>NC_085065.1:2873799-3209779 GCF_963662255.1 Cinclus cinclus | reverse complement strand
TCACTGACCCTGGGAGTGCTCATACAATGTGCAGATGTGGAGTTTAGGGACATAGTTCAGTGCTGGACTTGGCAGCGCTGGGTTAATGGCTGGACTTGATGATCTCAGAGGGCTTTTCCATCCTTAGGGAATCTGTGATTCTATGAAGGGCCCAAATCCACACACAGCACAGCAGAACACAGAGGGACAACAATAGGAGCTGAGATAACCTAATCCCACAAACAGCACTCTGCAGCCACCCTTGTGGTGAAAGCCATCAGGTCCTTGGTCTGGGGTGAAAACCTTCACAGTGAGTCACAGGAAAGGTTCTCCAGACCCCAGACTGATAGAGGGATGCAGGGAAAAAGGTATTATACAAGACAAAGGATGATTTGGGGTAGATGGTTAGAGGAAGAAACAAAGATGGGGAAAGGGATGAAACCAGTGAAGGGTAAGAGGATTCAAGGAACCACTTAAATAGGCAGCTAGTGAGGACATTTGTCCATGCCCTGACTGATGACTGCAGTCTGTCCTGTCTAAGAAACAGATGCTGAAGAGAAAAGGGGGAGATCTTGGCATCAACACATGGCTTTGAACACCCCTGTGGGAAGTCAGCATATGAACCATCCAGAAGTTAAAAGTCCAGTGAAAGAATGCCAGGAAGGACTGGGCTGATACCTTTTACCCATTCCCAAGCACATCTATGATAAACTGCCTCCCTGAAATGTGGAACAAACCCTCCCAGCAGCCAGTTTCCCTGTAGGAGTCAAGGAGCTTTTCTGAATTAGCTGTAGTCTTTTTCCTTCTTCCCCAAAGGAAATACAGAAATTAGCACTCTCCCATTCCTCTGTTTTCCTCTCAGCACCAATGCTTCTTGCTGTTCAAAGAGTCAGCATTTGGTCATCCTTTGCTAACCAGCAGAGTGGGTATAAGCTCTGGAGGTCTAGGCATGCTTCATCTGCCAGGACACAGCCAGCACACCGAGTGCCCTGCTCTGCTACTTTTCTGTCATCAGAAAATGAAGCCATGCTGTCTCCCTATCACAATGTCTCAAAATAACAGGATGTGGCCAGCTGGGACAAAGCTGATTTCTCAAGAGATCCAGGGCTGCCATGAGCACAAGTTCATGTTTCTATGCAAAAGCTGTGCATGCTGCTGTGTAAACTCAGCCCACTCTAATGTGAAAGACTTGGACATGAACTACTTGAGCCGCAGCCCCATCCCCTCAATGGGGATGGAGACCCAGAGTTCTGCCACAGATTGTCATGAGCTGGCACTCCTGGATACTAAGGCTTCCCCAAGCAGGAGCTATCACACCATGGCTCGGTAGGAATGGGCAGAAGAAGGTGAAAGACTGGGGATGAGGCAAATGCCAGCCCTCTAAAAACCCTGGGCTGGATGTGTCCTGTGCCAGGGCAGCCCAGGAGCAGGCAGGAGTCCTCCTGCCTTCGCTGTGGAACCCCCAGTACTCCAGGGGGAGCTGAGGTGGGACCTGCAGGTTGTGCGGGGAGTGGGGGAATGGTCAGAGCCCCTGGCAAGTGGCTGGGAATGGACACTGACCCTTCATGTGACCAAGGGCTCAGGGCCCTGCAGGGCTGAGCAGAGGGTGTTCAGTCACCCCAGGACTCTGCAGGAGCCAGAGAACAGCAAGACAGCAAAATAACCACAGCAATGGGTATGTGGACTGTAAGGCTGTAAAAGCTCAGGGATTCTTTTGTTCAAGGTCTCTCCCCAGGGCTGTTTCTAGCAGTGTATCATTCAATTGTTAAGGTATTTTCTTCCCAAAATTGGATGCCTGAATCTCTGCTGTGGGAAACCTGGAGCAGGGAAGTTTTTATCCATGCCTCACCCTTATCAGGAGGGATGTGCAACTCCGTCTGTGACACCAGCATCTGGTACGAGGCAGAGCACCAGGGCCAAGCACTCTGAAGGGCTGTGTTGTTCTGGCATCTGAGGACAACAGGGCCATTGTTGAGCAGACCTTGTACTGTCAGAGTCACCCCCAGAAGCACAGAGAGTCACAAGTCCAGATCAAGCCAGCTGCAGCATTACTGCTTGTCTCCAGTTTGACACGACCTGCTGTGGGGACAAATCCCTCCCTGAAGCATGGCACACCAGCTCAGTGGTAAGAGGCCCAAGAGGCAGCCAGGGAGTCGGGGGCACACTGCTTGCTCCAGGTGCTCTGCCCTGAAAGGGTGACTGGAAGCAGTTTAAAAAAGAAACTTCCCAGATATTTAAATTTGCTGTCTGATCCCTCTCCCTGGGCCGTGGCATGAAAAAGGGGGGTAGAAAAGTCACCCTCAGCAGGCTTGAGGGCAAACAAAGAGCCGGGCAGCATGGCTGCCTTTTGGAATTCTTGTGCCTGTGAATGCAGCTGGGTTTGGAGGAATGGAACATCTGGGAATAATGCCAAATGTTTTAATGTGGGGCCTCCAGCCTGTGCACTGCAGGAAGCTCAGCCTGGCTCAGCAATCTCTCTACCTGAGCTGCTATCTTCCTGCAGCATCCTCTGCAATTCCAGCAGTTGGAGGCAACTCCAAACAATGCAGTTCCAGTATCCTCTCTCCCATCTCTGCCAGGGCACGCCTTCATGTGCTTCATTTCTCATACATCTCATACATCACTAGGGTTTTAACAAGCCTCATTCTACTGCTGGGTTCTGCAGTTTCCCAGACACAATAAAATCTCTTGATAACAACTAATAATTAGTGTCCTTTCAGAAAGGAAGGAATTCTCCCTTAAAATACAGAGACTCCCTCCCACATGCACACACAAGCATGCATAGCGGAGCTAAGGCACAGCAACCTCAAACCTTGCTGCAGTCATCTGCCAAAAACGTGTATTTACAGAAACACTTTGGAGCAAGTAACGTATCTAAAAGTTAAAAAAGGCAAGTAAAAGCATCTAGATAAGTTTTTGGAGATCTTATCAGATCTCCAGAGCTAGTGTATTCTCCTTCTCGTGATAAGTTAATAAAAGGACACTCTGAGAGCATCCAAAAAATAATCCCAGTTAGTTGCCTGTATTTATCATAGCATCAGAGAATGCTTGGGATTGGAAAGGACATTAAAGCTTATCCCATTCCAACTCACTGCCATGGGCAGGGATACCTTCCACCAGACCAGATTGCTCAAGGCCTGTCCAGCCTGGCCTTAGACACTTCCAGAGCTAGGGCATTAATTTATTTATCTTTAACTCCTTCTAGAAAGACTTTAACTAATCTTCTCTCTTTTAGGAAGAATGTTGGGCAAGGTGCCTGAGAACCTTATGTTTAATGATTTGCATTTCTGATAATTTTATTGTAAGTATTACTATCACAAAACCCATGAAATTAAAACAAAATTGCAATAGTTAGCTCAGATTCTGTTTCTGGCCCCAGGCCTTAAGCAATCTTTTTGGCATATTATAGCAACACTTTCCTGTACTTTACAATGAAATTTGCGTCCTCCTGTTGCTGTGGTTGGGCAGATCCTCACATAACGCACCTTACTACTTTTTCAAACTGCAACCTTTACTTACAAACACCCTCAATTCTTCTTGAATGAAGTTTCCCTGCAGAGGAAGTCTGTTCCCTGGATTAAATGGCCCTCCATGACCAAAACTTTGGGAACCTCAGATGCAGAGAAAGCAGTGAAATGGCCAAGATACAAAGTGCTGCCAGATGCACATTCCTGCGCCCTCCCTTGTAATCTCTCTCAGGCGTGGGGAATGTGGCTGTTGTGCCTGTAACCCCACAGCACAATGCACTCACACAGACACACCACCTCTAGTTTTTCTTATTTTTGCTGCTGCTACAGATCTTCATAAATGAGCAAACAAACAACAAAATAAGGCATAGGAGGAAGGCCATTCTGACCTCTTGGTACGCCTGAACGAGGCTGCAGGAACGCCCACACGGAGCTGTAACTCACCCTGCCTGCTGCTGTGGCCAGGCAGACAGAGAGAGAGAGACAGACAGAAAGACAAGCAGCCAGGCACACAAACAGGCAGCCACTGGTGGTCTGAGAGCAGGGCCATGCTCCCATGTCTGCTGGCAGGACAGGGTGGCAGAGGAAGGACAAGGGACCTTGGGGGCAGTGCAGAATGCTTGGTGCCCCTCGCAGCTGGGACAGATTCCTGCCAGGCTCAGCAGGCCAGGAGAGCCCCACTGACACAGATTATTGCATCTGCAGCATTTATCCAGGGGCCCCTTCTCAAAGTATGCTGATGTGGGGCTGCCTTTGTACCCTGAGATGTCGCTCAGGAAAATCCTCCTTCTCCACGGGGTCAGCGACTCTGGAGGTTGCTCAGGCATGAACAAGTGTGTCTCTGCCTGGCTGCCTCAGTCCTCTCCCACAGCAAGGTCTGGACAGCCACGTCAGAGCTGTTTGCTGGGCTGAGATCAAGGCCAGCCAGTGTGTAATGGAGCATCCTGAAGAAGCCCTTGGTGGCCAGAGCAGCAGAGGGTCACCAGTGCTCTGCAGGAGCCAACTGGTTCCCTCTTCCCCATGCTCCTGGAAAGGACAGAGCTGGTTCTCATCCATCTATCAGCACCAATAGCTCTCTGCAGCTGCTGTCCCCTCTCCAGCATTCCTGCACAGTGGCTCTGCTCCTTCTGGATTTTCTGATTTGGAGGAGGACATAAGCAGAGGACACCTGTGTGTTTCTCCCACATGCAGCCTTCCCAGGACTCTAATGTGAGCAGCTATTTCAGCAGACCTGGCAGTCCTTGGTGAAGAGAACGCCTCTTATCTCTGCCGAAATTAAAGTGTTTGTTCACATTTACCTTCTAATTAGTGGCCTACCTCTGAGGTAAAAAAACTGTTTCTTGTCCTCACAGCTGCTGCTCCTGGCCCTCTACATGCTGAAGGGAGGGAGCTCAGATCTCATTTGCCTGGTTTAGCTCTTTTTAATGAAACTCCACCATACAAACATTTTGTCTGAGAAGAATATCCAGGCCAGTGCATTTGTGCAGTGAAATTCATTCAGTCCCGGACCAAATGCAAGAATAACATTTAAGGAAGCACACTGTCAGTGGTGGGGAGGATTGCACAGACGAGGGATGGCAAAGGCAGACCTCAAGGAAAGTGCTGGGTGGCAGCTGAACAGAAGACCTGCTGGTGGGAGGTGACCCACTGCAGATGGGTCAGACGTGTGCAGAAAAACATGGAGCAGGCAGAAACACCCAGGAAATATCAATTCAATATTCAGCTTGGAAAAAGTACAGGTAGGAGAAAACTGTCCCCCCAAAAAATCCAGCAGGGGGGAAATTCCTGGAAATAATCGCTGATGAATTTTAATTTGCCCTGTGCAGTAACTGAGTATCCTCAGAAGAAAACAATGAATGTGACTGGGTCACCTCCACCCCCTCTCTTTTCCCAGTCAGTCTCCTATCCCACGACTGCTGGTTTAAAGAAGATGAATAAACTGGCTTTTTCAAAACAGCCTGGAACCTCAATCCCTGGGACTATCCTGCCAAGAGGATGCATTTCCAACATGGTCCAGACGCTGTGACCTGCTGCATACTCCCGATTCATCAAACCACACTCTCAAAGCAGATAAAGAAAATACATTGGTTTGATTGCTCTACACCTAGCAAGTTAATCTTGTTTATGGAATTGGGCATTTAAATATCTGTCTTCCTCCTATGTCCATTTCAGTATTTTTAACTGCCTGTTACTGCATCAGTGAATTTGAATAATTGTAATATGGAAACATCAGAAGTCATTGGGACTGGGAAGCCTTTGTGCTTGGTACTAGGCATGTCAGAGTCAACCTTTTCGACTGCTTTTAAATTGAAAAAAAGCTGCCAGTTATTCCTATGACAAGTACAGAAGTGTAGGTGTAAAAGTAGATAAAATCAGCAGAAAAGCATTAAAAGTAACAGGAAATACTTCATAAATGTATATTAAGAGGAAGACAAAGTAAAACAACCAGTTGAAGCTTAGCAGAAGGGAGATACCCATGAATGTTCAGGATCTACAACAAAATGTAATTTATTAATAAAGTCCTCCATCATCAAGTGGCTGTCACAGTTAATATTAACAACAAAGATTTCAGCCTGCAATAGGGAAATAATAAGCTGGAGAACCCTGAGATCGATAGACTTTCGAAGAACTGTCTCATAAATCTCAGATCATTTGCTAATCTTCTCTGAGAACCCATGAAAAATCTAATTCAAAAGAGTAAAAACCAGATATCTAGGAAAAAAATAACCTGAATGGGAAAAGAAAAAGTAGTTTAATACAGGGCAGGAATAATAAATGAAAGGGGAGTGTCTGGGATATGCCATCAACCTGCTGGAAAGAAAAAGGGTGCTTTACTTGCTCATCCCTCACAGGAGAGAGAAAAATGATTTTAACTTGCAGAAGGGAAGGTTCAGGATGAAGGTGGCATTGAAGCCACAGTAAAGGCTGAACCTCTTTAATAAAACACCAAATAACTATTTATAAGAAATGATGTAGGTATTATTCAGCCTTTCTGAAGCAAAGGAGTGAGCTTGTGACTGGAGTATGAGGTACACTTATGTATCCTCAACAGCTGTTTCCAAGATTACACCATGCTGACATTCCACTGGGAGATGGCTTGGAATGGACACATTTGATACAAAAATAGAAATATTGTTTAAAGTATGATATTGTGTATTAGAAAGAAATTAAAATCTATTAGAAATAATCTCACAATCTAATGAGAAAATGCTCCTTAGGAAATATCTACACTTGGAACTGAAAGTTAAGAATTGGGGTGGGGGTGATACAGTCTTTCTGATGGCACTCACAACAAAACCTTTAATAATACTATCACAGTGAAAGTGTGTCTGGCCATCCTGCACTACCTGCACATCATCACCTCAAAGAGGCATAAAGAAATCATTCTTATCCTATAAACCCTTTCCACATGAACCTCTGCAAGCTTTGGCATATGAATTATGGTAGTATTTGCAGCTGAGATATTTTGAAGCCTGTGACTCCAAAAATAAAATTGCACCTGGGGAAAACATGAGAGTTCTGTTGAGTCTGCCGATTATATTCCACTACTTTAGGTGGGATTTTTAAGTCATATGCTTTCATGAAAAAGGTAGAATTGCATTTTTAATCTAGACTTAACATAAAAATAAATGGCCATAAATTTCCAGATCACAAGCTGCTACCCTGTGATGAGAGGAAAAAACAAGTATTGCAGCACAACTTTTGGTACAGCTAATCTAGGAGTCATGGAAACACTCTTTTGCTATTACCCAGAGCACCAAGTTCCTACAGGTTCCCTTCTGTCAGGAGCTTGTCCTGCTCAGGCACCTCACAGTTTGTGCTACTTCCCTTCTGAGACTTCCAGTGAAGTCCTGGGGAACCCCTCTGTGAGCCCTGTGGTGCTGCACCCAGCTGCCTGAACATTTGTGCTGGGCTTAGACAGATGCAAGGTGGGGGAAAAAAATTAATTCTGGGAAAATTTAATTCAAATCCAAGAGCCGCTTTCTGGGCTGTAAAAATCGTATTTGCACCTTCCTGCTCTGCTGCAGCAGCCTTGTTTGTGGAGGAGGGAATGGGGAGGCTGAGAACAGCCCTGCACTTGCAGGCAGGTCCCACCTCCTGGACACCAAACCTTGGCCTCATGCCCAGGAAAGAGGCAGGACGATGCAGAACAGATGCTGAATTCAAACTCCAGATTGATAACAACACCCTCAGGCTCCTGCTCTCTGACTTAGCAAGAGAAGAACAGCTTGGCAAGACACAAAACCTACATCTCAGTGCAGTTCCTTGTGGGAATTGCCATACAGCCTGTTTGAGCATATCCACAGGCAGAGCTGCTCCATTCTCTTGCCTCCAGTCAGGACTGCAGACCTTAGCTGAGCAGGTGCTCAGTGCTCTCTGATCACCAGGGAGAAAAAGACAACCCAGCTCCTTCAGCCTGGACATCTGAAAAAGCTCTGGGAGAGTCTGACCTCAGGAGTTTCTCTTCCTCAGTTGGCTGTAAAGGAATCAGAATGGTTTGTCTTTTTGAAGTAAGGATTAACTTGTTCTTCACTGTCTGCAGGACTGAGAAGTTCCTGCCCCAAGGCTTCTCACCTGTCCACACTGGAACACTACAGCATAAACAATCCCTGAAGCTTGTAAGAACACTGCCATCCCCCTGAACACCCTCTGCTGGCATTTCTGATGGCCCCCTGGGGCACCACGATGGTCACAGCACAGCAGTTCCCTGAGGAAGTATGTAGTGCTTGACTCCATGCAGTGAAGGAACTGCAGCCACCTCTATCAGTTTCTGCCCTTGAGCTGCTCACCTGGAGGAGGTTGGTGGATTCTCCTCTCCTGGAGACTATAAATGAGACAGTGGACACCAAACACACACAGCCCCCACCAGGCACAGAGGCTGTCAGGAGGAGCCCTCGCTCACCCCATCCCAGCAGTTTTTCACTGGTGAGTTCTGGGCAGCTCTTGCCAGGCATAAACCAGCACCCATCCACCTCTGCCAGGAGGTGGAGATAACCTGTTTCAGTAGGCACCCACGTGTCAGTGAGCAGGCTGAGGTCTGGCTCTGGTGCCATCTGTAACACCTTTCCACCTGTGTGCTCAATCTGCTCCAGCCCCCATGAAGAGAAGCAGGGGACACATCCAGCATTCCTGGAGACCAGGCTGCTGCAGCCACAGGGGAACAGGGCAGGCACTCGGGTGGCTGACAGCAGGGTCTGGCCCCTTTGCCCACCCTCAGCGTCTGAACAGGTTTTTGTGCTCCGTGGCCTCGGGAGCTCACGGCACACAGAAGCTACCCCAGGAAAACACCAGTGCTGAGAGCTGGACCAGTGCATGGAGGGAGGTTCCAGAGGGCTCACGGGGCTGCTGCTGAGTGCAGATGGGGTTAAGGAGGCACGAGAGGGTTTAAGGGGAGCCCAGAGCAGCTCAGGTCTCCAGCGTTGCTATGTCTTCACCTGCCACAGCCCAAACATCCTTCACACAACTCTAAATATTTCTGTGCCTGCTGCTGAATGGGAACAGTCAGAGCTTCCCAACAGCCTGGCATCTGCAGGATAGCTGTGCCTGTGGCATCTGTACACGCACTGCCCTCCTGTGCAGCCCCCACAGAGCAGTTCCCCACCCTCAGTGGCACTTCATAGGGGTCAGCAGTGCAGCGCTGCTCTTGCTGCAGTAGCTCTGTGCTGTTCATTCCAAGTTCCTGTAATTGACTGGATTAAGGGGGAAAAATTGGTAGGATTGCAGAAGGAATTTTTTGGTCAATTTTGCACAGCTGCGGGATCTCACCCTGTGAAGAAAATTAAAACCTGTTTTATCTGAGGGAAATCTGAGATGTTATCCTGGTTTTGGCCTGACTCTAGTAGCTGTCTTGCATGCTTAAATGTATTGGATCTAGTGCCTAACTAATCACATTCTGCTACACAATGGCAGCACACTTCAGTGTATTATTTTCTTCAGAATAATATGGTTTAACAATATAGAGAACTGAAACTATGCTGTAACTTGTGGTTGCTGTTCCTCAGGCTGGGATCCTGAGAGAGGGAACCTCTGGAGCTGAAAGATATTTTCTCAGCATGCTCTGAGCAAAAGTAGTAAATGTAGCATTTCATGATTTCCACTGAAAGAGAAAAGTCTTTAGACAGGAAACAGAGCTGAGATCAAAATTAGTGTTACAGGAATAGCTTTCAGATCTGGCCTGCTCTTTTCTGGGGTGGTACATTTAACTCCTTCAGCAGAAGATATTGCCTTACTACTGCTGGAGCTGCAGCCTAGCAGAGAGAGGGGAAATGAACAACAATGAAGACTTCATACATTTAAAAATGCATATATTTTATCCAGTTATAAATAAATATCTCAGCTTGAGAAGAAAGCATGGAAGATATCAAGGAAGGCAACATCATATATAAAAGAAAAAGCTTACAAGAGCAGAAAAAAATTGTGCCCTATATTGTGATGAACAGCAATTCAATTGTACTCCTTAGGAATATTCTGATAAGGCAACTAAGGCAGTTATACATTACGTGATAAAGAGGGACAATTGTTGCTTTCCACAGAACAGAATGAGACATCTTAGGTGTACAGGTTATCAAAAGCCAAGCTGTAACCTTACTTATTAGAATTAGTAAAAACAAGGAAAAATGATTTTGAAGGATTTTAGCTGCACTGTGTTTCAAACCATAAGAAGCTGGTGGGTGTCTGCCCTTTGAGCTGTGTGCCACCCAAACAGAGAGACAATGACAAACCATGACCTAAAAACAGACTGGTGCCATCCCTGGCAGGCAGAACCCCTCATGACAGCTGTCTGATGGTGCTAATGCTGCATTTCTATGGGGGTTAGAAGTGTGCACCCCAAGCAGGTGCCACCCAGAGATGTTGAAAGAAGCAGCCTCAAGACCTCCCTCACACAGAGCAAAGCTCAGTAGACACAATCATTGCTATTTTCAAGTGGAGGACTGATGGCTCACATCGATTTTGACTCTTCCAAAGGTGGGTGTACCCAAGAGGATGAAGGTGCACAGTGGTTGAAATGTGACTCCTCAGAGCTAAGAAAAGAGCAGAAGACTGTACGAGGCTCTCTCTTGGTGGTGAGGAGCAAACATCCCAGCCCAGCACAGGGACGGGAAGGCCTGTGCAACTCCCATCAACCTCCCCAGAACACTTCCCTTCCATAGGAAAGGAGGAGTAAAAGATTTTCAAGGTCGCTTTCCCCTAACCACAGGCAAATATTGGATCCTCCAGCACTGAAAGCAAAAGCAAATTCCCTGCCACAGAAGTGAATGTTGGGATTTGTTCATTCCAGGGCCTGACTCCAGGCTGGAAACAGGCTGTAGCTTCTGAGTGGCTCTTCACAGGCTGCCAGGGCACAGCTCTGACCCCAGCCAGGGCATTAGTGCTCCTGCTACAGGAGGCAGCAGAAGGGAGGAGGGGGTTCAGCCCTGCAGCTCTAACACCCCTGCATACATCAGGGACACATACACAGAGCACTAACCAGTGCTAACACAGGGACTAACTACAGCCATTCCTGCTCATGTACTTCTGATTCTAGAATTCTGATTCAGACCTTGCTGAGCATCGCTGGGTGGAGCCCTGTGATCAAGCTCTCTGACCTAACTCAATAAAAAGTACAGCCAGAGTTGAAGCATTCAGCAGTTCCCAGCTCCTTTCCCCTTGGATGTGCTATTTGCAGTTGGTGGTCTCAGTCTATGGGTTCCCTGTCTTCAATGTGGGGCTGCAATGTGGCCAGCAGAGTCCCACCTCCAAACTGACAAGACTCCCGAGGAGGGTATCAGAGACATGCTGGGAGATGTCCTGTTCCACGAGCAGGCAGCACAGAGCACTGGCCACAGCGATCACAACGTGCTTGGAACAGCGATTTGCACCAGCAAAATCTCCTCCCCAGCACTGCCAGCAAGTTGCACAGCAGAATTTGCCACGGTTCCATCCCAGAGATGAATTATGTTTCTGGGCCGTGATTATGTTTCTGGCAAGCGCTGAGGGAAAGCTTTGTCCCTCACTGAAGACTCATTTTCAGCCTTATTAAATGGTGCTGGTCAAGTGCAGAGGAGGGAGCTGGAGTGAGGGAGTCCTCAAACCTTGGGGCAATGCAGCTCAGAGGAATCCTGCACAGGGGTTCACTGACTCACGTTCATTGCAAAATTATTTTCGTAAAGATGATTTAAACATGATTTCTTTTTGGAAATACCTGAAGTTCTACTCTTCATTCCATAACAGACTGAGGTTATTCCCAGCCTTCATTTGGTCTCAGTTATCACTGTGATCATCAGCAGTCTGCAGCACAGTAAGACAAGTCATAGGCTCTCTTCTAAATCTTGCTATTGAGAGTGATTACTTGGCCTTGGGTAATGAATTGGTCCTATTATACAGCAGCTGGCACAGTAGAAGCTAATCTGCTGCTCAGGCAGCTCATTACATGGGCAGGGCTGGAACTGCTCAGCTGTGTGCTGCACACACAGCCCTCAGCAGCATTTTTAAACTGAATTCTGCACACAGTTCTTCAGGACTACAAAACAAACTACGTCTATCAAACCAGTTTCTGTCTGTTCCTTTCTGAGTTAAGCATTTGCTCACCCTTGGAAATACAATTCCTCTTCTGTGCAATTTCTACATGGCACTTTGCCATATCTGTATCAAATCCAAACTCTGTTAATTCTTCATTCTCTGTCACCCCTTGCAAACTCTGTCACTCTTCATCTCCATTTTTCTCCTCCAAACTCCTCTGTACCAATTATTCCATCTACCCCACTACCAAAAGCTCTGCCTCTTCTACAACCAAATTTCACTTCTGCAGCAATGGGAACTGCTCCTGTACAGCAGTAGCTGTCACTGTAGGTCTGGCTTTGTGGTTTTGTGGCAATGGCTCAATGAGGAGTACTCAAGGAGTACATTTCACCATATGGCAACTTCAGGGTTTCGTTTTGGAAACGTGAACAAAGGGCTAAATAAGTGAATTAGAAAGGATCAGGAAGACGAACCAGATCCAGGCAGCCAATTTAAAAGAACATTCTGAAAGTGCTCATAGATGACCACAGTAAAACTAAGCAGAATAACAGAATAAACTCAATAGTCATGCAGCCATGGTGGCACGAGCATCTGTGTGTGGTACTCTTGGGAGTGCTGGTATCTGCTGTTAGACCAGCTATCACAAGTATGCTTGTGAAAGCATAAAATCCTTTCTATGAAGACTTCCAGGAGAAAAGAAGCAGACAAGGAGTGAAACAACTACTATACAAAATAAGAAACAGATAAGCCAGAAGGCAAAGAGCAGAAGCAAGAAGAGTCTGCCTCAAATCAAAGGTCAGCCACAAAGGTTTGGTTTTGTGTCTGAGGAGTGATGATGCCAGTCACTCCTCAGACAATTCAGGAAAGTGAGAAATGTGTTGTAAATATGTTCAGGTTACACATTGTTTACGTGAGCTCTGATAAGTCTTCAAAGAACAGGCAACAACACAGGAAACAACACACACTAGGAATAATGCAAAGTATTACATATGGAGGTAATAAGTGAAATCCTGTTGTATTTTTCATGTCCCAAACAACGTCAAGCTCAAAGATCCTTGTTCCTTCCCTCAGACTTCCACAAAAGCTGGTCTTTTAGCAGCCCAGGGAGCTGCTTCATGTTAACCCCTTCCATGCTCCCACTGCAGTGCTGCATTTTTCTCAAGCAGTCTTACAGCTGCTTGTCCTGTCCCTGGCAGAAGAGCAGTGAGGGCGTGAACAGGAGCCACAAGCAGTGCTGAACTGCCAGGAAGGACACTGCAGGTGCAGTAAACGATGACATTTAACCCCAAGCTAGCAGATTTCAAGGAAGTTTTTATCGTGATTCCAAGTAAAACATAGGGGCAAGTTTGGGAAGATCAAATGAACAGCTTGAGACTTCTAATTTTGTGCCTCTGATCCCTCCCCAGTCTCACACTTTTCTCCCTTTTACCCACTGCTGGACTTGCTGAGAGTGAGAGGGCATTTCGAAGAGGAAAATACAGTACTTATGGGACAGCCTGATCATTCCAGATTTCATTTCCAGCTGAGAGGAGCTCTTGTTTTCTCTCTCTATGATGGGCTAGAGCCTTGCAGCTTGCCCCTGCTTTGGCAACGCTGGGCAGGGCAGATCCTCTGCAGTTTTCACATCTGCTGTGTCCCCTCTTTGCTGAAAATCACGGAATATCTCATGGGAGCACTCTGTAGAACATCACACACCTTTCTTATGGACCTTGGTCTGACCCACTGCACAATACAAAAACCCAGGTCTTCCCAAGACTTATTACTTCCCATTACCTGTTACTGAGGGGTTTATCCACAGTGCAAAGAGAGGCAAAGAAGTGATGGATATGGGTGCATGAAGTGATAGCCAGCAAAGGAGTTAAAGCTGAACAGATTTTGTTCCTGGAGACTGCAGAGGCCATTCCAAGTGCCACAGAGCTGGGAAAGCCCTGAGAGATCTGTGCAGTAAACAAACTCAGTGCTCAAACAAACACTGGAAGACCACGGTGCTTTTGCTGCCAGCATCACAGTGGGAATATCTGTGGCTCAAGAATAGTCTGCACAGTCCACTCTTACCAACCACAAATGTAGGAAAAGTGCCAGACAGGTCTCAAACAGTGTCAAAGAAAGATTTTCAACCTTTGCATCTGCACCTGTTGAGGAGCTCAAAGATTAGTGACCAAAGTCATCTGTCAGTCAGCCTAAATTAACTCCAAAGTGCTTCATGCTGATGACTGAGTACTGAGCAGACTGCTCACAAATGCTGACAAAAGTGAATGTTAAAAGACGCTGGCCTGTTCTGCTGCCAGATATACTCTACAAAATGCAGAGTGGCAGCTCCTGAGTAACCCATGGCATCCCTTTCTGGAATGTGCCTGCAAAAAAAGCAAACCACAGATGTACTAGGCTAGTACAAAAGCTATTTTGATAGTGTGATGCGGAAAACTGGATTACTAGTACAAGCAAAAAGCTTTCTCTGCTATTCCATATGACTGTAAAAGGATTGCTCCCCAGGGCAGTCACCACAGCAGGTACAGAGAAGGCACCATGGCAGGGAGGGTGCTGGCAGGGAGTCTGTGTCCCAGGAAAATGTACAGCCTGCTCTCCCTCTCAATCACAAGTGCACTTCTGCAGCTATGGCAGGTATGTAAGGGGCTCTCCCATGCCTAACCCCATGCTACAGAGACTCAGCCTGCTCACCTGATCTACAGGTTACAGGGCAAACCTGTCAACAGCCCTGCCACATATCAACCCTGCACAGCCGCTCCTCAAACAACTAATGCTTTACACAGTAGCATGACGTAAAAAAATTCCAAATACGCTAAAGCATACTTAAATTTTTCAAGACAAACACTAGCTGAAGCACAAACTTGGAAAACATTGGCTGAGCAAACTGGCCCTGGTTTCAAACCGTTCTGCATATTCAAGGGCTCATACCAATAAAAGGGAGTGTGACAGGTAATTAAATATGGCAAATGACACTTCAAAGTGACATTAACTGGTGACAGTGTGCAAAGCACAGCAGAGGGACCACCAGTTCATTTATGGTGCTTTCAGGTTTCCCCAGGTCCTCTGTCCCTGTCTGCAAAGGCAGAGCTGTGCAGGTTCCTGGAAATGAGTGCACAAGGAGCAGCCACTGCACCCCAGGCCCAGCTTTTGGGAGGCTTCAGCCAGCCTGCCTTGCACAGGGAACAAGGCACAGTCCAGAAGTGCTGGATGCTGAGCAGGCTGCCCAGAATGAGTGCTCCTTGGGAAATCAAGAGAAATCAGAGATAGAAATATCAGCGTCTTATGTCAAACACTGCAAGACACAAGTTAGTAGTGGCTGGCTCCTTTTGCTCTCAGTGGGGTGAACAGGATGGACACGTGCAAAGTGAGAAACTCCTGCTGCCCTGAGCTGTAACATGGCCACAATGAAAACAACTGCAACAGACCCAAATATTTTCAAAGAGAGATATTACCTGCTGCTGTTATTGTGGGCCTTCTCCAAAACAGACAATGTCCTATCTTTGGGATAGCACTTGGTGTCAGCAGTCAGCAAAATAACAAAAGCAAGTCCTGAGAACACACTCAGACACTTCAGATTCTGATAATGAGCACTGGAGCACATTACTGAGAAAAATGTGCTTCATTGGCATAAGCAACCATGGAAGATAAGGAATCATGGAGCGCAAAACACACGTTTAATCTGGTTAGTTAAATGACCAGTTAATTCTATGTGGCCATTTATTATCCCATAAGTAAAAGTGAAATAAGTAGAAAAAAACAAATCCCATTGAAGCACCCAGAATTTTCTGGTCTTGATTACAGAACCAGATTTTCCATTTTGGACACCAAAGTAAAGTTTTGTTTTTTGAAAATAAGTATCTGGCACCTTCTCATGATTCCTATTGTGTTTTTTTTTTTTAAACTACATTCAGTATGAAGTGCTGTGTGCTACACAGCACCAGGGTTTGCAGCACAACACTCAAGGCACTGAAGGTACATTTTGCACCCAAGCTGGAAAGTGAGATTTGAGCTGCCCATGTTTACTGCTGCAGAAATCATTCCTGTACTCTCCTACAGGACATGTGCCTCATTCAGAGCACAGAATGAGCCAGAAATTCTTTAGGGAACTAAACAATCTTCAAGTGAGTCTTTAAATGATCCACATTTTTCATGGTCGCTCTATATCCACCCTTAAATTGCAGGTGCACAGCAACTCATTTAACTAGAAGGCAAATGTCTTCAGGGAGACTGTTTTTAGACTCTTTTTGTAATCCACAGGCCACAAGAGATACTGCAGTTTAAGCCTTTCATGGCACTTTTTCATCTTTTAGCTAAGGATAAAGGAAAAGCACCTTTAAAAATTCTGTCCTATGCAATTTTTGTAAGGCCAACACAGTGTGACTGTTCTCACCTGCTACAGAAGCAGCACCTAAGAGCCCAACTTGTACAACACCCTAACTTGTGCAGGGGACAGAAGAGCTCACAAAAAAAAAAAAATGCCACAATCATCTCTAAGACCCTTCCCTTCACAAATTTTGGCTATTTATGGTACTATTCAGTTTTTGCACTTTATCTGTAATTTCAACAGTGAGAGACAATTTTTGGTAGATGGATAATAGGGATTGTAAACTGCAGCATCACATCCCCTTCACATTCTCCCGGGGCTTTAAATTCCCTCAGAACCTTGATTAAAGAGCAATTTTCTGGCAGCAAAACATTATTTCCTCACCCTTTTGTATTTGATTTCATTCACATTTGCCAGAAATATCAGCGGTCAGATGATCACAAGTTTCAACCCTAAAAATACAGTTACAGAAAGTCAGAGAGAGAAAAATCCATAAAACTAAACCACAATGCAATACCACAGGATTCTCATTGTCACTCTTCTCGTGAACACTTTACTTTGGACAACAGTTTGCTGTTGAATCACGCAGAACAGACCAGCCTCAGCACCCATGAGCACTGAACTTCAGAAACTTCATGTTTTCCCTGAGACAACACCCACAGCAGGTTCCATCTACAGCCACGCAAATTTCTCCCTCTGCCTTCATAAGGGACCAAGACAATCAAAAACCAACCTTCTACGCCAGGGGAAATGGCATCCCCACTTCAGCTGTGGTTGCTGCCCCAGCACCACCTCCCAGGGGCAGCAGAATGGCCAGAACACTCAGGATGGTATCACAAGCACCCCTGGGCAGGAGACAGGAATACTAGTTCCAGCCTGGAAGTGATGCCATCCTCTCTTTGGGTTCAGCACCCACAACCTTATCATGCCAGATTAAAGACCAGATTCCTTCCCCAGCACCCAAGACTACAGACTGGAGCATTACTTGCTCCACAGAATATCCTTAGAAAAAAGCAGTGGCAGCAGTCACATCAGTGCCTGAGATCATCACACATCCCCTCAGTTCTTGTGGCTCTTCAGGAATTTTATGTTAAGCTGATCTTTGAGTGGGGAAGTGGAGGAATGAGAAAGAGTGAAGCAACAAACTCCAAAGATGTAGAAGAACCTTCTGAGAAAGCAAAGCAGCACTGTGGCATGCAGGAGATAAGGACACCATAAACAAATAGCTCAGGGCTCAGGTACCCACAGCCATCCAGGTGCACACACAACTTTATTCTCCTTTGTGCATCAGGATAAGCTCTGTTGCAAAGGTACCAACACATCCTCCCTTTTAATATATATCACATACATCATACAGCCCCCATGACAGCAGAGAATCCTCTACACGTTCTCTGTTATTACAAAATAAAAGGCATTTTAATTTCTGTGTTTTCCTTTCACCCCTTTTCTCTATGACTCCCCAGGCACCATGAAGGAAGCAGTGTGTGCCGTGCCATGCCATGCCATGCCATGCCATGCCATGCCATGCCATGCCATGCCATGCCATGCCATGCCATGCCATGCCATGCCATGCCATGCCTCCTTCAGCTGGACGTGCAACAACCTCCAGGCTCAGCTGTTTGCACATCTCCACCTGCCCCAGGCTGCTTTAAGCGAGGTGAGTTACTTGCTGAGTATTAGCCAGCAGTGGAAGCAATGAACCATCGGTCTGACAGCTGCAGGTGAAGCCTGCACCAGAAAGAAGCACACCATTCCTTCCTTCCTAAGTGCCTCACAGTTCTGGTAAATCAAGCTGTGGAGAGTGCAGATAAGATCAGTGGCAGCTCAAAGTCCTACTCAGTCCAGCCCGCTCAGTCAGATTCCAGAGCCACCTCCATCCATTCTGGAAGCACACACTGTGCTTCATACAGAGACTTACATCTGTGGGATGACTGAAGCTATAAAAAGTGCTGACAATTTCCAGCAAATTTGCATATGTTGCTGCTGCTGCAGCTTATATAAGTGATTTCTAGCTAACTACAAATACAAAAATCAAGGTCCAAAAATAGGTTTTCAAAGAAACCACTTGCAAGTGTGACTGAATGATACATCCCTCCAACACTCCAAAAATCACTTGTCTAGAAAAAGCAGACGCAACAGAGGTTTCTCCAGAGGGTCCCATGCAAAGCACCTCCTGGAATACACACTACCCCACTTTCTCAACATCTATGCTGCCCTGTACCATAAAGGTTGTCACAAACTGGAGCACCTGAGCCTTGTGCCAGGTTGCTCTTACATCTGGAGCTATACAGATCTTTCTACACATGTCATCATCCCAAGCACCTTGATGTAGCTGAGGTGAGGAGGCAGCCAGCCTCAGGACAAGAAACAGGAGCTGATGAGAAATCCCTCAGTGTATCACACACCACAATCCATTGGCTCTGTGTACACCACCTCCTCACCTGCATCTGCACGGATTCTCTCTTGCTCCAGGCTGGGAAGGCCAATTGCTTAACCTGGGGATGTGACAGTCTGGTACCGAGGGGCCCTGTACAGCCCTGCTCAATGGTCAAAAGTCAGGCAAAAACATAAAGCAAAGCACACAGGAGGGAGGAAAGGGTCAGAAAATCCCTGACTTTCAGGTCTCACAGCTGCCATAGCTATTAATCACCAAAGGAAGGGTGGGGGTTGAAGCTGATGGTAATCTACTCAATAGGATATGGATACCAAGCAACAACATCCTCCTTCCCCAAGCCCTTCAGCTTGCAGAAGGGTGCTGCTTGCTCATAGACCAAGCTCAGCCAAAGCAAAACCAAATTAATCTGACAGCAATCTTCAGGATTCCTCTGGTGTCCATGGATTCTCATGCTCAGGAAATACTGCTCAGGGACAATTTCTCCATTAACCTACTATCTACAGCAAGGTAAGAAACTGTACTTGGTTTTCCAACATAAGGAAGACAAGGACACACTGGAGAGTGTCCAACAATGGGCCATGAGGATGATTAAGGGTCTGGAGCATCTGTCATACATAGAAAGGCTGAAAGAACTGGGATTGTTTAGCATCAAGACAAGAAGGCTTGAAAGGGAAGTTATCAATGTGGATAAAAATCTATGGGGAGGACAGTAAAAAATCATCATGACTGTTCTCAGTGAAACCCAGCGAAAGGATGAGCTGCAATGGGCACAATTTAAAAGACACAAAATCTCTTTAAAGGGACACAAATCCCTTTAAAGGACACAACAAAAAACTGTGAGGGTAGTTAAACACTGAAATACATTGTCCAGAACAGTTGTGTCCACCCTTGCACACACTGAAAACCCGACAGACACAGCCAGGCAAGTCAGACTAGCTGATCTCCAAAGGTCCTTTCCAACCCAGTGATTCTGTGATTAAAACCACAGCAGCCTCCTCAACTGCTCCCAACCAGCCCAGCCTCAGGGAATCCATCTGGAACCCCACCATGAAGCCGATACCCTCCCTTTCTCCCTGCTTTTGATAAGTTTTTTGGTTTATGCTACCACTTTCGCTCTCTGACAGCAGCGTCCTCTCCACAGCTCACAGAAACATATCATTTCTTGCCTGTCCCTACCATGAGTTCCTCCAGTCTTTCTCCAGCTCTCCCTTCTTCCATCACTGCCTTGAGCAGGAACCTCCAGACATCACTGTTTTCCTCTGACCCTCCACTCCAGAGGCTTGCAGCACCCACAGGAGCAGTAAACTAAAGGATGCTAAATGTCTTTATCTCTTTACCTCTCTTCTGTATCTCTCTTGCCCTACATTTACCACATTTTTTGTCCTTTCCTTGATCTTCTGTGATGAATGAATTGAAAACACATTTGAAAACACATTTTTGCTATCAAAAGAACACAGGAGGCAGCAAAGGCAACAATCCCTTAGGAACACCCATCTCTGGGCACCAGGCTTTGTTTCCTGGAAGCCACCTTTACGATTTTCTCAGAGCTGCCCAACTCTGGATTTGCCACAACAGCCTGTTCTGGTCACCTGCCATTCATGCATACCTGGTTTTCTTTGCAAGAGACAAGAACTACCACACAGTGTGAGGGCTCGGGAGGCAGGAGAGCCTGCCTTGTCCTCAGCTCCTGGAGAAGCCAGTTGGAACCCTCTGGATGACCCGTGCTGGCAGCTCCACAGCCTGGCTGCCTGTGAGGAGACTCATGTGCTGTTGGTGCAGCAGGTTCTTCCCAAGTTAACAACAGCATCAGGAAGGGTCACTTCTCCTCCTCCTTCATCCCTCAGGAACCAGCACGCCACAGACTGGCTGCTCAACCACTGCTCAAGGGTGGGAGAGCTTCCCCTCTCTGCTGTTCTTCATACCTTTCTCACTTCCCTCTTCCAGCTCAGGACCAAAAATCAGCACAGCCTTTTGAACCACTGCTGTCAGAGGAGACCCCAGGGTTGGTAAATGTGAAGACTTGTGAAAGAGAAAATGCAGCGTTCCTGTCTAAACACAGTACAGGCTTCAAGTCACAAAGGCTTCTGAAGAAGGTCACCTCCTTCTGGTAGCTCCCAGCCACAGAGGGACCTTGCTGAGAGAAGAAAGGGTGTGTGCTGCGCAGGCAGGCAATGCCATGAGGCACATTCAGCCACTGCTGTGGCAGAAAATGCAGCCAAATCTCCTTCAGGCTCCAGAGAGAGCACAAGGAGTTGCTGGGGTAAACTGGGCATAGAGAAACGAGGGCAGGGCAGAGGGAGACAGTAACATCCTCCCCTTTAAACGACCAATGTGTGGTCAAGTTCACCTGAGGATAGAGCACTGAACCTTACTGAGAGCTGCAGGGCCAGGGCCACCCAAAGCCCATGGAAGGGCTGGCTGGTACACAAAGGAGACTCATGTCCATGACCCCATCTGGACATGCACTGTGACCACCTCCCTGATGTCAGCTCTGATGTGGCTGGGGAGGGATTTGGATCAGAGAACAGAGGAGAAAATTTCTGTTATGGGGTCTTTCAGTTAGAGCAGATCCCTGAGCAAGCTGCTTACTTGCACATGAGGGATACACTACCTATAGAGAAGGGTAAGGCTACCTGAACAGAGCCATGAGAGACAGAAACACACAGAGCTTCCTTCTCACACATCTATTCTGAGGTGTGCCTGTGATCCCATGGATTCGGTTAATTAGCTCTCATTTGATGTATTTTTGAACTCCAGTTCATAGTCCTTATTAGGTACCAGGTCTGGAAAAAAGGAAAACATGCCAGAGTGAATATACACAGCCCTTGGCATTTTTCTTGCCTTCTTTCTGAAGGTTTGCCCAAGAGAAAAGGGGCCAGGCTGTGTGGACAAGTGGCCTCCATCAAAGCTGTCAGTGGTACACAAGCCAAGGGTCAAAAAGGCACATCTGTGGGGCTGTGGGCACTGATCTGAGTACGGTGGATCTTGCTCAGACTTAAGCAGGGAAACAAGAGTTTGACAGGAGTTGACAGGAAAGCAAAGTTATGCTATTTCAAACCAATTCCCCAGTGCCTCTGCTGAGCAGAATCTTTCACATCTCATGATACATTTTTCCTCAAACAATTCCTAAATTCCTAGATGTGTAAACATTTAGCAATTTGTGAAACCACAAACATTCTCGCATCTCAATAAATTATCTTGGAGGTAGCAAAACTGGACTGGTAGCAAAACAGGACTCCCACATTCAGAAACTAACAAAAGAAATCCCAAGTGCATCAGTTGCACAGAAAAGTCCATGGCCTCACTCTTGTAGCACTGCCTAGGCAACTCTTGGTTCTACTTTCCTGTCTTTCCAGGAAAAAATAATAAGAAACAGGAAGTGAATGGAAACATCATAGATTTTTTAAAATTTATTTTGTCATGATAATGATATTTTGACAATATAAATGAAAAGGCAGCGCCAAACCTGTGGGCTAAATGTCCTTTTGCACAGAATCTTTTGCTCAGAGAACATTGCTCTACATGCCCTGATGGGCAGGTATTGCTCAGGACTCTGCTTCCTGCCTCTCTGGATTCCCCGGAAGGTGTGTAGGGAAAACCTGAGACAGTCATTGCCTGCCTTGTATATAAGCAAAGCAGGCTGGCCAATTCCCCTTGGGAACCTGCAGGACAAACAGAGGCTGACCAGAGAAATGTGCTGCGAATGGCTTCAGCCCAGTCACCACAGGGAGATGCTCCTGGACACCACTGCCATGCCTACAGCCTCGGTGTAAGTTTCAAATGACAATAGGGCACGGCCAGAGAGGAGAGGACTGATGGGCTCATGGCAAGTTCTTGCTTTAGTGCATGAGATGTTTCAGAATTCACATGCAGAGACTGTGAAGGTACTCTTCATGCACATGTCTTTTACCCTCACATTGTGTCTCGTTTGCATGGACAGAAAGCAATAAACACATTCAGCAACAAGCAGTCCTGAGGTGGGAATCCAACTGTCATCCCAGCTGTCAGGGCCCTGAAAATGACTGAAGCTGACAGAACTTTTCAGTATCCTGACAGAATGTCCATGGTCTTTGGGTCTGCACAACCAGCCTTAACCCTGCTGAGCCATGCCACAGGTATGGCAACAAGGTGTCTGCAGCTGGCTGGGGTACTGCTGCAGAGAAGGAGAAGGCTCCAGGGAGAACTTAGAGAGTCTTCCAGGACCTACAGATACTGGGGAGAGACTTTGGACAGAGACATGGAACAAAGGGGGAATGGCTTCAAGATGAAGAAGGGCAAATTTAGATTAGACATTAGGAAGAAGTTCTCCTTTGCAAGGGTGGTGAGGCCCTGGCATAGAATGCCCAGAAAACCTGTGGCTTCTCCAACCCTGGAAGTGTCCAAGGCCAGGTTGGAGGGGACTTGGAGCAACCTGGTCCAGTGGAAGTGGTCATTGCTCATGGCAGAATGGGCGTAATGGGATGATCTTTAAGGTCCCTTCCAACCCAACCCATTCTGTGATTCCATGATTCTATACTGAATTACCTCTTCCACAACATAAAGCCACGACATGTTCAGTGAAAGGAAATGAGGAGCGGGAGCGGGTGAGGGGGGGAGGAGGGAGCAGAACTTGCCCAGCATCTGACCCTCGTGAGCGACTGACAGGGGCTGCATCACCGCAGACACTAACTTCTGCTGCTGCTCAGCCCCTGTGGAAACCCCAGCGCCCGGAGCAGCCCGCAGCTCGTCACGCACCTGAGCTCTGCCTCTCCATGGCTACAGCCACAAGCACCAAAGGCTCTGGCTGCCGGAGCGAGGCCGGGCAAGCGGATTCTTACAGCACGCTGCAGCCTCAGCGCGGGGTGCCGGTGCACCTGCCAGGGGCAGGGGCACAGCGATGCCGAAGGGTCCAACAGCAGAACGCCCGTGGGCCCGTGTGCCCCCCGGGACCGCCGGTGCCGCTGCGGGACATCCTCGGGCCGGCCCCTCCCGCCCCCCGCCCGGCCCCGGCCCCGGCCCCGGCCCTACCTCCAGCAGCTGGACGTAGCTGGCCGGGAACCAGCCGCGCAGCCCGTCCTCCTTCTGCCCTTCCCACCAGCCGCCGTCTGGCACCTGCAGCACCGTGATCAGCTCACCCGCCGCGAAGCGCAGCCCCTGCCGATGCCGCTCCCCGGAGAAGGGGTACAGCGCCTGGCAGCGGGTCCCCGACATCCCTCCCGGACGCGCCCGCAGCCGCCGCCGCTCCGCGCCCGCCCCGCTCGGCTGAGGGGGCCCCGCTCCGCCCGGCGGGCAGCGCGGGCAGCGGCAGCCGAGCAGCCCCGGCGCCGGGCGCCCCACGGGCACCGCCGGCTCGGGGTGGGGCGGGAGAGGCGGGACGGGCAGGACGAGGGGAGGAGGGCGAGAGAGGGAGGGCGGAGGAGCGGTGGGAGGAGGGGGAGAGTGGGAGCGGGGGAGGAAGCGGCGGGAGGAGCGGCCGTGAGGGTGCGCGGGGCGGGCGGCGCTGCTGCCGGCGGGACAGCGAGAGGGACCGCGTGAGAGTGAGCCTGAGGGGCGAGGCGGGGACACCGCGCGTGTGGCTGTGTGTGACAGACACTGATCCGAGGGACTGTGTGCTCCACACCGCTCTGTGAGTGTATCTGTGTGTGACAGACACTGATCCGAGGGACTGTGTGCTCCACACCGCTCTGTGAGTGTATCTGTGTGTGACAGACACTGATCCGAGGGACTGTGTGCTGTGTGCTCCACACCGCTCTGTGAGTGTATCTGTGTGTGACAGACACTGATCCGAGGGACTGTGTGCTCCACATCCCTCCGTGTGTGTCCGTGTCTGTGTGGAGGGACAGACGCCGTGTCACCCCGTGGGTGCGTTAGTGATGCCCACGTGTGGGTCTACGAGAGTCACCGTGTTTGTGACAACGGGACACCCGTGTGTGTCGGTGAAAGGGGCCAGGTGAGACACTGAGTGTGCCTGAAGCGTGTGTGACACTGTGACAGGCACTGTTCTAAGTCACGCTGTCACCTGTGCGTGTGTGCAACACCTGTGTGTCTGTGAGGTGCAGCACCGCGCGCCTCTAACCCCTGCATGTATGACCCTCTGTGTCTGAGACACTGGGTGTGTTTGCAGAGAATCATGTCTGCGTGAGTGTGAGACATCTCTGATGTCTGGGGCACTCGCTGTGAGCGTGCGTTGTTAGACACAACCAAGGGTGTCGATCCATTTTGCCTGACAGACATGGTGTGGCACATTCCAGCAGTGTGAAGTGTGTGTGTGACACGTCCTCAAGTGCATGTGTCTCTGCAGCACTTGTCTGAGTGCACACCTTGCTTCATGGGCGTGTCTGTGTAGCTCGTGTGTGAATTGCACATGTGTGCAATTCTGTGTGGCACTCCTGTTTGTAGCCTTTTTCCTAGACCTTTCAGAAGGTGACTTTCATTGTAGCTGTCCTTCATTTAGACAGCACGGATCGGAGCTGAGCTCTTCGGGGTTTTTATTAGGATTCTTTCAACAATTTTCAACCTTTTTTCACAGTTCTATTTTTGATTCTGTGTGTTGTGATAAATTGCTTAAAATCACCCCCTTTTGATAAGTATTTAAGCTGATAACTACTGATCTATGATACATTATGTGGTATTATCACAGCAGCTGTGCCTTGCTTGGCAAAACCCCACAGACCTGATATCATGGCACACATCCAGGTACATCTATGGGCAGTATTCTCTAACAATGTCATTTATAGATGGCAAGAACTGAAATCAAAGTGAAATCCTGTATTTTTCTTCAGCGTATACAAACCCAGCTTTGCTATGTTGCAACTCAGATCCACATAGTTTAGAACGTTCAGGTAAAATAACTAATTTTGGTTTAAATACTGCTTTTCTTATGTTTGATGTTGACAGAATGCTTCAATATTTTCTTTAGTTTATTCTCTGATATTTTTTCCTCAACTTCCAACTTGTTTTTTATCACTATCTCCCTTTCTGATATTTTTGCAGGCTCCTGTTCTTTGCATTAACTCTTTTGATGGGAAAGCCTCTAGCATGGTTTCAATCCTAGGTTATCTCCTCCCTGAAGCAATTGCAGACTTCAGCTTTTTAGCAGGCAAGCCCAAAAGTAAAAACCTGCCTATTTTTTTTAATTTACTTTATAAACCTGTTACTATGACTTGCCTTTAGCTTGCGTACAATGTCCAGGCTGTAAGCAGAAGGGCTCTGCTCCTGTCAGAGGATGCCTTTTAATCACTGGAGGTAAATATCTCTTGAACAGTTCGATAAATAATCCTCATTTCATTTTGCAGATAATGACCAGGTTTAGGTTCTCTTGAGCTGTGTCCAGTCTTTCTCCTCAGCTTGCAGGACAGTTTTCCTTCCTGAACAGAGAGCAGCTCTTGGACCTGTGCTTGTTTCTGCATCACGTAATGTCTGTATTGTGAAGGATGTTATAGGGTCACAAGCTTGATATGCGAGGAAAATTATTTCTGAGCATAGGTATCTTTTTTATCTAGCGTATCAGAGCCAGAGTTATGATGAGGCACAGAAGCCAGCCCAGAAACATGCTGATTTGCCACTGCAGGGGTATCAGGCACTGGGATGAGCTGGTCAGCATTCAGTCTCAGCCTTTGTTCCTACCATCTGTTCCAGCTCAACTGAAACATCTCAGCTGCATGCAGGTGTTCCCTGGGCAGTGTACAGCAGGTCTGACTGAATGTTCTAAACTATCCCTCTGGCTGCAAGATCTGCCTGAATTTATTTCCTGAGCCATCACAACTGCCATGCTTGCTCTGCCATCTGTTCTAACAGGGTATTCCACTCAGCAATGAGAAACCAATTCTAAATCAATATCACATGCACATATTCCATGTTAGTGTGAGATCTTGAAAGGACCTTTTCCTTCCTGTCTGCCACCAGAGAGCCTAGGGTGAAGGTCTAAGGCCTAGCCAAATAACTTTTTAACAAATCTTAATGTCAAGAAATGCTGTCTGTGAATGAGAAAGAACCAACTTCATATGACACTGCAGAAAAGCCTCCACTGTGGTCATCTAGTCAGAGGGAGAGCTCATTCCATGATTTCATAAAATGCCACCACTACAAGTCCTATACAGATGAGCAGATTTCCTGAAGAGGGACCTGAGAATATCTTTGGAGTACCAGAAGAAGGTTCACATATGACAGCTGTAGGAGCAGCCTAGTAAATAATTTTTTTGTTCAAAGCAGTATTTGACAATCTGTCTAGCCCATAAAAAAGATCTAAATGACTCCAGCTGTCTTCACTGAGCAGATCCTGGAGAGTTCCCAGCAGAATGGGTTAGCACAGGTGTGTGGGAAGGCTTTATAACCATGATGGATTGGAGATTCACATGAATAATTGATTGGCCATACCTGTTTTCAAGAGACAGCACCACCACATCTCCTGAGGCCAGGAACCAGGAAAGAAAGAGACTGAAAAGAAAACAACATGTAGCACTGGATCTTTAAATGACCTTTGATATCTAAGTGACTAGCAGAAATTAGTTCAGTTTTTGGAGAGTAAATGTTCTGAGTGTGTACACAGAAGATACTTTCAGTTGTTAAAATGCTTAGAAGTTTTTGGTGGAGGGGGCCATTCTCAGTGCTTTAAACAGCCAAAATACCCAAACAGATCCAGGAGCTCAGAACAAAACTTTTATCTGGTCTACAGTCTCTTTTTGGGTCAGCGACTCAGAGAATGAATTTCCTAGACCAGATATTCTTGAGCATCACACTTGGAAATTTAGGCATGCAGGACTTCAGACATTCCAAGTGGAGGGATTGGATTTGTGAGTCATGTTCATCTGATTCAAATACGAATTTTCAAAAAAGCACCAAAGAATAACTCTTGGCTTTACCTTTGATTTCTGCATTTAGAAGATTTTCAGGTGGTTCTGCTGACCTTGGAGCTCCCCTTGTACAAGATCAACCCTGAAAACGAAGTCAGATGTGCAGTGCCCTGCCTGACTGTGGTTGTAGTAAAACTTTGTGATGTTCCAGGGCAGGTTTAGTCATTCTTGTCTTAGCAGTGCCCAGAGCTGTATCTACTATTTTAGAGTCAGACATAAACAAACGTATTCTCTGTCTATAAATGGACACTGATATTATATGAACAAACAGCTTGGGGTGATTCAAATGAGAATAAACTGGATTTTTCTGCCAGGATAATTCACCTGGAGAGATGACTGCTTCCATTCACTTCCTTTCTTGGAAGCAGGCTGAGAATAACAAACTGTTCCGATAACATCAGCCTATTTCCAGTCATCGTATTTCCTACTGAGAGGCAGGGCAGGCCCCACCCTGCTACATGACAGGCAGTAATTGGTCCTAGAAATGTGACTCACAACTCTGACACTTTGCCTCAGAGGGAGGTGTCAGCAGCAGCCAGTTGTCACAAACCCCTGTTTGAAAGAGTGGTGCCAAGCCTTCTCTGCAGCAGTTCAGTGTTCACCTCTCACTTCTTGGGGCCCTGAAAAGCCTCAGTTGAAGCCGTGTGCTCCTGTTAGATGGCTGCAGAATTTACAATCGGTTTCCCTCTGTCTTGCTGCAAACTAAACATTATGGGCACTTCATGGTGAACAGCATGCTCACAAAGAGAGGATATGTCCCATTTTAGACCACCTCAGTGATTCCTAAGCATTTATATTTGTTGAAGCAGACAGTGTTGTAGCTTTATCCTCTCTTCTTCCAGCTCTGTGAACACTAGGTGATTAAATGTTTAATGTTTTTGGGTTTATTGAATGTTTAACTATTTCATGCTAAATGGAAAAGTCATTGAAAGAAGAATGGTATTGTCTATAAATCATATAATTACAGTATTAATAACACTAAGCTGTGACTACATGGATCTCAGCTTCTAAGTGTTAGATGACATAAGACAAAATAGCTGTGGATCTGACTGTCTGGCTTATTATCTTGTCTTCAGCAATATCTTACAGCAGAAGTTTAGGGAAGAGGACAGGTAGAGAGAGACATTTCTGAAAACACCCTCTTCATTTCCAACAAATGATAGCTCATGTCTTCCCCATGGTATCTCATCATTCCACATTTATTTTCATTATTGAGGCTAGTTTTTTTGTTTGTTTTTTTTGTTTGGTTTTTTTTTTGGGTTGGTTGGTTGCTTTTTATTTTTTTTTGGTTTTTTGAGCCCATGCAAGCTTTTGGCATACATAACATTCTGTATCAAGGGTTTCCAGTGCAGGCATGGTATTTTGGAACCTGTCCCTTGCCTGTTTCATCTGAGGGCTGTACTGGCCCACAATCGTAAGATCAACTCACAATGGCTTTTATCCCCTAAGAGCTGCACTGGAGTCCAAACCCAAACCATTACTCTGAAATTTACCTGCACATGGAGATGTGGGCATAAACCTACTTTAAGGGTCCTAAGGGACTGCTCAAAGATTACATGGAGACACACTGAAAGAAAACATCCCAAGAGGACTCTGATGAAAGCACTCAAACTTCCCTTCAAATGTCCTTCTCTGTGGCTTAGTATCAATGTTAGTGGTATGGTTTGGGCTTGCCAGATAATCTACAGCAGCTTGCTGGATCCCAGAGTGTCTGATCTTCTCTTTTGAGCCCATGGAGAGCTAGGCTTCTGGCCAGCTAAGGAGAACAATCCAGCTAGGCAGCCCTCTGGCCAAACTCCCTCTGGGTGTGCTAGCTTGGACATTGATATTTCCCTGACGCTAAGCTTTCCTCTTCAGCACGAATTGCTCATTACTTGAATTCCATCAGGGATTTCTTGTGTCATGAAAGAGTGGAGATTCTGGTGACACACTGAGCAGGACTGACTGCTTTCTGTGGATGAAGCTGTTGATCTGTGTGTGTGTGTGCCTGTATCTGCAGGACATAGATACCTCAGTGTTTGCCTCTCAATAGTGCCTCTGTTCTACAACCATCTGTGTATAAAGCTGCTATTCTGCCATGAACAATGACTCATACAGGAAAGTCTCGAAGAATTAGGCAAGAGCTGTGTTCATCCTGAGGAGGATTGAAGATGAGGATCCAATCCCATAAATTCTTGGAAAAACTCAGCATTCGTTTTCCCTTGACAGCTTTAATCTTTAAAATGTGCTGTTGCTGATACACATTTACAAACAGCAGGTTGGCAGCAGACTGTCTCTGTCAGTGGGCATCACACATCCACTGCTTGCCTGTGACAGCCCTGCTCACTGACCAACTTTTCCTCACTCCAACTTTTCCTCACTTCCAATGAGGATTTTGCTAGTGACTCTTCCATCTTCTATATTCTTCTGAGCCCCCGCAGATTATTCTCTCCAGTCTCTTTTCTTATATTTCCAGGCTACTTTACTCTGCCAGCAGCAGTGGGTGAGCAGGAGAAAGTAGGGTCACTATTCCTGACCCCCTGCAAGATTCACCTGAACCTGGAGCTGCCCAAAACTCCATGAATGCTGTAAGGGCTATATGGGGCAGGGATCTCTATTGGTATCAAAAAATCACACCAATCTTCACTTCAAATGTCTAGCAAGGTTTGGGTACTCAGGGAAAAGCTGGAAGGAAGGAAATATCCAGAGGAGTTTATCAGACAGATAGTAGCCAGCATGAATGCAGAAGGAAGAGTTTCTGAAGATTAAATGAGCTTCTCTGACTAGTGGGGAAGGTTCTGGTTTGTGTCACCTAGTCCAGCACTGTAGAAGGAAAAGATTGCAGGGTTCTTACATTCCAGTGACCCAGAAATGAAACTGTGTGAGGAATGAAGATTAAGATGATCAAGAAAGTTTAAAACAAACAGTGACATATCCTCATAAAGTAATAATAAGAAAATTCAAGATATGTAAAAATACTATACATACAAAAATACAAATAATAAACCCAATTGGAATAGAATTTAATCAGAAATTTTATTCTTGTATTTTGAAATGGTCTGTGTTTCTCAACCTTTCCAGTGAATTGATCAGTCCTCAAACTGCATAATGCAACTTCCTTCCTGCTAGATTAGTGAGTTCAGCTGAGTCAGTGAAAAATGTGCATTGAAATCCCATCTCCTACTCCAAGCAGGGCTAATGTCAAAGCTGGATAAAGTCACTCCAGGGTCTTGGCCACGTGTATCCTGGAAATCCCAAGGATGGAGATTCTACAGCCTCCTTGGGCAGCCTGTCCCAAGGCTTCAGTACTCCCATGCTCCCTTTGTTGAGAAAGATTTTGCTGGTTGGCAACATGAGACCATTGCCTCTTGCCCTTTCACTGTGCACTTGCACGAAATGCTTGGATGTGTTGGAATTCTTATCCCCCCCTTGCAGCAGCATCTCTACAATGAGATCACTCAGCCTTCCCTTCTGCAGGCCAAACCCACCTAATTCCCATCTCATGTCCTCACTCAGCACACGCTCCTGCTGATCCTGGGGATGTATTGGAGCCTCTCAGCAGTCAGCATCTCCCATACAATGGGGGGTGTATGTTTAAAAACTGCACAGAGTATTGCAGATGCAGCCTCACCAGAGCCAGGCAGAAGGGAATGACCACATCCCTGCACTTGCTGACCACTGGCTAACACAATCCCATGACTGGTGGGTGTTGCTGCTGCAGGGGAGCACTGCTGACGCAGGTCCAGCTTGTTTTCCACTAGAATCCCAAGGTATTTACTGCAGGGCTGCTCAGTACAGTCAGTCCCCAGTCTGCCCTAACATGTGGGCTTGTTTTATCCCAGGGTGAAAAAATACAGAGGTTGTATTTTTCACAAATCAGATATATGAGGTGAATTAGACCAAACTTATCATGTGATTGAAAAGGGTCAAACTCTGAGTCCTCTTGTGCTGAGTGTGATGCTAATACAAGTACAGATCAACAGTGGCACATGGGAGCAGCATTTCAACCTGAGAAAACTGAGTTTTCTGCAGAAAGTTCTGATGTCAATCACAGACTGAAGCAAAGGGGCTGTTAACTCTCAGCACAAATTACCCTCTTCCTACAGGCTCGAAAGAGAATCTTGTAGGCCACTGGAATGAATCCCACTTCTATCCCTTCCCCCAGGACCTCAAAGGAGGAGCAGGCACCATGCATAGAGGGGATGAGCTCCACATGTGCATGGTGTGGTTTTAAATCAGCATTTTAATCCTTTTGATTAAAAATCCTGCTTTGCAGATAGGCAAACTAGCAAGAGTTATCCTTTGGATACACTGAGATAGGACACAGCTCCAATCTCTCTTAATCAGCTACTTTGTTAGTATTCTAAAATAAAGAGTCTTGTCCTTTTTTTATTTCCTAGTAGGGGAGATATTTATATTTCATGTTACTTCTGGTTTGACTAAATGAGAAATAGCACATTACTTGCTCATAAAGAAATAAACGAAGTTCATTTTATAAACCTAGCAGTTATCTCAAATTCCTTCCAGCTTTCCACACATTTTTGAGGGGCAAGCAAAGGCCTCAGCGGGCTCTGTAGATCTTATGACAACTACAAAGCACATCAGGAAGCTTCTGGGAATGCAAAGCATTTTTCAGACAAAGGCTTTTCTTTCAGCTTTATAAATATGATTTCAGCCATCATCATAACAGAGCAAATAATAGCCCTAAGAACAGTCCTGTAGAACTAAACTCCCATGCAAGAGCTGTTTCTCATTCTTTCCGTTTTTTTCTTGCTTTATGTACAAATAGGTTTGTGTTTAACAAAAGGCTAAACCCTGCTAATCTACTGATCTGTCAGCTAGCGCTGTGCTTATCACAGCCCTGTTTGTTGGCTGGGGCAGACGCAGCCCTAAGGTGCACAGCTGTGCAGTGAGAACTGCGTGGTGTCATGGGAGAGCGTGGGCAGGACCTGCCACCTCGGGGGCTGGACACAGCACCTGCTCCAGTCACAGACTGCTGTGTTTGTGACCAGGCTGCCCACATCCATCTCTGACAGCAGACGGTGCAGTGCTGGAGGACAGGCCAGCCACCGCCAGGGGTGGCAGGTAGCCATGGAGCTGGGGAATGAAACAACGAGATGATTTTTGTCAGCTTGACAGACAGACCATTGCTTGGTGGCAGAGCACTGTCCAACCCTGGCGTCGAGCAAACAACATGCCAGGGAGCTTTCACTGGCACAAAGGACCCCAGATGTGAACAGGAGGTTCAATGGCCAGTCAGGAGCATGGGTAACAGCCAGCTGTGATGACAGGGTGTGAAACACAAGACGAAGATGACAGAAACCTAAATGGAAAACAACGTATGGGAGCAATTTAAGCAGATGAATACACAGGAGAGGAGAAAGGGATGATATGGGAGGAAGGGACACAGAGTGCTGGATGTGCATGGGAGGAGGCAGGAGCCTTGGCTGAGGTGACCAGCAGATGTGGGGTGATGGCACTAGAGACAAAACTGGGAGTGAGGAGAGCAGCCAGAGCCACTGGCTGTCACTTGGGCCGCCCGGCTGAGCCCAGCCCAGCAGCCCAGCCCAGCACGAGCGTGGCCAGGAGCCAGCACTGTGCCTTGGCCTTGGCACACCTGCCAACAGCGGGGAGGATCCAGCGTGGGATCACCTGTCCCAGTGCAGGAGCATTTCCAGAGACACCGCAGTGATCCTCTGTAGCTGACAGTGTGCTCCCAGCACGGCGTCCTCTCCGGGACCAGGAGCAGCTCAGCAACAGCGTATCTGGGGCACCCCGCACACACACCCCACAGCCCACACATCCCACATCCCGCACATCCCACAGCCCACACATCTCACATCCCGCACACCCCACAGCCCGCACATCCCACAGCCTGCACATCTCACAGCCCGCATATCCCACACATCCCACATCCCGCACGCCCCACAGCCCACACATCCCACAGCCCACACATCTCACAGCCCGCAAATCCCACACATCCCACAGCCCGCACATCCCACAACCCGCACAAACCACACTTCTCATCCCCCTGCACCCCGCACCTCTTGCACACTGAACCCCTCAGTCGGCACACCCCGATCCCCTGCACCCCGCACACCCTGTACATCCTGCATCCCTGCACACACTGTACCCTCCTGTACCCCCATGTACTCCCTGTACTCTGCACACCCTGTACCTCTTTGTACCCCCCGTACCTCCCGTACCTCCTATACCCCCTGTACCTCCTACACCCCCTGTACCCCCTTATACCCCCTATACCCCCTGTACCCCCCTATACCCCCCTATGCCCCCTGTACCCCCTATACCCCCCCTATACCCACTATACCCTCTGTACCCCCCCGCACTCCGCACCTCCCGCGGGCCGGCGGTGCCGCAGCGCCCCCTCGCGCCGCACTGGAGCAGCTGCGCTTGGCAGCGCTGGGGGTACGGACACACGGACAGAGGGACACGGACACACAGACACATAGACAGCCACGGATACACGGACACACTGACAGAGGGACACGGACACACGGACACATAGACAGCCACGGATACACGGACAGAGGGACACGGACACACGGACACATAGACAGCCACGGATACACGGACACACGGACAGAGGGACACGGACACACAGACACCTAGCCACGGACACACGGACAGAGGGACACGGACACACGGACACATAGACAGCCACGGACACACGGACACACGGACAGAGGGACACGGACACACAGACACCTAGCCACGGACACACGGACAGAGGGACACGGACACACGGACACATAGACAGCTACGGACACACGGACAGAGGGACACGGACACACAGACACATACAGGCACTTGTCAATTTTGTAGAGAATCAACAGACTATATAGTCACTAAAGCATCACCCAGGTTTATTTATTTATATATATATAATTTCTCACAGCTTCACCTTAAGGTAATTAAATATATCATCTACACACACGCACACCGGGTTACTTGGAGAAAGTAATGGATATCTGCTGGATACACAGAAGTCTTTATCAGGATGGAGCCTGCTGCAGCTCGGGTCAGGAACCTCATTTCTCTGATTTCTAAATACAGAAAAAGGAAGATAATGTAGAGGGTATTGGAGCAACTGAGTTATTTGTGCTCTTATTTCAGGTCTGTGGCTATTGCAATTGTTCTGCCATTTTATAATGAAGAAGTATTATCTCCCAATTGTGCGGAAAGACCTGGACTCTTAGATTGATTGTATTTGGTCTGACTGCTGTGAGGAACCAAAAGGACCTGCAAAATGCACTGGTTTTGAGTAAGTGGCAATTCCTGGCCTTTCCAGTGAAAGAGTGGGAGGAATGCAGCTGTGGCTGTGTGAGCAGTGACCTTTGTGACACCACCTGGACAGGAATGGTCCCTCTGGAGCAGCCTCCAACTCACCTGGCCTTCGATGTCACGGCTTTTGGCTCGCAGCTTGTTAACCTGCCCTTCAGCAATATCAGCTCGTTCTTTGGCCTCTTCCAGCTCGTGCTGGGCCTTGCGGCATCGCGAGAGATTGATGTTTGCCTGTTCTTCCTGAAAGTCAGACAGCACTGGCACAAATGACATTGCCCTGTCACCGCTGACACCTGTGGCTGTGCCACAGTGACATCACCTGTGCTGGCCTCACAGGTACAGCCCTGCACTGCCAGTGCTCCGTGTGTTTATATCTAGAACCATCCACAGCATGACCACTTGGGGGAAAGAGCAATTACCCCACTCAGTTCCAGGTGCTTGTGCTCCAAAAGTGCACCAGTTTCAGCATAACTACAGCTATTCCCGCTCTGTTGTGAGCCATAATAAAGAATATTCAAAGGTGCCTTAGCTGCCCTGTCAAGCTCAGCATTCAATTATTTTAATGATCCAGGGAGCCCAGATCCCTGGATCTCCCAGGGAGATCCAGCTTCAGAAAGCTCCACCCAGGCCCCACTGAAAAGAGCTCTCCACTCACAGCTTCCTCAGCCTGTTTCTTGTATGCTTTCACTTTTAACTGCAGCTTGTCCACCAAGTCCTGGAGCCGAAGAATATTTTTCTTATCTTCTTCAGACTGTAGGAAGTGAAAATTAAGTCAGGCTTGGCAGATGAACTGAGGTGGTCCGCGTGGGACAGTAGAGGATTTGCAGTACCTGGTAAGTGAGCTCCTTCAGCCTCCGTTCGTACTTGCGAGCTCCTTTCAGGGATTCTATTCCTCGTTTCTGCTCAGAATGAAGCTCATTTTCTAACTCGTTAATCTGAAACACAGAATCATGGCAAAGATGGCAAGAATGGCTGCTGATCCTGTTGCAGGTCTAAGGCTGCAGAGAAAGTGGCAGAGCAGGGCAGTGTCCTGCAGCTGGGTCTAGACTAGCTGAAATATGCTCACCATATTATGTTGGTGATGACATAGTGTGTGAATCCATAGTTGTTTATAATAGGAATTTAGTTGTGCATACCTAGAGCATGTCTAAATTAGGCTTAAATCTGTCAGAGAAGAGGAAATTGAAACAGGGAAGGTTCTGTGAATGTTCACCAGGTAAATGGGAAAAATCTGTTTCATTTTCCATCTTTAATTTGTTATCTTTGGGACTGGCAGCAGCAAATACTGTTTAGGGACAGCATGGAAACCTGGCTGCTGTCTATTCCCTTTCCACTTGTCCAGCTCCCACAGGCATTGAATTAGATATGTAAGGTGCCCCTCTGTAAACCTGCTGATTTTTACTCCCTTTTTGAACCTTTAACCAGCTGCCTCTACAGCCTTCCATGGTAGCAGGTTTCTGAATTTCAGTGCCCACTCTGTACTGTATTTCCTTTTATTTATTTTAAAGGTGAAGATGGGCTGGTCTCTCCAAATGGCAGAGTCCTAGTCTTGTTTGTCAATATTCATAAAGCTTTATCTTGCAGATCCTTCTTGAGCTGCAGGTACCAGAACTGCACATGGTATACTTCATGTAGTGGCAAGAATGTGTTACCACACAACTCTGTCTTGTTCTCAGTGCCTTTCCTAATGAAGCCCAATTTTTTTTCTGTTTTAGGTTTTTGCTTCTTTCTATCACACATTCAACAGCTTCTGAAGTCTGTCCATTACCAGTTCCAATTTCATCCCCAAGTAAATATGACTTAAATTATTTTTCCCCAGACAAAATTACCATCTATGTCTTCCTGATGTCTCCATCTGCCCCCATTTCACCCACTCAGTTATTTTTGAGGTCACTCTCAAGTTCATCACCCACAGTGCAATGTTTGGGTACTCAGCACAGCTTTCATCCAACCTGCTGGGAATACCTGGGGCTCTCCATGTTTTCACCCTCCCAAGAGGTTCCAGCAACCAAGGCCCCAGCCAGAAACTTCACCTTAATCCACCCAAGCGTTCACCATACCCTGGCCTCCAGCTTCTGCAGTTGTTTCTTCCCTCCCTTCAGTGCCAGCTGCTCAGCCTCATCCAGACGAAGCTGCAGGTCCTTCACTGTCTGTTCCAGGTTCTTCTTCATCCTCTCCAGGTGGGCACTGGTGTCCTGCTCCTTCTTCAGCTCTTCTGCCATCATGGCTGCCTGGTTGTGGTGCACAATTATGTTACAAACATCCCCATCCCAGCAGTTCTGGGTGCCTGGGAGTAATGCCCAGCTTCACATTGGTGAGTGACTGCACATCCTCAGTGCCCATGGCTGTGCTAAGGCTCTCTCATACAAACAGGATCCCTCCTTCTCCAAGTTCTAAAACTGCTTCACCACAGAGAACAGACAGGTTTGATATAAAGAAAAAAAATAATCATGGCATGCAAATTGCTTGGTACCAAATTTACAATTTTTAAGTCAGTCAAAACTGAAGTATCTTGAAGTATTACCAGCTAGTACTCTGCATCTCTGGGCTTCCTCATTCCTTTGAGTACTTGGCTCCTTGGTGCTGAAATCTGCCAATGAGTCAAACTTCTAAGCAGTTCTTGCCAGTGAGATGACCCTGAGTACCTCAAACTGCACTGAAAAGCTTGTGTCTGCTGAGGTTATTAGAAGCTGGGATAGATAGCTGTCACCAGTGTGGCAGAGCAGAGAGGTCAGCACTGCTCCTGGTGGGCAGCCAGGTCCAAACACTGGTATGCCAGGATGTGATGCAATAGAATCACCATTTTCTGTTTAATTTACCTATGCCTATCCTAGATGGTCCCAGGTATTGTTACTTTTCATAATATGGAACCTGTAGCCTCATTTAAATGAAACATTTATATTCTCTCTTTTTCTTTCATACATGTCTGGCATTTATATAGAATTGTGTATGAGACATTTAAATAGAATTGTGTATGATTTTTGTCTTAACTTCTGCCTTTCTGTGCTGTGTCCAGACAGGCCTTTGTTTCAACTACTCTTTTTCTATTACAGTTTTTCCACCATCTGTTCTCCCTGCCTATTATATTTACTCTGGAAGCAAAAGTGAATGTATGGAGAAAAGGAGAGAGAATGCCTCTTCAATATAGACAGTTAGCAGGACATGAGGACCCTTTCTGAAGGGGTCTTCTGTGACAAGTAGTAGGGCAATGGCTACATGAGGCCATGTGAGAGGGAATGCGTATCACAGATGTTTTCTGCTGAAGAACTACTTCTGATTGCTGCCTTTCTGAAGTGTAAAAGTGACTGTGGTAGTGCAAAATGGAAGGGAGGCGAGCAAGAGGACTCACATCTGTGATTGCTTTCTTTGCTTTCTCCTCTGCATTTCTGGCTTCCTGAATGCTGTCTTCAACTTCAGTCTGTAAATGGGTTATGTCCACTTCCAGTCTCTTCTTGGTGTTGAGGAGGCTGGTGTTCTGTTGGGGCAGACAGGTCATTCCTACCCTGTTTGTGCCACTGCCACCCCATTTGTACCACTCCCACACGCCTGCAGTAATCTCCTGTGCCAGGAGATGCCCAGTACCTGTGAGTGGAGCAGCTGCACTCTCTCGCTGGCATCTGTCAGCTCCTGCTCAGAAACCCTGCGGGCTCGCTCGGTCTGCTCCATGGCAGCTCTCATCTCCTCCATTTCTGTTGTCATCAGACTGTTCCTACGCTCTACTATTGCGAGCTGCTCTTTCAGGTCATCGTTCTCTCTCAAGGCATCATCTAAATGGAGCTGGGAATCCTTAAAAGGTGAAAGCACCTTTGTGAGACCCAGGAGCCAGCAGAGGGAATGGCAAAGACCCACGGGGCAGTAGCCTTGTGGTCCCTACCTTGAGCTGCCCTTGCACAGCTTTAAGGTGCTTCTGTGTCTCTGCTACCTGGCAGTTGGCATGGCTCAGCTGTATTTCCATGTCGTTCAGGTCTCCTTCCATCTTCTTTTTAAGCCTCAGAGCATCATTTCTGCTTCTGACCTCAGCATCCAGCATGGTTTGCATAGACTCTAATACCCTCTGGTGATTCCTCTTCAGCTGTTGAATTTCCTCATCTTTCTCTGCAGTCCTTCTGTCAACATCTGACTTCACCTGGTTCAGCTCCAGCTGAACACGTAAGATTTTCCCCTCTTCGTGCTCTAAAGAGCCCTGTCAGGGTTGAAATATAATTAGTCTCTATAGTGTCCATTGCTGGGAAACACCCATTCAGAAATGTGACCTTCTGCAGCTGGAAAGGTAGGTGTATTTACCTTACTGTGGACATTTAGAGAAGACCAAGCACTGAAAAAGCTGACTGCTATTCCATACTCACTGTACCCCAGCTGGATATTAAATGGTAATTTAGGAATATTTCTTAGGAAAATGAATGCCTCAGATACCACGAGGTCTGGGCACTGAAGGCTGGAGAGACAACAGATCACATGGGAATATAAAATAGGACAGCCAAGCCTCCTGCTCAGAAGCAGCTTGCCTTCTCTTGCATGTCCATGCTGATTTCTGCTTTGTCCCTCCCCAGTGTCTGGGTGGGCAAGTTGCCCTTTCACACCACCTTTCCCTCTAGTACTCACTTCATTCCCTCTGGTCTCATCCATCTTCAGTGGCAGTAGCAGTGAAAAGTCTGAAGCTGGGTCTTTACACCCAATGGACAGAAATAAGCACATGCAGAGAATAAAACAGCTGATGTAGCCCTGGCATCCCTTTTAAGAACATATTTTCCAGAGATGCCCAATTCTCCTTTTGGATTCTAGAATGAGCCTATGGTGACCAATTCAGGATTAGACTGGCAACATTTAGATAAATTAGAGTAGATGGGTTACATGACCACAATAACTCTTGCTCCTACTGCCCACCCATTTATGAGATCTAGAGGTGTGCCAGTAGTTTTATACTTCTTTTTCTACCTAAGAGGAGTTAAAGAGAAAATACAGTGAGGGTCTTCTTGGTGGTGGACAAAAAGACAAAAGATCTGTCAGAAGTCAATACAAGGGAAATCCTGACTGCATATAGGGATAAAAATATTTTACCCTGACAATGATGTTGCACTGGAAAAGCTTGTCTAGCAGTACTCTGAAATCTCCATCCTTGAAAATTATAAAAAACAATTAGGCAAGGCTTTGAGCAACCTAATGTAAGTTCAGAGCTGGTTCTTCTTTGACCAGGAAGTTGACTAAAGACTTCTAGGGATCCTGTAGAAGCTAATTCTGTGTCTCTGTGTTTGAGGTATGCTCTAGGTATATCATGGGCAGCTCATGAAGTGCTCACAAAGATATTTTATGGAGAATCAGATGTGGTTATACAGAAGTAATAAAATCTTTTTGAAGAGGCAGTCAGGGAAGATACAGAACAGAAGGCAGAACCCAGAAAAGGGGTAGCCAAAGAGAGTAAGGAAGACAGAAATCATGGAATTGTGAGACCCAATATGCAGCCTGTGCCAGCAGTACATGACAGTACCAGTGTAGTCTGAGATTCAGCAGATCCCAGAAACCTCTTCATGTTCATCAGAACCTGTGTCCTGTGAACTGGCTCCTCTTTGAACATGTTACTGACTCCTGTTCGTTCAAAGTGTGGAACTGAAGAAATATTGCCTCAATTCTCTTCAGCATTCAGCTTGCTTTGAGCAGGAGGTGACACTGAGAAAACTTTTAAGTATGGATTTTACCTGCCCTGGAAACATCCTTGATTAATTTGACTGGAAAACAAAACTGTTTTGAAATGTTAGTTTTGAAATGTTTTGAAATGAGTTAGAGTTTTGAGTTGTTAGTGTTTTGAAATGTTAGTGACTTTTCTTCAGCCCTCCATGGGAGCAAATTCAAACAGATGGTGAAAAATTATCTCAATTTTAGACTGGGACTGTGGGGTTTTGAGCGTGATAGCACAGCAAGAAATGCCACATTGGTATGGCAGGGGAGCAGTCCCTGTGCTTTTTGGTCTGTCTGTGTTGTCTTACTTCACTTTTTGAACAGTTTCAGGATAAGCAGGAATATAAAATATATACCCAAATTTTCTCCATTCTTGATTTCTCTAAAAGCAAGCCTCTTATTGAGGACACTTGCCTCTGCTTCTTCTAATGCTGCTTGTAGGTCACACTTTTCTTGCTCAATTTGCTTCTTTGCTTTCTCCAGCCCATGATTTGCTTTTCCAGACTCAGCAATCTGTTCAGTCAGATCGGAAATTTCCTCTGCAACCAGAAAACATATACTCAGCTCCTCTCAGACAGTGTGATCAGTGGCATCCTTGGCAATGGGAGTGACAAAGACTCTGGTGTAATGGGATGTAACAGTGAGAAGAAATAATACATCTTGTCTTGTGTGCCATCTTTATTTCTGATAACCTGCACATCCCATTTCAGTGTGCAACTTGAAAACTAGAGGGACCAACTGGAGTGAGCTCAGAAAATAATGTCAGCTTCCTCTGGGTAGTGAAATTACATCTCCAGAGACAATCATGTTTGATTCATTTTTTAAGCTTAGATAATCCCCAGTGATCATTCAGTTCACATAAAGGATCTGAGTTATACTTCCTTTCTATAATTAGCTTGTTTATTAAATGCCAATCCATTGTGCCACAGCTGCACAATCCTCCAATAACCAGGAGACAGACAACAGCCCTCCAGATTTTTTCTAGTGGCAGTGACTGAAACAATCTGAAAAAAACTGAGTATCATCATAATTTCTGTATATTCAGTTAACTTGGTCCTTATCCATGCATAGGATTACAATGATGTGAAGAAGGGGGAACATCCTAGGAAGCAGGATGCTGTAGAGATTAAAGTGTGTGCTTGCAGGTGACTTTATAATCAGCTGAACAGGAAAGAAAGTCACCACCTTTGTGGGAAAATCATAAAGAACAAAACCCTGGGAGGAGGCAGAGCTCTGGTAGTCCATAAATGTGGAAGCATCTGAGGGCTCAGGGTGAACTGACACATGAACTTACACATGAACTTACAGACACATGAACTTACGCTGGAGGTTCTTGTTCTCCCGTCTGACAGTCTCAGCCTGGTCAAGCATTTCTTCATAGGCATTCTTCATCCTGAAGATCTCAGTGCTGAGAGAGCGAGACTCCTTCTGGGCAGCCTCCAGCTCAGTCTGACTCTCCTGGTACTTCTGCTTCCATTCAGCCAGGATCTGGAGTGACAGGAGGAGAATGACCCATTTTGAAACTCTCCATCTCTGCACCTTTATGTGACAAGAACCCCAGAGGCCTGGCCTATCTTAACAGTCTTTTGCTTTGCACTGTTCTCTGCCTGTGACAGTAACTCCCTCTGGTGCGTGCTCTGGTTGTTTTGGTGGGATCTACTAAAATCTGCCTTTTCAACCAACACTAGTGCGTGCCCCAAGCTGTCAGGAAGGAGTTTGATTTGACACCAGCCCAAACATAACATAGTTGTTCTGAACAAGGATGTGTGAGACTTGATAGTGTTGCAGGAGCCAGTGGTCCTGGACTAAACCCACCAAGAAAGGTCATTCTGTACCAATTCTCTCCTCAGTTTGATACCAGAGACCTGTAAGATCCTTTTGTAGCACATTCTTTTCTCTCACATGAGGGTAGGCCAACACACAGGGCTGTGCAGCATCACTTGGTCCAACAGTGCAGATTCTTTTAAATGTTAGTAAGGGCAGTGAAGGTTGAAACTTTACATGAATCTGAGGCTCCCCCTAACCCCAAGGTTAGGCTGGCAGACTAGCACCAGGGCTTGTTAGCTTGCATGCCAGTACTCAGTCTGTTTGACCAGTCTCCCTTGTGAAGACTTCATGCTCTCTAAAATTATCAGAAGGCTGCTTTATTATTTGCTGTGGTCACCTGGGGCTACTTACACAGTGACTTTATCTTTTCCACATGTCCCACTGTGGGGTCCTTACATGACTTTGCTTTGGGTAAAATGTAGTTTATCTTTCTGTGAGTGCAGAGCTTCAGTAATTTCAGAATTTATCTTGTCCTATCGAATATCTAATGGTGTTTAGGACTTTTGAACAAACCTTGTCAAAATTCCTCTGCTTTTTATCAAATGCTGCACAGACTGCATGGGACCTCTCCACATCAATCATGAGGTCATCCACTTCTCCCTGCAGCTTCTGTTTTGTCTTCTCCAGTGAAGCACACTTTGCATTGACAGCCTCAATCTGCTCCTCTGATTCCTGCAGGCGTTGTGCCAGTTTCTTCCTGCAGGATGGGACATTCAGCACTGAGAAAGAGAGTTCTGACCTTCTCAGAAAATGGACATGAAAGGAGTTTGGAATGAGAAAGATGGGCAGAGAGATCAATATATAATGCTGTGGTGCCAGGAGCCTGGGTGGCACAGCACTCTGAAGTGGTGCATAGACTGAGAGAATATGCACCCAAGGATGAGCTGTACCAATGTGGAGAGGGACCAAAAACATGCTTTCAGTACTGACAGTGTAAAGAATGTGTTCTTTCAACTACTGTGATTAACTTAATGCACTGGTATTCTCCTCTATGTAGACACCCCTAAGCCTCCCTCCCTACTTCTCCTTTAAATACCTACTCCCTCTCCTTTTCACTTCTAATACATTAAAAAGCACACTGCTCTGTGTATTACCACTGCAAACATATTCTGGTTTCTCTCACTTCTTCCCTCATTATGCTCTAACATCCTTCCACTTGCTCCAAGCTGTCCCCGACGTACTTGGCCTCCTCGAGCTCCTCCGTGCGCTGAATCGCGTCCGTCTCATATTTGGTTCTCCACTGGGCCACTTCACTGTTGGCCTTGGACAGGGCTCGCTGCAGCTCCCCCTTGGCCTCCTGCTCCTCCTCATATTGTTCTCGGAGCAAGTCACAGTCGTGGCGAGCGGACTGCAGGGCGTGGGCCAGGGCATTCTTGGCCTTGGGAGTTAAAATTAAACAAGTTGTCAGAGCATGAATAATTTGTGACTGGATATTTTTCCTGTAGTCTGATAAAATATTCTTATCTCGCTGGCCATGTGCTGCAGTTGCTAGAGAAACAGAAGGAGAAAAATGAATAACATTAGGGATTCTGTGTTTCAGGCTAGATGTTGTTAAACAGAGTCAGGTGCTTGCCCATCTCATCTGGGTTAACACCTCTCAAACACATCTGCACCAGGTGTTTCACGCAGAGGCAAAATAAATCTACCAACAGACAAGGTGCAAGCACTCCTGATCTATTTCCTTTTTTTGGCTGCTGCTGTTTGCTTTGCCCATGGGCACAGAGCAGCTTCACTTCTCTCATGTTTTTGATCTTCAGAATGCATGATGAGAAGGGCTTATACTGTTGTGCTTATTTATTTTTTAATGTCTCCTCTCTGTCATGCATTCCAAGGCAAAATTCAGAATTTTCACTATTCTGATGTCTCTTCTCTGAGGAGAAATCTCATTTATTTTTTTAGTGCACTGATTTATTTTAAAATTTGCTGTTCTAAATAAAAGCAAGTCACCTTATTTTCTTCCTCTAATTGTCTCTTCAGCTCTTCAGTCTGCTGAGTGAAAGTATGTTTGCCTCGAGTTAACTGAGAAATCAAGGACTCCTTCTCCTCCAGTTGCCGAGTAAGCTCACCTAATGAGAAAAGGTTGTGTTTTTTAGACAGACATATGAGACATAAATTAATGAGAGCAGCTGGCCATGTGGAAAGTGATTACAAGATATAAAGTGGTAAATTGCAGGGAGAGTAGTAATTGTATTCCCATTGGAAGAAGAAAAGCTGTTGAGGAGAAATGCTGTGTTGGCCTCGAAGAAAAGAAGATGAACTGACCACAAGCTCAGATTTTCATTTTGACTGACAGTACTTCTTCTGGTTTTGTTTTGTGTTTCCTTGAGTAGGTTTCTATGACTGCCATCAGGAAGAAACTCTAGATTCTGAGTTTTTTTCAGATCACCAAGTGATGGATATGTTACAAAACACGTGGGCATTCAGGCAGCATATTTAACATTGACACTGGAGTATTACATTTCACCAAGGCACGTACCATTCTCAGTCTGTAGGCGTGTCTTCTGTGTGTTCAGATCATTAATTAGCCGCACATGTTCATCATCTTTGGCTCTGACTTCACTGAACTGATCTTCAAGAGCTCGGCACATTTTTTCCAGATTGCTCTGTGAAGAGATAGAAAACCTCCCTCAGTTCATCAAGCTGTTCAGAACAACAACACTAACAATGAGAAATACTTCTTCCTGTGCAGCAACCTTGGCTTTGGAGACAGACTCCATATTGCTGGCCAAGTCATCAATCTCCATCTTCAGCTCACTCTTCTCCTTCTCCAGCTTCTGCTTCACACGTTGCAGGTTGTCGATCTGCTCCCCCAGCTCAGCTGTGCTGTCCGCGTGCTTCTTGCGCAGGGCGGCAGCCGTGGCCTCGTGCTGCAGCGTGGCCTCTTCCAGGTCACGGCGCATCTTCTGGAATTCTGCCTCACGCTTCTTGTTCATCTCCACCTGAGCTGCTGTGGCCCCTCCTGCTTCTTCCAGGCGCTCGCTGATCTCCTCCAGCTCCCTGGACAGGTCGATTCTCTGCTTTTCAGACTTGGCACGGATAGCACGCTCAGCCTCGATTTCTTCCTCCAGTTCCTCAATCCGAGCCTATGAGAGTTAAAAGAGGACTTTTGAATGGACAGATTTAAAATTACCACTAAGGAATAAAGAGCAAACATTCCCATCCACTAATGCAAGCATAAAAAAAAGAAGTACCACTAGAAATTTCACTGTATTGTGTCCTAGGACAGGTAATATTCAGTTTTAGAACAATAGTGAATAGGAAATATAATACTTTATGTTACAGCTCAGAATGGATTTATTACTTTTTGAAGACTTTAGAATTGCACTTTCCTGAAGCAACAGAGGGGGTTTCACTGGAAAATGTAAAGGAATGTGAGTTTCTTAGAAATTTCCTAAAAGTCAGGCCAGAACAAAGCGGTGTCCTTTCTCCTTCAGCAAACAGGATGGATGGAACTTTGAGATGAAAAATCATGGGATAATAGCACTGAAGAGAGCTGTCTTCCTGGCTCTTCATTTAGAAGGTGATCTTTGTCCTGATCATGACATATTAAGTCACATTCTATTGTTTTCTTAGAAGAGTGATTCTCAGTGGCTGCACATCTGTGGCATTTTCAATGCCTGCCACAATGTTCACATAAGAAACTTCCTACATAGTCATGTAAGATTAGAGGCCAGAGTTTCTGTAAAAGTGCCCTGAGATGGGAACAACACCCAGAGTCCTATATTATTGCTTTCATTAATGTGAGGGGAAATATTTTTGTAGAATGGTCTAAGATTAAATACCAATTAATTCTAAGAAATTTGTGCTTTCCACAAAAATTATTAATAACTCATAGACTTTACCTGAATCTCCTTAATTTTCTTTTGCAGCTGAGAACTTTGAGCCTGCTCATCTTCAATTTTACTTTGCAACTGGCTAATTTCAAAATCCTTTCTGTTAAAGAACAAGAAGGAAAATTCAATATGGTTAAGATAAAACATTAATTTCATAATTCAAAGGATAAGAAATCAGTGTAATACTTTTTTAGCCTTTCATCCATTTGTTGCTTATCATTTTCCAAATCCATGATGGAATCCTGCGACATTTTCAGATCACCCTCCAGTTTTCTCTTTGCTCTCTCAAGGTCCATTCGCAGCTTTTTCTCTTGTTCCAGAGATGCTTCAAGCTAAAACACATAAAAATATTTTGAAATACATAAATTATACTTTGAAAGTATCTATTCTTGATTTAAAAGTCTAACTAAGTTGCAAATTGGTAAATAGAGAATCAGGACATTTCCATGTGTGCTGTACTCTCACTGTGAGACCAGAGCTGCCATGGTGATTTAGTTTCAGACATTGAGCTGTCCACAGCTTGGCTGTGCACAGTTGAAATACCAGTTTCAGAAAAAATAGAAATTTAATTTTTCCAGTAGCTGCAGTTCCTAACATATAGACTGCTAAATATACACAGATTCCCAGTATTTATAACTTCCTAGAGTATATGCACATACAAATAACTCTGCAGCAACCTTCAAACAGTCACAGGTCTCCTGCCTCAGCTAACGGGTTAAATCAGATCACAAAAGTCTACAGTGTTGAAATATCCTGTAATGAACATGAAAGATGTGCTGGATTCCACAATTTCCTGTCAGTTAGCAGAGGTTTATTAGCTCACATTATTAGAGCTGGCTTGCCTGTTTTAGGTGTTGCTTGTACTCTGAACTACAGATTTCTAGTCTACTGTAACCTGTCAGAGTGTATACATACACAACTCAAAAACTTCTACTTACATCATCCACTTGCTGCTCCAGTTTGGTTTTGGCTTTGGTGAGGGTGCTGACTTTGTCTTCCTCAACTTGCAAGTCATCCAGTGTCTGCTGGTGGGCTTCCTGGAGGGCCTTTTTCTCCTTGGTGAGTTTAGAAATATTTTCATCCAGAGCTGCCATCTCTTCAGTGAGGTTCTTCACCTGTCAGACAGCCAGCATCCATCCCATGAGGGGATGCCTTGAGAAATTGCAGACTGAGAACACAGTGACTGTATCCTTGCAAAACCTTCTGTGGATGTAGTCAAAATGCTAACTGCAGAATGTTTATATTTATTGCAATGGGGGCAGCACCATGTATCATGCTGAGAGTCTCCTCTCCCTGGTCCTGCAATGCTAAGAATTCTGGCTTTAGTTGTTTTTGATCACCACCCCTATCCTACTAAATTTTGTAGTGAAACATGCTAGGTCTTCACTTGCCTCTGAAAGTTTTTCCCATTGGGATTTACAAAAACCCTCTGAGTTTCTATTGCTTGAGGAAAGTCTTTATTGGCTATGAAAACAGCTGTAATGCCTCAGCAAGTCATAAAAAGGGAAGTGTTAAGCATAGCCAAAAATATGTTAAGTTTTCCCTAAAAGTGAAACAAACCATGGTAACATGACAAAGAACTTTAACAGAAAAAAATCTGTCAACTGATTGATTAAGTGAAAATACCTTTCTCATATGGATTGGACACATCTCACTTCTATTAATAGAACTTAAAAGTGCCTACATTTTTCCACAAAACTGACAAGCTGTATGGCAGCACTGTCTGGGGAAGAATAATTTCCTGATTCTTCTGTCACCTTATTCTCTGTTGCATGCTTCTCCTTTTCCACTTTGGCCAGAGTCATTTCAAGGTCATCAATATCTTTCTTCAGCTCTGAGCACTCATCTTCAAGTTTCCTCTTCTTTGCTGTCAGTTCAGCATTTGTCTCCTCTTCATCCTCCAGTCTTTCATTTAGTTCTTTAATTTTAGCTTCTAGCTGGATTTTACTTTTAATGAGTCCTTCACATCTCTCTTCAGCATCAGCTAGATTTTCACTCTCCTATCAGAACACATTGAAGGTGCATTATATTTATTATAAAAATGGCAAAAGACAGTTAAGACCATGGGTGAGTGAAACAATACAGGGTTTTTTTTTTTTAAATAAACTGAAAGCACATGGCAACAAGTGACAAGTCCACTTGCACCAGACTGTTCTTGGCCATGTAATATTTTAATACCTTTTAGAACCTGACAGGTGCAATTTCAGTCTCTGTTCAGCAGTATTCCAGAGAAAAGCAGTTTCCACACATTCAGTCCTGCCTCTGACAGAAAAGCACCCCTGCCCTGGCTCCATATTATAATGGCAGCAGATGTGGAAACAGCATGTGGAAAATGATTCTATGTTTCATCCAGAATCAGACACCACTGTGAGGAGAACATTATATACACTGTGAAATGTCTGATTCTGCCACTGGTGAGAGTTCTGTAACTTCCTGTATTCTCACGGGTGTTATTGTTTGGGGTATGCTTTGCACCTTGCTTAGGTATAAGGGACAAAGCCAGACACAAAGCAGTGGAGGCTTTGTCCCTGTTGCATGCCTGTTTATAGAGGACAATGGAAAAGAGGAGGAGAAGCAGAGTGAGAGGAAGTGGGGTGAATCTGGAAATGGAGATTACTCACAGACTGAACCTGGAGCTGCAGGTCATTTTTCTCCTGCACCAGGGCCACCATTTTCTCCTCCAGCTCCTTCCTCTTAGCCTCAGACTTTGCAAGCTCCTCCTTGGTTTTCTCAAACTCTTCCTTCATGTTGGCCATCTCCTTCTCAGACTCTGCACTCTTCAGCAAGGGCTTGATCTTGAAATACAATTTCATCCATGGCCAATGTTTGACATTCATGAATGCACGAATGTTGTACTGGATGATATAAATAGACTCTCTGAAAACACATGAAATCAGTTTTCATGTGAGACTTCAGTTTTCATGTGGGTGGTGAGACTCAAGCTGGAAACCTGCTCTGGTTATTTGCCACACAGCATCAGCATTTACCCCAAGAACTTTTGCATGAGACTTTTTTCCCTTATCTCCCTTGCTTTTATTAAAGAGTCATTTCAAGGCCCTTACTGCAGAATGGCTGGTTCAGTAGCTTGTGTAATATCTGTTGTCTGAATATACAAGGAAGAAATATTACAAAATAGACTTCTCTGGCATATTGACTGGGAATCTCTGAGGCTTTTCTCAGTCTCAAGGAAAATGCAAGTGCTCAGGTAAATATCAGAGTGAAAACTGATATCGTTGAAGGACTGCTGCTAAAACTTTAAATCTGGATGTTACTGTCAATTGTAGAAACAGCAGCTTGATGCTTTTTGGGTCACTTAAAATAGCAAATATCATACTAGAAATTATTAAGAGAGAAACTGAAAAAAAACAAAATAAGGAAATGTTTTTATGGAATTGAATGCAAAAGGATATTTTTAATGCCCATAGGTCAAAGGGAGATTAGACAATTCCTTTCAGAGAAATCCAAGGAGAGTTGTTGAATTATTTGAAACCATGCCTGGCTCATGAAACACCTGAGCTAAACATACACTGCTGAGTATTATAAATGAAAGCAATTATTTGGCAGAGTGTCCTGTATATTTATGCAAGCCTTGCTCCCCCTAAAACTTTCACTTGTCAACAATATTCAAGAAAGTTTGCTTGTCTTGTCCAGTGCCGTCACTCCTGAACTCTAAATTTTGCCTGACTCATTCCATCTCAAAGGGGATGAATGAAAATCTGAAGAACGTGTGGAATAGTTGAAAATATGGAGTACTTTTCTGTACAAGCTAGGATTGTTCATCTTAGATGATGGAACCAGGAAAGGAAATTAAAGAAAGGGAGAGCAGAGAGTGATTATACGTCATTCCTTACAAAACCAATGTGATCCAATTAAATGATCAGACATGTTGAAAACAAAGAAACCTTAGCCCTTGTTCAGTTGGCTGTCTCTGCCACAGAATTCTTTAAAGGCTGAAAATAGTAAGTGCATTCCTGGAGAAAAGTTCCTTTAAATACTAAGTATCGTGGTCCACCTGCATGGTCCCATTGCTAAACAGCTGCTGCCAGGATTTGTGAGATGTCAGGAGGAAGCTGATTGTACTTGCTCTGTTCCCCTGAACTCTGTCGGGTTCTTTCCCAAGGACAGCTTTTTGCCTGAGACAATATATTACATTGATGGACCTTTGTCTGACACAGTACAATTGCTGCTATCTTCTTACATTACCTTCTTTCATTCATCTTTTTAAATTCAGTTCTCATGAGGTACCCTCTGCACATAGCTTGTGTATGAGTGATGAGGCTCACAAGCTTCTCATCTCTCATCTCTTCTAGGAGTCCCAAGAGACCTGCCTTGAAGAACACCTAGAACATAAAAAAGGGTCAAAGAGCTTGAGGCTTAGGCAGATAAATGTCCATTGACCGCTGATGCAGGGTAGTACAAGGTAGTTTAAGAAAAATGCCTGGAGGGGAAATGTTTAGGAGCTTGAGAAATTTTCTGTCAGTATTCAAATCCTCTATGTTCCTGTGATTCATGACAAGTCACTCTGTGTAGGATCTAATTATATTATTGCAGTGTTATTTGATGTCTGCTCCAATGTAGTTTCTGGAAAATTTAGCTCATCTCTGGAAGTGTCCAAGACCAGGTTGGATGGGGCTTGGAGCAACCTGGTCTAGTGGGAGGTGTCCCTGCCCATGCTTGGAACCAGATTATCTTTCAGGTCCCTTCCAACCCAAACCATTCTGTGATTCTGTGTCTGTTCAGTAATGCAGGCAATGGGTTTGTGTCCAGTGATAGCTCTGACTGGGTTGTGCTGGCCAAAGAACAGTGTCTCACCTAACACTGCTTTGGATATGGAAGACAGACTTTGTGCACTTAAATCCCCTGAATAGTAGGACTATCTGAACTTGTCTGAGCCTGTTCAACCTGCACTGATATAAACCTGTTCAACTGGCCATGAGAAAGAAGCAGAAGAAAATCTAGTTGCAGCTATGCTGGGTCATTCAGGTAGTATGGTGTTCCCAGGGCTGGCAGTGCTGCCCCTTACACAAGAGCCACAGAAATTGTCTGTACTCTATTTATAATCATTATGAAAGCTGATTTAGTATGCAAGAAGTACTTTCAACAAACAAAATATTTTGTTTAATTACACCTACTCTTCCGCAAGGACTTTACCTTGGTGTGGCCAAATTTATATTGATTGTGGTCAACATCAATGGAGGAAAGAAGCTTTTCTGAAGCCTTCTTGCTGTCAATGAACTGGCCTTCTGGAATGGCTGAGGCATTAAGGATCTTGTACCTGTGGTGAGAAAGGTTGCAAGAATTGGTTACCAAGAGGGTGAGGAAAATAGGATCCATCGTATATCATGAAATATAGGAACATCGAGCTGTCAGAAAACAGCAGAATATACCATGTGAAATCTATACAGTGTTGTCTGGTTGATTTCCTAACAGACAGTGAGTAATAACTGAGGACCTACCGTTGCTTAAAATCTGCATAAAGGATTCTGCTTGGAAACCCCTTTCTGCAAATTCGGATGCCTTCTAGAACCCCATTGCACCTCAGCTGATGCATCACCAGGTAATGGTCCATTGCACCTTAAACAAAATACATCCATCATAATTCTGTTTTTATCCCAATGTATTAGCATTTCAGAATTATCTTTTTATTTTATTTTTTTTTCTTAGTTCAAGCAGCTCTTGATTAAAGATGCAGGAAGTGCAGACAGAAGATGCCTTCAATTCATGTAAATTGTGGAGAGTTGCACCAGTGAGTTTTACTAAGAATGCAGTGCTTGTGAAAAGGCATCAGGCCATATTTCTCAAAAAATGGCAGGATGGTGCTTTAGGAAATCAACTGAAAAATCTTTAACAGCATCAGCCTCCTCACTGGATGTTGGCAAAGGTGGCACAGTGTAATTCAGTGCCATCCAGACAAGGGATTTTCTAATGCTGTTATCCACAACAGACAATTTTATCAGCTGTAATTAAACCCATCTCTTTAACCATCCTTTAAACCTCAGCTCTGTACACACATTAAGCAAAGATGGGCAACTGTTGTGGACCATGTAATGCTCAAATTTTTTCAGTCCCAGTAGACAGCACAAAAAGTGTTGTCCTTGTTACTGTCTTGCAGGCCAATCCCCAAAAGGACTTCCCATGCAGAGGGAGCTATTTGGGAAGTTGGTGTGCAAGCTTAACAGGCCAATTCCTGCCAGTCCCATGTGTTCAGAATATAAGGGTGGACATACCAGGTGTCTTGGTCTCGTTGGGAATCAGGCAACGCACAAAGTGAGGGTGGGTGCTTCTCAGGTTAGTCATCAACTTGTTCAGGTTTTCCTGTGATAGAACAAAACAAGGGTTTCAGCTTCAAGCTACAAAGTTTTTGCATTCTTATTTAAATTCAGGGAGTCATAGAATCACAGAATGGTTTGGTTTGGAAGAGGCCTTCAAAGGTGATCAAGCCCAGCATTCCTGTGCCACTTCCACTGTCCCAGGCTGCTCCAGTGTCCAACCTGGCCATGTACACTTCCAGGGAAAAGGCAACCACAGCCTCTCAGGGCACCCTGGCCAGGGCTTCCCCACCCTCAGAGTGAAAAATTTTTTTCATATATCAAATTTAAATATACTCTTTTCAGAGTAGATTTAAATCTACTCAGTTTAAAATCATTGCCTTTTGTCCTGTCACTACAGGCCCTGGTAAAAATTATTTTTCTGTGCTTCTGATAAGCCCCCTTTTATATCTTGAAAGGTCAAAATAAGTGTGCCTGAAATCTTCTCTTCCCCAGACTGAGCAACCCCAACTCTCTCAGCTGTTTTTATAGGTAAGTGTTCCAGCCCTCAGATAATTTTGTAGAAGCATGGCTGATGTAAAACAAAATCCACGTACCCTGAACACAGCAGACACTGTCTGGAAAGAGCCCCCCTTCTTCTTAGCACCCTTCTTGCCACCACCACCAGCACTATCACCTTGGAAGAAGTAGATGGGAGGTGAACAGTTAGAATATGCAGCACATTTTGTAGGCCTCATCTCCCTTTGGCCATGGATCAATAAAATACTTCATTTTAAATACTGACACACTGCCCCCGAGAGTTTTAGTGGACTGCTGCTAGGTAGTTGTTGATCAGTGTGTGGGATATTTGATCTCAGATGCTGGTATGGAACAGTGACCTAAGTTTCCTAACTGTGTACTCTCTGCTACTGGTCACATATTGCTTTCACTATTACACAAAGCCCCATTAAAAAAAAAAAAAAACAAAAAAACCCAACATTTTAATTAGGTGAAAGACCTCAAAAATGTGACTCAGCATCAGACATCCATTTATCAGTGTAGGGAAGTCTTCTATAGAGAAAGCTCCGAATCAAATATTCCAGGTGAAGAACACAGTTCTATTCTGTTGTGGCAGGAAGCAAATTTTAGTCTTGGGAATACAAGTCCAAGCAGCTCAGTGTCTTTCCATAGTTGCTATACCATAAAGCCAATTAAATTGAGACTTACAGATGATTTATAAATTTACTCTCTTTCTGACACAACACCAGGACTACTCAGCTGAATATGAAATCATTCCATTGTCTCCTTTTAGTTCTTCCAGATCCCCTCAAGAAACAAAAGTGTCTATAAAGACTAAAATGCTTGCATTTTGCACATTTTTTTGGCCCCTCTCTACTGGCTGAGTAAGCTGCAGGTGCTTCACAATACAGTCAGGAAACACCTCCTGTCACTCGGGTTTGGGCTTGCTGTGCTTTACTTCTCTGCAGCACATAAATGGGATGTTTCCAACTGTTATGCATGTTAGTGTCTTTGTTTTGGCATAGCTGGATGCACAATCGAACAAGGTCACCTTATGGGCTGGTAGCCTTGAGAATACCCCTGAGAGGAGAAGCAGAAGAGGCTTTAGTCGATTTTTGCCTTATTGGCCATCACTGAAAAAGCACTTACCTGCTTCTGCACCAGCATAGTTAGAGAAAAGGAAGGACAGCAGCTTCAAGGATGATTTCTGATACAGCCCCACAACAGTTTCATTCAGAGGGTCCTTGTTTTTGTCCAGCCAGCCAGAGATGTTGTAGTCCACTGTGCCAGCGTAGTGCACCAGGGAGAAGTGGGCTTCAGCCTTGCCTTTGCCAGGCTTGGGCTTCTGGAAGCTGCTGCACTTGCCCAGGTGCTGGTCATAGAGCTTGTTCTTGAAAGAGGTGTCAGTTGCCTTGGGGAACATGCACTCCTCTTCCAGGATGGAGAAGATGCCCATGGGCTGGGAGAAGCACAAGGAAGGAAGGACAACAAGATGAAAAATCACAAAGACTCAGAGATTAAATAACTTCCTGCGTGGGACAATATTACTGCTCTCAGGAATTGTTCTGCTCAGCAAATTGTAAAAATAATATTAACTGATGTATCTGCAGTATCATATTTACCATTTCAAACTGCATTTAGAAATACATATAACATTAATGCATTTCTGAAAATACCTCACATTGTGGATTATAGAAATACCTTCTCAATGAGCTCAATGCAGGCAGCCAGGTCCATGCCAAAGTCAATGAACTCCCATTCAATCCCCTCCTTCTTGTACTCCTCCTGCTCCAGCACGAACATGTGGTGGTTGAAGAACTGTTGCAGTTTCTCATTGGTGAAGTTGATGCACAGCTGCTCCAGGCTGTTGAACTACAAATTCAAAAAAAAAGAAAACGCCAGTGAGTTTCAAGCAGCCTTCAGTGGGCAAGCATCCCTACAGTATCTCACATCAAAGATCTCGAAGCCAGCAATGTCCAGGACACCAATGAAGTGCTGCCTGGGCTGCTTTGTGTCCAGCTGTTGGTTGATGCGAATAACCATCCACAGGAACATCTTCTCATAGACTGATTTAGCCAGTGCTCCCACTGAATTGTACACCTGCAAGAAGCACAGCCATGGCAGAAACAACAAATGTTGAGTTAGCTTTAAAGCTGAAAAAACCCTGAAAAAATTGAAAAGCTCATGAGGTGTTTATGTACCTGTTGGACATTTTGTCCTTTAGTTACATATTCATTCCCGACTTTCACCCTGGGGTAGCATAAAGCCTTGAGCAAATCAGCAGAATTCAGACCCATCAGGTAGCCAGCCTTGTCAGCCACTAGGATCAGAAACAGCAAATGCATTCAGCAGGGACAAAGAAAAGTGTCCTGGTCCTCTGGGATGTTTCTGTTACAAAGAGCCTGCTTTTGGCACAACCAACTCAAACACATCTATTATCTAGAGAAGCTCCTCTCCAGTCTCATGGAGAATATTCCCCGTGCTCCAAAGGCAGTGTCTCAGCTGCAACACAATCCTGTGTCCATGCCTCAAGCATTGCAGCAATGCTTAAGTTTTGTGTCTTTCTGTTCCCTTGTAGAGCATAAATTAAATTAAATTAAATAGATTAAATCATAGATTAAATTAGATTTTAAAAATTAAATAAAATAGAATAAAATTTATTAAAATTAAAGTGAATAGATTAATCATAGATTAAATTAAATCACTGAATCTGTGAAAGTTGAAACAATATTAAAAAATAAGTTTCTGGAAAGGAAAATAATTTTCAAAGTGTTGGACACTCTCTGGGGTGGGGTTGCTAGTTCTCTGCTGGTGCAGTTCACAAGCAAACTCTGCAACCAGCCCTACCTTCTGTGCCATCAGGCTCTGCCTGCTCCTCCCGCTGCTTCTGCTTGAATTTCATGTTCCCATAGTGCATGACAGCCCCGGTCAGCTTGTATATCCCCACCTTCTCATCAGGGCTGAAGCCCAGGATGTCCACAGCATTCTGCAGAGACAACAGGCAAGATGGGAAAGCACAAAGGCTGAAGCACAAGGGGCAGGAGGGGTTTCTGTCCCTGCCTGCAATGAGTGTGTCCAGCACCGTCCTGGTGCCATGGGACTGGGCAGCAGAGCCCAGAGCTGGGCCTGGCTGGGCCTGGCTGGGCAGGCTCCCCTGGCTGCAGCTGGACTGGCTGCAGGGCTGCACTGCTCTGCTCTGCTCTGCTCTGCTCTGCTCTGCTCTCCTATGCTCTACTCACATCTGTCGCCAGCAGCTCCTCGCTGTCATCAATGCTGGCAACGGTGACTTCTCCTTGGCTCACATAGAGGAAGTCATAGGGGTTGGTGGAGATGAGGAGGAGATCTGCAGGTATGTGGATCACCTTTAGTGGCACTGGGACAGGTCACAGTGGGAAGCGAAAGCACTCACTGAGCCAAGCCCAGCACTGCTAGCACTCACCAATGAGCTCTGGCTTCTTGTTGGACATTATCTGGTAAAAAATATGATAGCTCCTTTCACTAGACAGCTGAAAAGTGACTCTGGATTTCTCCAGAAGATCTAACCAAAAGAGAGGTGCTGTTAGTCTCCTGATGCATTTGAGGTTGCAAACACATAAATTCTGCTTGCACTGACTTGTTCCAACTCACAGGTTTCAATATCTGCAGAGGCCAGCTTGCCAGTTGGTCCAAAGTGAATCCGGATGAATTTTCCCTATCAAGCAGTGCAGATCAAACCGTTGGTCATGAAAATCAATTAAGGAAACTTGCATTAAATATCTTCACTCCAACAAATTTGAAATTAACTCACAAAGCGTGAGGAGTTGTCGTTCCTCACAGTCTTAGCATTGCCAAAAGCCTCCAGCAGTGGGTTGGCCTGAATGATCTGATCCTCCAGAGTACCCTAGTCACAGAAGAAAATGCTTCTTTATCACTTTACTACTTACTAAATAACAAATACTGCAAAAGGAATATTATAGATAATTTTTACATATCACACATGATTTAAACCTAAAAATCAACAAAGTTCTTAGTCACTCATCAGCCAACACCCATGGATATTGCCATTGGTTTCAAAGGGAAGAGTGCTGAAAGAAATACATCTGTGTTTTGCTGGCTTCTTGTATCTGATGCTACATGTTGGATATCACATACAAAGTCATGGCAATGGAGTTCAGAGCATTTAAAACCTGTTTGAGAAGTGTTTCTGCATTCCTGTTCACAAAAGTCTTGACAGCTAAAGAAAATGTGAGAATTCTGGAAATTTTTTTGGTTGCTCAAGCCCACGACAAATACAGACTTTGGTAGGAAACACCTACCAAGGGAGAATGTAAAATTTTGCATTTGCATTCAAACCACATCAACCTTTCAGGATACAGGAATAGAGCTCTTGACTTGCTTTGGAGACTGGGACACGGACAAAGTCTGGCACTCAAGTACCAAACTTAGATAAGCACAGAACAGAAAGAGTCTTCAGTTTGTTTATTTGTTTGTTTGTTTGTCCCTGCTGCATTACTGCAGAAAGAATGATCAACATGTAAAGTTTTGATACTGTGTTGCATCTCTCTTGGTAAGTGCAAAAATATGGAAGGAAAAGAGCTTCTGTGACATTATCTCTCTCCTTTTCAGTGCAATACAGTGCAGGAAGCAGTCACTAGTGTGACTCTAGCAAAGTCATGACTGATCCTACATAATCAGGGCATGAAAGTGTTGCCAGGGATAATTTGAAAAGCAGATGGAAAACCACAAAAAAAAAAAAAAGAAAGATAAATTGGTTTATATCAGATGAGAGGTGAGCAGCACTGTTCGGTTACTGCATCTCTGTGCAGGCAGTGCTCAGTGCAGCCTTGCAGACGCTGCAGGGCAGAGGCTCTGCCGTTCCCAGCACTGTCTGCAGATGGCACAGCAGGTTTAAATTAGTTTTTGTTCGTGAAGTTGGACCTCTAAAATTAAAGCAGTGCAGTAGCATAGGAAGTTCTATGTATTTTTTAAAAGTAAAATGTCCTGAATCATTAGAATAATGCCCTCTCACAGTATCTTTCAGCCTTTCGAAGAGAGGAGAGGAGAGGAGAGGAGAGGAGAGGAGAGGAGAGGAGAGGAGAGGAGAGGAGAGGAGAGGAGAGGAGAGGAGAGGAGAGGAGAGGAGAGGAGAGGAGAGGAGAGGAGAGGAGAGGAGAGGAGAGGAGAGGAGAGGAGAGGAGAGGAGAGGAGAGGAGAGGAGAGGAGAGGAGAGGAGAGGAGAGGAGAGGAGAGGAGAGGAGAGGAGAGGAGAGGAGAGGAGAGGAGAGGATGTGTGTGCCAGTGCAGCTGACTACACCAACACCAAGCCCCTTTTGAGTGCAGAGCTGTAACCAGAGAACTAAAACAGGAGCACTGTACATGGATAACAGTGTCGAAGAACATGGCAATTCTTTACACAAGTTCATTCTGGAGTCCTGTCTACAGCCTGGGTGATAAAGAGCGGGAGGCTGAGACCATATTTTGGGGAAATGCTGTTACATACTTCCCTTATTCCTGTACCATTGTCTGGCATCTGATTTCAGCTTATATCTGCCATTGAATGCTGGGCTACACAGAACCATAACCTGTTTTACGTAAAGAACATGTTTTAGTATAAAGAACATGCTATTGTCACAGAGATTGGAATGCTAAAAAAATCGAGTATTCTGTGAATACTCAGAAGAGGGCAGAACAGATTACTGTCAGTCTGAGAGCCAGGTGATCTTCTTTCTATCACACATGGTTTGTGCATGTCTCAGCTGTCTTGAAGCTTTTCTGAGCTCAGTCCTGGCATAGTGAGCAGCTGATGAAAGCTGAGCCCAGGAGATTCTAACGTGGTGCTGATGGAAAGAGTGCCTTTGATGAACTTGCCTTGGCCATAACAACCCGTCAGTCACAGACACCTGCCTCTGAGTGAAAGAATATTCAGCCTTGGAATCTCCTTAAGCTCCACTATGCCCTTGTGTACTCAAATAACATGCTGACACATGTCACACGCTTTGATGAGCATCTCACAGGCTGCAGTGGCACACACTTGTGCCACAAGGGTGTTTGTTGCTTGCTCTGTGCTGAGGAATGAAGCCTTTGCCTTGCAAATGTACCAGTGGGCTCAGATTGCAACAGCTGTGCTGCTCAGCAAAGGGACATCGAGGCATGCACTTTCTTTTCTTCAAGGATCCTTTCTGAGGCTACTTTTTGACTGTCAGGCAAGTGGTTCCAGCTGTCCCAAATCCATCCCTTTTCTCATGCTGTCCCTCTGGCCTGTTCTGTTGACCCCGACAGAAAAACCAGCCAGTGGAAGATATGCCTGATGCAATTGAAATTATGCTTAACTTCAGCACAGTCATTCTGGAGTCCAGAGTTCCCACACTTCCCCTGTCAGCAGGAAAGATCCAAGGACCAGGAATGGCACAGCCATGTGCCATGTGACACATGCCATGTGCCAGTGGCAACTGACTGCTCTCTTCTGCTGTGCAGCCACCCATGTGCTGTGGATCTCAGAGGACAGTGATGAATAGGTGCATAGATGGACAGCCAGTACAGAGAAAGCTGCTGTCTGACATTATCTTCCCCTCCCTGACAAAGACTGCCCTATGTAAGTGGAGACTTTCCTACACTGACAAAATGGTTTTTTAAGAAATAATTCAGCAGATTTGAGGCTGGGCATCAGGGGTAAATGATCATAGGTGTGCTGGGATTGTGCATCCTGACTCTTAGCTGCACAACACTTTCTGCCTTTAGATAGTCCTGCAACCCCAAAATACACATTGGTACTTTCTCCTCAGCAGGCACAGCGTGGGCAAATACTAGAAGGGGGAGCTGATGTCATACCTGCATTTTGCCGGGCTGAGGATCTTTCTTCTTCTCACCAGTGACTGCAATTGTTGCAAAGTACTGGATGACACGTTTTGTGTTCACAGTCTTCCCTGCACCGGATTCTCCGCTGTTGAGACAAAAATATCAATTATTACAGGAAACAGGAAACATCATCACTTTTCTGTCAGTTTTGTCACTCATACCAAAGCATACTCACGTGATAAGGATTGACTGGTTGTGACGATCTGAAAACAAAATCACAGAAAGAGCTGTTCAAATGAGATGTGGAGAACATCAGATCCTCAGACACAACTAACTGACTTCAAGGGGAAAAACTGTATTATATTAGTATATATCACTTTCTTACAAGGTAAGATTAATGATGCATTAATACACATTAGCGTGCATCAGGACATTTTTTTTATATACAGCCAAGGATGAAGTAGCCTAAAATTTAACTTCAAACAGTGATCTTTACAAGGCTTCCCACTTACTATTTGTTTTCTTTGTTGTATAGACCTTGGCTTAAATACTGTTTAATTATAATCAGATTGTTTTGTATGTTTCTCCTTTACCATTTCTTTAAATTCCTTACAAGGGGAGGAGGCACAAAGACATACAGCCACCTTTTCCTTTATTGTCTGATAGCCCAGAAACCATTAAGATTTTCACAGTCTGACCTTGCGTTGTGCTGTAGGACTTTGGGACCACTGAGTAGAACCTAAAATTCCTTGACCAAATAGCCAGCCCTACAAAATACCCGAGTTTTCCACTCTTGCCAGGTAACTCACCAGTCAGCATGAACTGGTAGGCGTTGTCAGAGATGGAGAAGATGTGTGGAGGGGCCTCCTGGCGCTTCTTGCCTCGGTAGCCAGTCACCACCTCGGGGTTGTACACCGGCAGCCACTTGTAGGGGTTGACAGTGACGCAGAAGAGACCCGAGTAGGTCTGTGAGGAAGGGACACAGCACGTTGGCTTCCCCTGAGCCTGGCCCAGCAGCTCCTGAGGCTGCCCAAAGGAAGCTGCTGCTGCCACTTACGTAGATCATCCAGGCTGCGTAACGCTCTTTGAGGTTGTACAGCACAGCGGGTTCGTGGAGGTGGGTCATCATGGCCATGTCCTCGATTTTGTCAAATTTGGGAGGGTTCATGGGAAAGACTTCATCATCCTTTACAGTCACAGTCTAGCAGAAAAAAAAAAGAAGGGATCAAGAGAAATCTAAAACAGGGAACTGCCTGGACTGGATGATCACATTGGAGTAACAATGGTATCACTTACTGTGTCATCATATTTTTTAACGGTGACTTTGCCACCTTCTTTGCTCTGTATGGTACCTTTCACATACATTTGCTTGTCATCTACTACAAAACAGGCTGACTTGGCATCAAATGGGCGATTCTGGGCTTCAATTCTCTCCTTCTCTGGCTTCCGCAAATAGGGAGCAGCTTCTCCAAAGATTGCCATCTCTGCATCAGAACTCATGTCTGCAGTTGCTCTGGAGGAATGCAGGAAAGTTGCAGAAAGTCTTTGCATTTGTTATTTTCATTTATCCAGACAGTGGTCATGCTCAATGACTAATAGGAAGAGGAGGACTGATCAGGCACTAAACTTCTGCCTCAATTTTCATTATTTACTGAAGAAGTGCTAATAAAGAAAATTCCTTTTGTCGACAGATTGTCTTTGAAGCCATCCCCCTTAAATAGGCCTATGTGCCCAAGTGAGGACAGAGAGAATATCAAGCTAGAAGTCTTCAAAAGCTGGTCCTGCTCTATCTTCACCTGCTATTCACAGAGCTGCACAGCCACATCCTTCTCAAAGCCACATACATGAAGCCACTGAGATTATGCCTTTGGACATGTAAAAATTTAGACAAAATTAAGCTCTGTGAGTCATGTAGAGTGGCTCTCACAAGTGATTTCCAGGTGGAGGTGTGTTTAACACCGTCTAGTTTTGATGTTTTAATACCAAGCAGGGGAAGTTCTACTAGTTTCTGTCTATACCAAACACTGGAGCAAATTGTGAATGTCAGTCATCACCTATCTAAAGCCAAACCTGTTCATTGTGTGAACCAAATATAAAACATCTTTTCCAGTTTTGTTGTAAAATTGGCCAGTTAAGGAATATTTTGTGTATTACAGAGAATAATAATTAAGTGCACAGTATTAGCTAAATAACATAGTATTTAGGTAAATAAGGATGTGATACAACATTTCAAAGAATCTCACTTATAGCTTGAACATATTATAACTTGAACATATTATATAATATGTTAACTAATATTATGAAAGTTATGAATCATTAAAAGACAATTCATAGGTACCAGACAGTGTTAAGGATTTGTCTAGTAGAAAATCACAGAAAACTTATTTATGCTCAGTTTTATTTTGCATTTTTTGAAATACCTAGCAAAAATTCTTCATCACAAATAAATGTTATTGCTTGCTATGTTTGAAAGAACTGTCATGGGTAATTCAAGAGCATCTGGAAATAACACAAGGAGAAATAATGTAGGCAGGAACTAACATAAACAGAATGTTCTTCCTCAGGCGTGCTAATATACAGGTTAGAAAAAAATCAATAAACATCTAAATTCCTGCTCCTTCATGTGCTGTCTGGATGCACTGTCATTACTGAAGAGTAAAGAGGAGAAAGGGACAGAACTGAAAAACTAAGATGTGTGCATCCAAGGCATCAGAGTACTGAAACAGCCAAAACAGAATGGTTTTATGTGCAAGAAAATGATGAAAGGAGTAAGAAGGCATTTGTAATACTACTCCTGGACATGTTGTTGTAGAAGTGCTGATCTGTCTCAGCAAAAGCTCTCTGCTATGGGATCTGTACCCCTGCAGGACTTTGAAGGACGGACTGCCTCACACAAGTGCTTTAAACAGCCAGGAATTTCAAAAGCACAAAATCCAGAACCTTTAGTTTAACGTTGAAAATATTCTGTATATTCAGAGCCCAGAGTTTGTGCCTATGTGATCTTGTGTCTGAGGGCCTCAAGAGAAGCAACAGGAAAGAACGAGAAAAGGTATTTCACTGTGTCTGTGAAAAAGTGAAGCAGAATATCAGAAAATGCCATCAGAAAAGGCGCATCACAAAGTTCCTCAAGGGGCACAGTCTGGTAAACTACTGAAAGTCTTTGATAGGAAATAGTGTAAAATTGAGATTTTACACATTTCTGAGCAGAGAAGATGGCATCCTCTCAGAGAATAATCTGTGCTTCCATCTCTTTCAGCTCCAATTTCAGTGAGTGCTTTTTGGTTTTAGGATTGAAGGCACATGTGTGGAAGGTTCCTTTTGGGCTCTGCTGCACACTCCCAGTCTCTAAGTCACTTACCTTCCCCAGAAAACCTGGAAGGGAGTGGATCACACAAGCTCTCTGTAAAGATTACTCTTTGAACATGAACAGATCTGCCTATCTGGCAGGAGAAAAGATCATTCTGCACTTTGTTTGGGTTTCAGTGCCTGTGTAATAAACCAAAGCCAGTAAATAATTTCTAGACTTTACCCCAGAGGAAACTAACACTTGAATATTACTTTGAGCCTCCTCTCTGAACACAACCTCAGGCTTCTAACAGCTGTGCAGATGGCAGGGCATGAACTTTAATTATCTATAAATCCCAGAATTCAAGGTTGCACCTCAAAAAACCATTACTGTCTCTGTCTATCATGCCCTCTTGACTACATTAGAGCATCTGTAACTTTTCTTTCCCAATACATGGGGTTTTCCTGCCAAGAACTGTGACTATTGCTCATGTTGATTAAAATACCATATATCCTTTCCAGTGATCCTGGTTCTACTGTCGTTTGCACCTGCCCTTTCCACTGTCTGAGTGAGCTTTGCTTATTGCTCAGGAGCAATTAGCAAAGGTATGTGTTATTTGTTAAACCCCTACCTTCAGAGAGCCCACGAGGAAATCTGTTTTCAGAACCTGTGTGGAATGGTTAAAGAAAGGACAGAGAGAGTTACATCAAAACCAGTCCATTGTGCTAAACATATGCCATATCAAACATTCCTATACCCTGTGTAGCCTCTCCAGATAGCTGAACTGCACACAGTGCCTAAAAACTCCTGACCTAGAGCAAAAGTCCAAAGAGTCTTGTGTTCCTTCCCACATTACTGTGACATGCTTGAAACAAATCTAATGTCCAGGAAAGAAATTAGCTGCTTTGCATATATAACCCCAGTTATATAATTTCAACTGCCTTCAGAGTTAGTGCTGCCTTCCTGTGCCTTTCACAGGACCTGGAGGTAGCAAAGCTGGTAGAAGGCTGTTCCAAGGACCGGCATGCTATGACTCTCCTATTTCTGCTTGTGCACCACACTGGAGTGGTTTGGGTGGTATAACCTTGACTTTGCATGTCAAGCATGACCTGGAATGTTAGAGGTGGAGAATGAGAAGAAAATGCCCCTTCATATTCCACCTTTTTGGTGAGCTGTGGGGATGTCATGGTCAGAGCATGAAGCAAGAGGATGGCACTTACCGTGAGATGCTGAGGTAACAAATCACAAAGTTGCCTTCAGCTGCAGCTCTTTATATGTTACCTCCTGCCCACACAGCACTCGAGAGCTCTATTTTTGGTCAATAATAATTTACTCTTTAGTTGCAAACGTGTTGTAGCTCTGATCTCTCTGCTAATTACACAGAGACAGGGTTGGTTTAAGGTTGTATGGAGTCAGCTGCGCTGACCTGTCCTTTTCACATCAATCTGTGCCAGGATGGAGGATGGAGGAACCCAAAGACAGCTCTGATAAAGCCATGTAAGGCAACACTTGGCTCTGCCCTGCAAGAGTTTGCCTTAGTCAACAGGATGGGGTTTTTCTCATTTTGCACAATTACTTCTTTAAGGATATAATCTTAATGGATGCCCTCTTATCCTCCCTGTTTGCCTTCATATGCTGCTAGATAAGAAGGATTTGTTGAAGCAAATCTTTTTATACCATTGTGTGGGGTGCTAGCAAGCCTGAAGCCAGCCTCAATCTTGGGACAGAATGAGACAACTGCCAGCTAATGGACCACAAGAGAGATTTGCATTCCTGACCTGTGGGTTTGCAAAGCATGCTCAAGGTCTCAGCCTGCAGAAAGGTGCCTGACTTTTGTGCCACTCCACCATCCTGCAGAGGCTGTCATGGAGCAGGCTGGATGTCAAATCAGAATGACTGTAAGTTGCTCTGTAAAGGAAAGTGGAAAGAGAGTGTCTGCTCCTTTAAGATTAGCTGTTTAAGGACTGGTTTTGACATTGCAAGGGACAGTAAGAAAGGGGGGAATAATTGAGAACATACTAGGACACAAACCTGCCTGACAAATGGTAAGGGAGGAGGTGGTGTGAACCAAGCCTGGTCAGCCACACTGCTTGGTGAAGGCATTTGGAAGTGTAAAAAGTAACAGATTGAGGATCTCTCACATCTTTGGAAAATACTCTTACCACAAGAAAAATTTGTACAGGAGATGTGGTGGCAAAGTAGATTTGTCATCATTACCTCATTTTGCTTTATTTAAGGCAGAATAAACTTTCACCAGAAAATTATTTAAACTTTAGAGAGTATGAAATCTATCCAACTTTTTGTGGAAGTTTCCTCTATGGGAAGAGATGGATTGTCAGATGCATTGTTGTCATTGCTTCACGTTGGCTCTGTCTGGGGAGCATCCTTGGTGCATTTACACAGTTTTCCTTGGCTGCTTGTTTTGGATTACCTTCAGGGCGCTCATGATTTAGTTACTCTGGGAAGCAAAGACATCTATATTGGATTCTGCAATAGAAAATGGATTCCTGCAGTGTTGTGAAGAATCCTATTTAATCCTTTTCTTTTGTTTTTTAAGTCCTTTCTATATTGTTTTTCAATGCTTTTATTACTTTTTTTTTTTAATCAGAGTCACTGACCGTCTGTTTCAGTGTGACCTGAAGTGTGAGCACAGATGTTCTCTGAAATGACAATTACACCACTCAGATGTGGAGATAATATTATGATTGTAATTTTCTTCTGCTAGTTGCTGTGTATCAAACATTGAAATTAGCTTTTAAATTTGGTTGCAACAGCAGAATTACAGGCACTTTTTACATTTAAACAGTCTTAAGACCCGATTTGGGTCCCCCACACCTGTATTACAGACTGTGTATCTCATTATTTGTTATGTGCACTTATATTTGCATTTTAATTAAGTGCATCTTTAGCTTAAGCATAACTATACTGGAACCATGATTACTCTTTGTCGGAGACTGTATGCTTTTTTTTTTAATTTGACTCACCTAATTATTTTGTAGTTAAAGTGATTTTGCATTTTCTCATGGGTACAAAACAGTAAAACAGTTTGCAGTGAAGAACTAATCCTTTACAATGGTACACCCAGTCACTGGTGACCTTACATATTCAGAATCATTTTGACATCTGTCAGTTCAGAAAATTGTCTTTGTGAGGGATTATGTGACTTGTTTGCAGAGCACAAGCAGGGTTTTCCAGCATTTCTCAGCATCTCTTGTGGCCCAGGGTCACAGTCATTCAGGTCCTGCAGAATCTCTAATCTGGTGATACTGAGAGGATGTGGGAAGTCGTGCTTTGGGGTACCCTCCATGCACAGGATCTTATGGAACAATGGACAAATTCAGGAGCAATCTGAGGAGGAACATTATCTAGATAAGACAGATCTGTATCTGCTTCTTCTCTTTGATTTCTAGAGCATAGAGTTGTCTTTTAAGATGGTTCCCAAGTTCTTGCTCCTAAAGGAGAGTGTCCCCTCATGATAATCACCCAATTAGTAATCACCCTTATCTTGTAAGAGCAACTTCAAAGCAGGGGAAGACTGTAGGTATGTCCTTGAGCATCTTTTGAGAGCATCCCAGTAAGGCACTGAGGAGCTAAAAATCTCAAGGGTCTCAATATCTGCCTTACTTCACATTGTATAATGGGGGAATAATGTGTCCTTTAGGCAAATAAAATATAAAGACTTCTCTTGTAGCCAAGTACAAATTTTCTCTTCTAGTTAGACAAATGGAACCTGTGAAGTTTATTTAAGTTGGAAAAACAATTAGCCAAACATGTTGCATGTAAAGATTCAGAAGACATCATGTAACAAGATTTGTGGAGAGCACATTTTAAATCAGTTCAGGTAAGCACATTAGGTAGGTACCAGGTAAGTTTTAGAGGTAGTGGATATGCATATATAGATAAGATATTGATGTGATTGGTCTACTGTCTATCTTCATTATTGTTTTGTTGCTCATAATATATAGTTCATATCTATATCTGTACATAGACTTGAATTTATCAAAATCATAAGCATGGAGTTTTTTACAGCAATTTATCTGTTGAGGAAAGGACCACACAATTACTGTGTCAGTCTCTGAACATGTGTTGCACCAGCAGATTCATCTGCGTGGTTTTTGTGAATTTTTATTCCTGGAATTCTATAAATTCTCCTATTTGCTTATGTTAGTCAATTACAAATATCTTCAGGAGTTCTCATAATTCTGGCTTTGTCAAAGTATATGATACATAAATGTCAGCCTGTCTCAAGATCTGAAAGGTTAGATAGCATGACAAGCACAACCTGACAGATTTGTGTATTTGGTTGTCTAATGAATTCTTTGCTCTTTGTGGATGGCAAAATGTTTGTTTTCTCTATCCTGTGCCTCAGGCAAAACTCAGGATACACACCACACCTGTTCTGGCACTGAATAGCTTTGGTCCTATGACAGTTACTCAGCAGCTTTTCCAGTGGATGCTTTTGAAGAGATAATTTTCCCAGTGCAAGTGGTCAGGGAAGCAAGGCTTCCATACTAGGCACCCAAACCACAGACAGATAAGCTGCTGTATCTGCAGCTATCTGACACTGTGCACATTTTGGTCTAAACTAGTATAGCTATTCTCATCTTCCACACCCAACCCCCTTTCCTTGGGCCTTCAGGCACATATGTATTTTTTCCTGATATCATCACCTTTCAGACCTTTTATCACTGCATCTTGACAGGTTACTGTGTTGCTCTTGTTACAGCACACCAGATAGACTGAAAGGGGAAGAGGGGCAACTATCTTCTTCTTGTCCACTATCAATCCAAAAAGCTTCTGAAAATGTAATTTTTTTGTGGATTTAGCCTCCATGTAGGAACCATCCAATGCATCTGATGCAAAGTTGTTCGGTCTTTAAGATCATTAATCTGCATTAGCAATTCTGTAAGTTTGGATTTTATCCTTCACAGTTCATGCAGGTCTTTGAAAACCACAAAGATGCTCTATGTTAAGCATTATTAGTGCTCCTTCATGGGATAAAGCCTGTTCCCTGTGATTTAAATTATGTGTTTGCAAAGTTGTAGGGGACTGGTTTTGGAGAAAAGGAGGAGAAGAGACACCATTCCTAAGGTACATAACTGTCACACGAGTCACTGAGATTTATTGCCGTGTTAACCCCACAGTTTAATTTGGTGCTGTCCGTTTTATTGGAAGCTTTTTGGTATTCAGTCTTCTTTTCCAGGGACAAAGAGCAAGAATTCCTTCACAACTCTTCTCAGGTTAGACATGATGACTTTTAGGCTCAAATGATCAGTATTGCCAGAAAAACTGCATATACATAGAGAGATGTTTACCTTCAAACAAACTTTTGTTCTCATCAAATGTTCCTGCATTTAATAGAAACAAATGCATCGAGGTTTGAAAATATGTACTTTGATCTTTTAAGCCTGTCTTTAAATGATGCTCTTTTCTAATGAAAGTACAAAGATCAGTTTATGTAAAAGGAACAGAGAGATAGCCTAAATTTGTCAAAAGTGTATTTCATGCTGATTTCTGCATCACTGAACATGAGTTTGACACTGCACCAAGGCCAAATAGAATTAATGTCAATCTTTGAGGGATTCCTTTCTAAAAATATACTTGCAAGCTTTTTTTTTTTTTCCACAGCTGTCACTTACCCGCAGCCTAGAAAAGCTTCTGTTATAATACTGGAACATGGGCACTGAAGATATCTTTCAGCTAACTACTGAATGCTGCACAATAGTCAATGATATATACTGTATGTTTTAGGGAAAAGGGGATGTCTATCCTAAATTTATCTTTTTTTTTTCTTCCCCCAGCATAAACCAGTGGCATGATCAGTTGCAAAGTTGGCAGTAATCCATATTCTGTGCAAGTTACTGACAAGAGCTATTTATTGCACTGTGGGGCTATTTCACCTTAGATGACAGATCTTCTTCCTTATGCCTTTTTGGAGACAACCAAACTGAAAACAATTAATGACCACCAGGCTATTATTTGTACCTTGCCATTGTAAAGCCAACAAAACCCTTTTTTTTTTTTTTTTAAATCCAAGCCATCTAGTAGCAAAAACAGAAGTAGAGGCAGAAGCAATTGAAATAATACATATTGTTTGCTCCCACTTAGAGCTGATCTCATATCTGTACTGTCTCCTCACACAAGAACAAATTCTACTGCATATTTGGGATTTTATCTACTAGCAGCAGAAAAAAACCGTGTTGAGATAAAAGTAGCTTGAATTCCATGCCAGAATTTTTCAGCTAATTGATGAAGATCCTACATCCTGCAAGTTGCCAAATGGACAACACAAATAGTCAGTTACAAGTGGCCAAGACCAGAGGGTACTTTTCAAGGTTTCCCTAAAAGCATGGAGATGTAACATCTGGACTATTGGCTGTAGTGTGTGAGCTCTTACTAAACCTGCCTTGCTTTTGGAGATCTGGAAGTTGTCTAGTAAAATGCTAATTTTTCAAAAGTGTTTCAGGGAATGGTGGCCCAGTAGACTTAGTGCCAATACTAGGAAAAAAGTAGAAGCTAGTAATGATTAGAATTTGAGGAAACAGTGATAAACATATCAAGCAAAACAGCATTTGCAAGGGGAAGTGCCCAAAGTAGTCCACAAACCTAGTGGAGAACCAAAGATATGTGGATAGGTGGAAAAACCAGATGGTACTGTCTTAATGAATATCTGTAAGCCATGTGAGAAGTTGTATCACCTTTCTTAAAGAAGCTAAGTCTGTGTCTGTGATGTTATTTAGGATAGTTTTGTGAAGTGATCCTGGACAAGGACAGGCTGATAATCCTGTTGCAGATGTATGAGTGTCCCTGGGGATGGTGCCTGAGTGTCCAAAGTGGCTTGATCTGAAGCAAATCCCAGGAGCAGCTTGGAGGAAAGCTCAGTCCAGCAGCTTTATTTATGTACATATTTCATTAGGGACATCCTGGGATCCTCTTTGTCCTGGCTGAACCTCACAGCCCTACTCAGTAACATCTCCTATACCCTTGCTGTCCCCCTGCACAGAGCCTGCTAGCAGGTCATGAAACAGCCCTCATTGTAGGGATTACCAGGGCATCAGGAGGACCTTGCCTGCTGCTAAGGACTCCTCTGCTTTTTGTAAAATATATTCTGTATCTGGGACATCAACACTGTGCTTTGCTCCAGCTGTCTCAAAGCATGGAGTAAATGAAGTGTGGAGGAGAGAACTACCATCACAGCAAGGTTGCTTCTCCCTGTTGCCTTCTGACTGCCCACATCAGCCTCACCTTTCACCTGCAGCCCTGCCAGCAGCCAGGTGCAGAGCTGGGTCACTGGGTTCATATCAGGGCTCTGCTCTTGTCACTGCCTGAGCAGTCATCCAGCCCAAAGCTGCTCTCCAAGGCGTCTCTAGGGAGCCAAACCAAAGCCAGCTGCTTCAAGGACTGCTACTTTTCTCATTGTGAAAATATCTGGCTGGATGGGTACAGTAAAAAGTGATGTTTGTGAAATGTGCTACACTTCCCTAGTTTTCAAAACAACCAGAGAACTCCATATTGTCCTTTTCTTCCACATTAAACAGGCAAGACTGCACCTACTCTTTTTAGCTACCTTCCCTGTTTTTCCAACTAATGTATTTTGAAGGAACTCCTGGATAATTTTGTAACAGCAATTCAGCAAGCTCAGGATTTTGGGGGACTATAACAAGCTGGATCAGTTAACCTGAGAATGACATGACTGCTGCAGCTACACACCCTCAGGTCCCACCAGTGCCAAGACTGCAAATGTGTTCCCAGCAGACATTTATACAGAACACGTGTGTACATCCTGTGGGGGAATTGCACAGCTGTGCTCTGGTTAGAAGTCCACACACTTCCAGAAAGAGAAAGATTTTCTGCTTGACTCAGAGGCAGGAAAAAGCCATCAGAAAAAGTAGGAAGTGGGACCCCATAAAACCTGAATAATTCCTTGGCAGATAAGAGGGTGTCTGAGCAAGTAGGCATATATTAAAACAGGACTATCTGTGTAGTCACACAGAACAAAAGTTGCATGCTAATTTATCAGCTTTTTCCTTCTCCAAAAAGAACTCAGTAGCAATCCTTTTCACAGGTAGCAATCAATACCACAGACGTCTTTTCTCAGGTGCCTGCCTTGTGACTCCAGCAACATATTTAGAGATGTCATGACACTCAGCTAGGAATCCAGTCAGGGCAAGCTGTCATGTAAAGCTGCAAAGTATTTATCAAAGCCTTGAATCTGAATGCTGAAAAGAGTGACTACTTTTGACCTTGATTATGTATCAGTGATGAAAGAATAACACAGATTTTCATTTAACTGGATGTCTGCTCAAAAAATAGCTTTGGAAATTACATGAGTGAGTGTATGTATGTATATATATATGCATATATATATATATATCTGCATGGGTGTGTGTATGCATATATAAATATGTATTTATGTGTGTATATCTACACACGTATATCTATATGATGTATAGGCAGGCACATCTACAGGCTGGGTGGGGAATGAATCAACAGCAGCCCTGAGGAGAAGGACTTGGCAGTATTGGTTGACAAAAAGCCAAACATTCCCTGGCCATGTGTACTGGAACCCAGAAACCCCTGTGTTCTGGGCTGAGCCCCTGCATGGGCAGCTGGTCAAGAGGGGATTCTGCCCCTGTGCCCCTGTGCTCAGGTGAGACCCCACCTGCAGAGCTGCCCCAGCCCTGGGCCCAGCACAGGCAGGACCTGGAGCTGCTGGAGAGATCCAGGGGAGTCCATGGAGATGCTCCAGGGCTGGAGCCCCTCTGGAGCCAGGCTGGGAGAGCTGGGGGGTTCTCCTGGAGAAGAGAAGGCTCCAGGGAGAGCTGAGAGCCCCTTCCAGGACCTGAAGAGACTCCAGGAGAGCTGGAGAGGGACTGGGGACAAGGGATGGGGGGACAGGAGAAGGGGAAATATCTAATCTAAACCTACTTTCTTTCAGTGAGAAGCTATTAGGAAGCACATGTGAGGGTGCTCAGGCCTTGGTACAGGTTGCCCAAAGAATCTGTGTCTGCCCCATCCCATTCAAGGCCAGGTTGGATGAGTCTTGGAATAACCGAGTCTAGTGGAAGGTGTCCCTGATGGTACAAGCCATCCCAGGAGATGAGAGTAACCTAGGTTCTTGTTAATAGATCACTTGGGTGCATCAGCATGAAATGACATTGAACCATCAATGTGTTTTTTAAGAGGTGACCATGGATTTCTCTGTTTCCTGATACACATAAAGAATGAAAACACAGATTTTTGAGTGAGCCCATGTTGGGCAAAGTTATCAGGACTATGCTGGAGACATCATAGGAGGTAAGTATCTGCCTGACCAGTTTAGAAAATCTGAGGTAGTTTTGGAAGCAGAATACAGCCAGTGACCAACTGACTATATGAGGTTGCTGGTTATGTTGCCCTGGGAATATTGGTTTGCACATCACTTTCATGAGTAAAAGTTGAAAATAGATCTCATTTTACGTTTAAATGTCCTTGAAATTATATTTCAAAGTGGTTTAAATGATTGAAGAAATTTAACTTGAAGTAAGATCTTGCAAAGAAGACACAAGAATTAAATGAACAATCAAAGATTAAGTGGGAATAGGGAGGAAGATTAATAAATTCTTATTGTTTGGACAGAACATTTGAGATAATATCTATTGTATTGCTAAAGCAACAGTTGTAAGGGGTAATTATATTATGTTTCAGAGGAAAAAAATATTTTCTCAGCTAAGGAAGTATTGGATTCAATTGCTTGGTGAGAACAAAGTGGGATGTCTGATTAGACCACTTTAAAAGTGGCTGAAACTTTGAAAATAACCAAAACAAGATTTTTAACTGAATAAATAAGTTTAAAATAATCAAGGAAAAATGTAAACCTTAGAAGAATTCAGGGTAATGATTAAAATGCAACACTCAACTTCTCATAATTTACATGGCATAAGCTCTACAATTTTTATTATGTAGGCATTACTCATCTACAGATTAATGAAGGACAAAGCAGTGACTACAAAATTAAAGTGATAGAATGACACATTTTGTGCAATTCTCTCAGTTTACAACACTGGAGGCATTTACTCTTCACTTTCTGCCTTCTTGCTGATCTCCCGGCTCTTGGCTCGGAGCTTGTTGACCTGTGACTCTGCAATGTCAGCCCGCTCCTCAGCTTCCTCCAGCTCGTGCTGGATCTTGCGGAACTTGGACAGGTTGACATTGGACAGCTCCTCCTGGAGATAGGAAGAAACATAAAATAGGTTTTAAAACAATCCCACTGTAACACTGCTAGGTGAAAATATGAAATAAAGAAAGTGAAATGAAGCAGAGACCTACTACCACAATGTTGATTGGGTTCAAACAGAGCTACACAGGGGAAAATATCAACACAGAATCCCACTTCCACCTGGATAAACTGAACACAGTGATACTCACAGCCTCCTCAGCTTGTCTCTTGTAAGCTTTCACCTTAGTTTGCAGTTTGTCCACCAGATCCTGCAGCCTGAGAACATTTTTCCTGTCCTCCTCAGACTAAAGAGAATGACAAGACAGAGAAGCATCTCTTTTACCCTCCTCTACGTGAAATAGAAAGTAACATTTCTATTTGACATTGCTTCCCAGTAAGACAGAAAGGATAAGCTGGATATTGTAAACATGAAATAGAAAGATCTCCTGGTGCTTTCATTATTCTTCTTTTTGTATGCGTGACTCAAGATAGAAAGAAATCCCCTGGGGCTACATTTTGTGTTCCAGGAGTAAGAGTTTATCAACACTAAGAAGATTCCTGCCTTACCTGGTAGGTCAGTTCCTTCACCCTCCGCTCGTACTTGCGCACACCCTTCACGGCTTCAGCGCTGCGCTTCTGCTCAGCATCAACCTCCCCTTCCAGCTCCCGCACCTGCAAGGACAAGCCCATCCCTGCAGCTTCCCTGCCAATGTCTCTCCAAGGACACGCTCACCCAGCCACAGCCCCAGCCCTACACACCCTGGCCTCCAGCTTCTGGATCTGCTTCTTCCCTCCCTTCAGTGCCAGCTGCTCAGCCTCATCCAGACGATGCTGCAGGTCCTTCACTGTCTGGTCCAGGTTCTTCTTCATTCTCTCCAGGTGGGCACTGGTGTCCTGCTCCTTCTTCAGCTCTTCTGCCATCATGGCCGCCTGATCAGAGCCAAGGGTCAAAGCCATTTTAGGACTGGAGATATTTTGGGCAGAGTACACTGACCATCAGCAATGCCAGGAGAACCCAACTCACATCTGTGATGGCCTTCTTGGCCTTCTCCTCAGCATTGCGGGCTTCCTGGATGGTATCCTCCATTTCACCCTGGATCTGGGCAATGTCCGTTTCCAGCTTCTTCTTGGTGTTGATCAAGCTGGTGTTCTGTTGAGAAGCATCAGAGGTTTGTTTTAATAAGTTCATTATTTGAAATCAAGAACATTAGAGGATTTTCAATAATTTAAGAATCTATACCAGAGCTTTTTCTTGTCACTAGGCAAAAGACAGTTTTTTAAAGCTTTTTTCCTCCAACAATTGATTTTATTAATTTGAAAAGTGCTCAGAAATATAATCTGTGCCACATCTTATCCACTAAGGCTGGCACAGGAAAGCAACAAAAATAGAGTAAGGGAAAAGTCAATGAAATGCCTGCTCTTCAGCATTAAGGGATAGTAATCTGCTCTCGACAACTGAAAAGACTAAAAATTTTGAATGTAGATGGGATGAATCCCTTCCAGAATTGTTTCATCACTTGAAACTGGGCACTTCCCATAGATTTCAGCACTTGACTGCTTTATGGCTGTTATGACACATAGCTCTTGTCAAACTCTCCTTGATAAATGCTAAATCAGAACCAGGAGCTCATCCCCAGTTTCTTGCTAGTAAACAAGTACATGAGGATTCCTCAAAGCTACATTTCAGCTAACAAGGAATGAATGTTGCTGTGGTCTCAGAGTTCTATTCCCTGACTGCTCAGAGAAGTTGGCATGTCCCTGTGAATAAAGAGTCTGAAGATGCAAATAAGGTGGAAGCATGGGTGTCATTCTATGCAGCTTGGGAAAACAACCAGTGCACATATTTTTTCAGCAAAGATCGCTTTTAGTAACATGATGAATACTCCAGAAAAGAGGACTGCCTTCCTCCAAGCTGAGCCTCCAATGGTGACTGGAATAAAGCATAAAGGTGTTCTCCATTCCTCAACAGATAACCTCACCTGGGTGTGGAGGAGCTGCACACGCTCACTGGCATCCATTAATTCCTGCTCAGCCACTTTCCTCGACCGCTCTGTCTGCTCCAGGGCTGCCCGGAGCTCCTCAACTTCAGCCTGCAGCAGGTTTGCTCTGCGCTCCACCATGGCCACCTGCTCCTTCAGGTCGTCCTGTGTCCTGAGAGCATCATCCAGATGGATCTGGGTGTCCTGTAGAGCCATTGAAAGAAATTACAACCAGATTTAGAGCTCCTGTGGACTGAAAGTATTAACCAAGGTATTTCTCTGTAGACAATTTCTCTTCAAAAGACCTTGAGCACTCCCTGGGTATTTCTCAGGTTCTTTTGTGCCTCTGCAGCCTGGCGGTTGGCATGGCTCAGCTGGATTTCTATTTCATTCAGGTCTCCCTCCATCTTCTTCTTCAGCCTCAAGGCTTCATTCCTGCTCCTGATCTCAGCATCCAGGGTGCTCTGCATGGAGTCCACCACTCGCTGGTGGTTTCTCTTCATCTGTTCAATCTCCTCATCTTTCTCAGCTACCTTCCTGTCAATCTCAGCCTTGACCTGATTGAGCTCAAGCTGCAGGCGCAGGATCTTCCCCTCCTCATGTTCCAGGGAGGCCTGGAGAAGAATAAGTAAGAACACTTCTCATGTGACAAATGTTGAACCTGAAGCTCTGAGTTAAAAAGAGTGCTTTGTTTTTAGGTAATATCTCTACTTTTATAAGACCTCTTCTCTTTTGTCTGGGAATGAGATAAACAAGACAGAGATCCAGGACAAGTAAGACAGCAAGAAATAATGCTGTGTACCTCAGCTTCCTCTAGAGCAGCCTGGATTTCAGACTTCTCCTGCTCAATCTGCTTCTTGACTTTCTCCAGCTCATGAATCGCTTTTCCTCCCTCAGCAATCTGCTCCGTGAGGTCGGAAATCTCCTCTATGGGAACAAAGATCAATGGCATGGTCAGGCACAGAGCAGAATGGGAAGGGTCCTGTCCCACCAAGGTTACAGGCATCTCTGCAGACCTGCAGGCACAGACCCATGAGCAATGGTGGTAATGGCTGATCGTGAGAAAGGTCAGGGAGGAGCAGAGGGCCAGGGACTTACGCTGCAAGTTCTTGTTCTCCCGCTTCATTGTTTCCAGGTGGTCCAAGGACTCCTCATAGGCATTCTTCATCTTGAACAGCTCTGTGCTGAGAGAGCGTGACTCCTTCTGGGAAGCCTCCAGCTCAGCCTGCGTTTCCTCATACTTCTGCTTCCATTCTGCCAGGATCTGCAGAGAAACGGGCTGTGAGTAGGGCTGTGGCCATCATGGGGGCATGCTCTGGGCAGGAGTGCTGGTGCTGGAGGCCAAAAGACCTTGTCAAAGTTCTTCTGCTTCTTATCCAGAGCAGCACAGGCAGCATTGGATCTCTCCACGTCAATCATCAGGTCCTCCACTTCATTCTGCAGTCTCTGCTTTGTCTTTTCCAGGGAGGCACATTTGGCATTGACAGCCTCAACATGTTCCTCTGCATCCTGCAGACGCTGGGCCAGCTTCTTCCTGGGAGGAGGTAGAGTGCCATGTTAGAGCTTGGAAGGGCATCAGTTCTATACTGTCATGAGTTGGTTACTTTGGAGGTTTTGATCCAAACACTTCCCACAATGTTTTTTTGTTGTCCAGGAGTGTATGCAGCCAACAAGATCTATCACTTCTGTGTCTTATCATTTATGGAGGATTAGGCCTGTCTTAGCCCTTGTAGTCTTCTATTCCCTTCCAATCTGCACTTTTTCCTCTTCCTACGCTTTTCCCCTTTTTTACAATGACAGTATATTGTTGCCTCTATCCAACTCTTGTCTTAACCCGCTCTCAGAGACTCCAATTTCCCTTGACCAGTTTCTGTCTTCTCCCACCATTTCCCATCCTTCTTCCCACATACTTGGCCTCCTCGAGCTCCTCCGTGCGCTGAATCGCGTCCGTCTCATATTTGGTTCTCCACTGGGCCACTTCACTGTTGGCCTTGGACAGGGCTCGCTGCAGCTCCCCCTTGGCCTCCTGCTCCTCCTCATATTGTTCTCGGAGCAAGTCACAGTCATGGCGAGCGGACTGCAGGGCATGGGCCAGGGCATTCTTGGCCTAAGGGAAGAATAGCAGTGTGGCAGTGAATGGAAATATCCTGGGAAATCTCCTGTCTGAAATGCAGATGGCCACCGATCCTGCTGAGTAATGGCAAGCTACTGAATGAAAGCGGAAGGTCTGGGAATCTGTAAAACAACATATAGTCTGTGGGGAAGGAGGAACAAAACTAGTATGGGAAGGCTTGCAATGTATTACCTAAGTGGTTTTTGCCTCCCTTTCATCTCGTTGATTTTGTGATTTCATATGTATCTAAAGCTCCTCCAAGGCAAAAGGAACCCAATGGACAAGTCAGAATTTGGAGAGCCTTCTTACCTTTATCTCTTCCTCTAGATGCCTTTTAAGTTCCTCAATCTGTTGGGTGAAAGCCTGTTTGCCTCTTGACAGCTGAGAAATCAGAGCATCTTTCTCATCTACCTGGCGTGAATATTCACCTGGGAGTGTTCAGATGAGTAAACAAAATTTATGATTTATGTAAAAGTATTAATCTTGATAATAAATTCCCATGTAAAAATACTTTGAGTTAAAGAAAATGTTATTTATTTCATGGACTCCTAATCACTGATACCTACCCGCGTTTCTTAGAGGCTAGAAATGGCCTGTCATGTAAAATCCAACCAACCTTACTCTATGTTTGTGTTAAGCATTAAGTTTACAGAATGAGAACTACAGAGTCATCAAGAGGGATTATAGCTCATGGGAATCTCAGGAGGCTTAACAAGGCCAAGCAACCCAGGCAAGGCCTCATGTATAATGAGCAGGGGACAGGATCACTCTCCGCTAACCCGTTGACAGTGCTTGTCCTAATGCAACTCAGGATTCTCTCAGTGTTCTGTTGGCTGTCTTCATCACAAAAACACATTTTTGGCTCAGGTTCAACTTCATGTTCAGTCCTCCAAGACTCCAGATGATTTTCCCTTTTTTCTTTTTGTTTTTAAAGGACCAGGTAATATACTGTATTCTCTTAAAAACACAAGTGTCTTACCGGATTCAGTTTGTAGCCGAGCTCTTTGAGCACTAATGTCATTAATTATGCGCTGCTGTTCCTCCTCCTTAGTCTTAATCTCACTGAGTTGATCTTCTAGGGAACGGCACATCTTCTCCAGATTTGCCTGTTTGCATTAGTAATGGAAGGAAATATGTTTAGTGGTTCAACTCATAATTTGTAAGAATCTGAAGTCTTATAAAGGAAGAAAGAATGATTCAGAAGCCAAAATTTTTGACTTAACTGATACATATTTCTGTATTTTTTGTTGTGTTCCCTGCCCATTTGTTGTTGGGCAGGGGAAAGTTACAAGGTTTGTGAGCGCTGGCCTTTCAGGCGCTTAGCTTCTCACAGAAACCTGTAGTTTCCAGCCGTCATAAAAAGACCAGGAGAGTAGCTCAGACTTTTTCCACAGGTTTTATTATCATCTGTGAAGGGGTCAGGCCACAAATCCAAAGATGGGTGATCACACATGTACTTTTATAGGGTTTGGGGGGATCACAAGTAAAGCAATGGAAAACAGGGTTAACACATTTTGGCCAACTACATTAACTTTCTTTGTTTGGGACAACCAATTATAAAGAACCAAACCTAACCAATAATATTGTTAAAAGATAAGAAGAAGAGCTTGCATTTTTCTAACATGAGTCATTCTAAACAAGTAGTTTTTCTTATCTCAAAGAAGGATACAGGGGCCTGTCGCAGGACTAATTGCAGAGGGATTAATCTCTACATATTTCTATAAAGTTTGTGTCCCCAGTTCCAACAGCTGTATATTCCCTGCCCACTGCAGGGTGGATGAAATGCATTGGTCTCTAAACTTCCTTCAAACCCAAACCATTCTATGATTCTATCATTTATCAATTTTCACTAATCCATTTTCAATAGATAAAGAAATGATGGGGCACCGTAAAATGAAGAATTAGTTTAAGATACTGTTTGTGTCTCAGAGAAAATATCATTGAGGTATTAAAGAAAAGAAAAATAAGAATAAAAAAGAAGGGGCAATTTCTATTCTAGGATTAATTTCTATTTTAGATAAAAAGCAATATGGTCAGTGCTTCTTATTTTGTAAATTCTGAACCAAGCAATGAGACCTCAGATTTCCTTAGGTTAGGTTTTACAGGTTAAATTTTTTAGCTCTCACCCAAAGGATACAAAAATGATTTAAATAATACTGAAATGTTTAAACACACATTCAAGTTGCAAAGTGAAATAATATATAAAAAATAGTACTAACTAAAATTTCTATGTTAAAAGATAAATACCTGATAATGTTTGAATTAATGAGAAGAAATAATTGTGCACCTTGGCTTTGGAGACAGACTCCATGTTGCTGGCCAAGTCATCAATCTCCATCTTCATCTCACTCTTCTCCTTCTCCAGCTTCTGCTTCACGCGTTGCAGGTTGTCGATCTGCTCCCCCAGCTCAGCTGTGCTGTCCGCGTGCTTCTTGCGCAGGGCGGCAGCCGTGGCCTCGTGCTGCAGCGTGGCCTCTTCCAGGTCACGGCGCATCTTCTGGAATTCTGCCTCACGCTTCTTGTTCATCTCAATCTGAGCTGCTGTGGCCCCTCCTGCTTCTTCCAGGCGCTCGCTGATCTCCTCCAGCTCCCTGGACAGGTCAGCCCGATGCTTCTCTGCTTTAGCGCGAGAGGTTCGCTCTGCCTCAATTTCCTCCTCCAGCTCCTCAATACGGGCCTGCAGAACAGCAGGGACCCTTCACACCTGTGCCCTTCTCCTGCCTCACCTGGCCCTGAGCAAGGCAGGGCAAGGAACAGACACTTGCCTGCAGCTCCTTGATCTTCTTCTGAAATTGCATGCCCAGGGCTTGTTCATCCTCAGTTTTGCTCTGGATCTGGCCGATTTCAAAGTCTTTCCTTTGGGAAAAGTGAACTGTGTTAGAGCTCAAAGGAAAAAGACAAGTGCTGCAGCCCAGCACTCAGGTGCCCCAGAGCCACACTTACTTCTTCAGTTTCTCATCCAGCTGCTGCTTGTCATTCTCCAAATCCATGATGCTGTCCTGGGCCATCTTCAGGTCCCCTTCCAGTTTCCTCTTAGCTCTCTCCAGGTCCATGCGCAGTTTCTTCTCTTGCTCCAGGGACCCTTCCAGCTAAACACAACAAAACCATCAGTGCTCTAACAGCCAGGCCAGGCTCCACACCTGTCCTGTTCCTGCTCTATGTCTGTGTGCTTACATCGTCCACTTGCTGTTCCAGCTTGGTCTTGGCTTTGGTCAGAGTATTGACTTTGTCCTCCTCTGCCTGCAGGTCATCCAGGGTCTGCTGATGGGCCTCTTGGAGGGCTTTCTTCTCTTTTGTCAGCTTGGCAATGGTCTCGTCCAGGGCTGCCATTTCCTCAGTCAGGTTTTTCACCTAAAAATAAAAGCAATTGTCCGAATTTATTGGAAAAACATGCTGGCTGATCGGTTGAAATTTTCCCTCTGCCTTGGTTAGCCAGAAGTTGCGCTTTTCGTTTCACTCCTTAGGCCAGGCTCAGTTCCTATGTTCAAATGGCAATATGTCCTTCTTTTTCTCCTAGAAACACTGACTTTTTGACCAGTTCAGTGATCCCCGGTGCTTTACCTTGTTTTCCGTGGCATGTTTTTCCTTCTCCACCTTGGCCAGTGTTAGCTCAAGGTCATCAATGTCTTTCTTCAGCTCTGAACATTCATCCTCCAGTTTCCTCTTCTTGGCTGTCAGCTCAGCATTCATCTCTTCTTCTTCCTCTGCTCTCTCTGTCAGCTCCTTAATTTTGGCTTCTAGCTGGATTTTGGTTTTGATGAGCTGGTCACACCTTTCCTCAGCATCAGCCAAACCATCAGCTTCCTACATGATTCATTTAAATAAAACAGTTTTTAATCTGAGGCTACTGAGTCAGATGTACTTTTAGGCTGTAAACTTCTAAATGCCATCAGATTAATCTAAATTCTTGTTTGCAAATACAGTTTTAAGGACATTATTGCTGCTACTCTCTTATTCCCAGAGAAAAAAGGAAGCAGTGAACTTTCATCACCATTTTTCTTGAAGAGGCCAGGACTGCAAATGCCAGAGAAATATCTGACACTGTCAGCCTTTCCTACTCCACCTGAATTCACTTCTGAATCTCCAAACAAAATGTGTTAATAGGACCTCCAGACAATCTTAATTGCTCAGTTGATAACATATCAAAATTTTAAAATGTATGAAAATAAATAAAGTTCTATAAAGTTGTGATAATGACTCTGAGATCAGCTCCATTAGTCAGAGCATGGTGCTAGTAACACCAAGACTGTGGGTTCAATCCTGATATGGGCCATTCACTTAGGAGCTGGACATCATGATCCTTCTGAGACCCTTCCAAATCAGACTATTTGTGATCCTAATTGCTTCTGTGAATTACTTTGTGGGATTAAAATTTCATACTGTAAACTGTACTAGCTGTTGACTGGAAATTAATGATTTCTCTCCTGATTTAAAAGTATAAAGAACCATCTTCAGTAGTTAATTGCAGATGTATTAATGTTTGCAGATTTCAACTTAGCTATTCTATGTGGCTTTTCTTCCTATTTTATAAAAGATGTGTATGTTTAAAAAGTAAATACTATTTGGGGATAATATGCCTTTACTGAGACATTTGGGATGATTTCATATAGAATGTTACAAGTCAAAAAGTATAGCAATACTCACTGCCTGCACTTGGAGCTGCAGGTCATTTTTTTCCTGCACCAGGGCCACCATTTTCTCCTCCAGCTCCTTCCTCTTAGCCTCAGACTTGGCAAGCTCTTCCTTGGTTTTCTCAAACTCTTCCTTCATGTTGGCCATCTCCTTCTCAGACTCTGCACTCTTCAGCAAGGGCTTGATCTTGAAGAACAGCTTCATCCATGGCCAGTGTTTGACATTCATGAATGAACGAATGTTGTACTGGATGCAGAAGATGGATTCTCTGAAAGGTAATAATAAAATATATTTTGGTGCATATTTTAGCATCTATAAAACATAGTGAACAGTATATATTAATATGTATAACATGCGGCTTGACAATAATAATTTTTAGTTGTATATATATATAAAATCTATATATAGTATATATGTATACATATGTAGTTCTGTCTATCTCTATATGTGAAATTTTTTGCCATGTGTTATTCAATATACATTTCTCAATAATATTTAGATCATATTTTATATATATTTCCTCAGAAAACCTTCTAGTGTTATGTATATTGTCCACGTGTGTAGACAGTTTTGGAGTCCAGATGTTTGGCTCACTTTCATGGCCAATGAAAAGGAACACTTTTGTAAGCTGACCTGGTTGCTTTTATGAAAGTTATCAAAGGGAAGACAATGCTCTTCTTATGACAGAGATATGTCTTCTTTTTATTTAGCAGTGACATAATTAGCTTAGACTAGATATTGAGTTTCTGAACATACATATAATATAGCCATTAAATTAATTCAGCAATTATTAGTACAAAGTATTAAAAATATATATTTGTTTCCCTAAGTTGGGATTTTATACTACTTCATCTATTTTCAGAACATACTTTCATATTGACAAACTGAATTAATGAGAAATTTATTAGATTTTTTTGTGAAGCAGCTTATTTTCAATTTTGTTCATGCCATTAGTATCTGATAAGGATTGGCCTAGCAAGCCAAGTAAATATCTACCTCCTCTCCATCATTTTCTTGAACTCCACTCTCATCAGGTAACCCCTACACATGGCCTGGGTGCGGGTGATGAGCTGTGCCAGCTTCTCATCCCTCATCTCTTCCAGGAGTCCCAGCAGCCCAGCTTTGAAGAACACCTTGAGAGAGGGAATGTGTCAGCACATCACTGTCAGGTAGAGCAAAGCCCAGGCAGACAGTGAATGGGGGCATTTGTACCTTGGTGTGTCCAAATTTGTATTGGGTGTGATCCACATCGATTGAGCCAAGGAGCTTCTCAGAAGCCTTCTTGCTATCGATGAACTGTCCCTCGGGGATGGCACTGGCATTAAGCACCTTGTATCTGTGGCAGGAAATAAAATATTGGGAAGGTCAGATTCTTGAAAGCTCAACCAAACCTGTACCAAAAAATGCCATTGTTAAGATTTTCTGAAGGGGGATCGAGAGTGGAAGGTAAGTGAAGAAATCTGAACTCTTCCATTGTTTAGAAATTGCACTCTCATGGGGAAATATGTTTTTAGGGAAAACTGCATTTCGTCCACTCCAAAGATTTTTGACACAGAATGGGTACTGATTTCTGTGGGTAACTGCAGATGTATTTCACATGCCATGTTATCTAAATGCCTTATTTATAAATGAAAACTTTATGTGCAAGAACAAAATACAGGGCAAGGAGAAGCCAATCTCAGTCCTAAATAGTGGCAGTATATACTATCTATTTTCCAGCTGATATAGAACACCAAGCAAGACACTTTAATTGTATTTGGTTTTCCAACAAGTTAGTCTAGAATGTTTTTAGTGTCCTTATTCACATATCTGTCTTGACAGGTGAAAGTCATCTTTGTTCTCCAGGTGCCGAAGTCTCACAAAGTCTGCTTCTGGATACTTAGTTAGACAATACTTTATCTCATACCAGAATATGAATAAAGAACAGAAATAAATAATATCTCTTTGAAAATGCCCTTTTTTTTTCTTCAATAGCTATAGAAAGAACCTGGATGACTCACTTGGAAAATTTTCTGTACTCAAAGGTAAGTGCAGTGAACCTCTCCCATAACTTCCACAGTATTTAAAATAATTAGGAAATTGAAGTTATTCAGCATTTGTGGATATGGTGGAGGTTGATGACATATATTCTGACCTCTGTTTGAAGTCAGCATAGAGGATTCTGCTGGGGAAGCCTTTCCTGCAAATCCTTATCCCTTCCAGCACGCCGTTACAGCGCAGCTGGTGCAGCACCAGCTCATGCTCCATGGCACCTAATAAATCACAGAACAATATTGTATATCATTTTGCTGCACAGAGAATATCAGTTATATCACACCTCTGAACTTTAATAACAACTTACCAGGTGTTTTTGTTTCATTAGGAATAAGGCACCGCACAAAATGGGGATGTGTGCTTCTCAAATTGCTCATCAGCTTGTTTAAATTTTCCTTAGGAGCAAGAACAAAGCCTTGGGTTTAAAAGTGTCTCTAACACAAACCCAATATTAGGTGGAGATAAAAACACTGCAATAAAACCGTGATCAGTAATTTTTTTTTACAGAATTTTTGGGCAATTTTGAAGGAATACTTCCCAAGACTCGGTAAGAATTCCTCTTTAGCAGAAGAAAATTATTTTATCCTTACTGAACACAAAGATATAATAGAGCAATCTAAAGCTTTTCTGAACTGAATTTTCTGTTTTGCTTTTCATAATGTGTCAATCTTAGAATGATTATTCTACAGTACCCGGAAGAGAGCCGAGACAGTCTGGAAAGAAGAACCCTTCTTCTTGGCTCCCTTCTTGCCACCACCGCCACTGCTCTCTAAAAAGTAATAATTTTTTTTATAAAGAAGTGAATAACAAAACACACAGAATCTGAAAAAGCTTCTATGTTCATCTTAAAAAAATCTATCAAAAAATAATATGATCAAAATTTGCAAACACATGCAGAGGTTAAAGTTAAAAAAAGAGACTTGAATTTTTCAGATGACAGTAGAAGGAAATTTAAGGACTTTAAGCTGAAATTTAGAAAATGCAGTAGGGAAATAAAATGTAATATTTTGAATAGAAAGCTATTTGAGGAACTAAACTAGTAGCAAGTAAATACACCAAATGCAGTGTTTATGTATTCTTACATCTAAAGGTATGCATAAAATTAACAGTGTGTTGATACATTTGATTGTATTCCCTTAAGTATTGGAGAATGGCCCATATTGCAGAAATCTTGTTTCTCAGCTAGCCTGGGTTAATGCCTTAGTCTCATTTGAAAATCTACAGATCTATTAAGATCTTTAGGGAGTTCTAATATCTTTTATTACACTGAGATCCAAAAAGTAGATGAGGTTTTGGGTTTTCACTTTTGGAAATGTAAATATAATTGCAAAATATTATTACAATATTTTAATTTATTTTTCTGTAAATTATAGTAGAACTCATTTCAAAGAAATCACCTGCTTCTGCCCCACCAGCAGATGCAAAGAGTAAGGCCAGAGTCTTCAAGGATGACTTCTGATATAGCCCCACAACAGTTTCATTCAGAGGGTCCTTGTTCTTCTCCAGCCAGCCAGAGATGTTGTAGTCCACTGTGCCAGCGTAGTGCACCAGGGAGAAGTGGGCTTCAGCCTTGCCTTTGGCAGGCTTGGGCTTCTGGAAATTGTTGGACTTGCCCAGGTGCTGGTCATAGAGCTTGTTCTTGAAAGAGGTGTCAGTTGCCTTGGGGAACATGCACTCCTCTTCCAGGATGGAGAAGATGCCCATGGGCTGGGAGAAGCACAAGGAAGGAGGGACAACAAGATGAAAAATCACAAAGACTCAGAGATTAAATAACTTCCTGAGTGGGACAATATTACTGCTCTCAGGAATTGTTCTGCTCAGCAAATTGTAAAAATAATATTAACTGATGTATCTGCAGTATCATATTTACCATTTCAAACTGCATTTAGAAATACATATAACATTAATGCATTTCTGAAAATACCTCACATTGTGGATTATAGAAATACCTTCTCAATGAGCTCAATGCAGGCAGCCAGGTCCATGCCAAAGTCAATGAACTCCCATTCAATCCCCTCCTTCTTGTACTCCTCCTGCTCCAGCACGAACATGTGGTGGTTGAAGAACTGTTGCAGTTTCTCGTTGGTGAAGTTGATGCACAGCTGCTCCAGGCTGTTGAACTGCAGAAGGTAAAGATTTACTTAATTGTGAATTTCAGTTCTGGGAACACCTTCTCTCTTTCAGTAGGCTTTATTCTTATCCCATTAAGGTCTCCATGATTGGAATCTTGAATTCTAGTGCTGGAACTGGACAGGTGTCTGGCATGTTCTATCCTCTAATCTATCTAACTTTCTGGGCCCTGGCACTATTTCAACATATTTCTGAGCTCTGAATAGATCTGCAGAGCTTAGTCCAAGTACAGCTTTTCATTTGACTTTGTATACATTACCTGTCAGCATTCAGAGGAAATCTGGCTTCCGCATTAACAAAAATATTCCTTTAAAAAGGCATATTTTGACTTCCTCAGAATCTCACTCTGCTATTATTTATCAGTTGTTCAACAGTTTTCAATGCAATTTTCACTTCTGTATGCAAAAACAAGCATCTACAAATAAATAGACCCCTGTGGAATACAACATACAATGAGAACTAGAAGGGTACCATTCCTAGAGGAAAGGCAGGTTTATCTGATAAATAGAAATAACCTATGTGAAATAAAGCCCACCCCAACACCCAATTATTCCAATTTCCTAATCCTCTTCAAGGAGAGTTTAATGAAGATCCTCCTCTTACATCAAAGATCTCAAAGCCAGCAATGTCCAGGACACCAATGAAGTACTGCCTGGGCTGCTTTGTGTCCAGCTGTTGGTTGATGCGAACAACCATCCACAGGAACATCTTCTCAAACACGGACTTAGCCAGGGCACCCACTGAATTGTACACCTAAGAAAAGGTTAAAGGAAAGCTACCATCTGCAGTAAAAGAGGAAGTTCAAAATTTTTAAATCAAGTCATTTTGTCTTCTATTATCACTTGTCTCTTACCTGCTGCACAGTTTGGCCCTTGGTCACGTATTCATTCCCCACCTTGACTCGGGGGTAGCAGAGGGCCTTGAGCAGGTCTGCTGAGTTCAGACCCATCAGGTAGGCAGCCTTGTCAGCAACTAAGAAAACAAGCATAGAACAGGATCAGGTATTACCTCTCCAGTGAAAGGATCTTGTGGTAATTCAGATTTCTACAGAAGCCACATATACTTTACCATGTCCTTTAAAATATTGTAGTTTTTCTTGACTTGCTAATGTTTCTGGTTTAATCTATATGATTAATAAAGTTAAATATTATTCCAATACTTTTACAGTGAACATGCAGGAGACTAGATACACAAAAGGACCAAGGATCATGAAAATGGCAGATCAAGCAGTCACAATTTCTGATTAAACAGAATAAGAAAGTAGATGACATTCAAGTACACTGCACTGAAAATTGTGGCCAGTGAAACTCCCCTGTTATTGGAGAGAGAGAGGTAAATTAACAAGGTATAATGCCAAAAGTATGAATAGGATATCTCATACAACTTTCACAGTCAGACTGTATTATCCCTAACAATAAATATCAAACACATTAAGTCTTTCCCAGCTCTCACTTTATCTGCATCTAGGATAACAAATACAAGCAACACAGCACTGCATATACTCTGTCATCACTTTCCAATTTGCTGCTTGTCTTGTCTCACAGGGAAGCTCAGAGCAAGCACCAGTACTATTTACATAGGTCTTCCATGTGAGAAGGCCAAACCTCATTATAGAAGATTTATAACAGATTATTATTTTGAGCAAGTTTTATTATTTCCAACAAGACATTTAAGGTACATTTGTGACTAGAAAAATTAAACATATATATATATAATGTATGTATATGGACACTGTGGCTGTATATAAGCTATGCTACTGTAATTATATAATTATTGATTAGTACTTGAGAGTTGTTCCTGGTTCTGTGTCAAGCCTGGGAAGCTTCCATTCAAAACAGCAGCACAGCTTGCTTTATTTGTGCCTGACTCCTACTCTGACAGAAAAGAGAAGCATGTTTTGGGATTCACTAGGCATAATTTTTTGCACTGTTCAAAATATTCTGCGTCTTCCACTGAGTTGTGTACTTCCAGAGAAGTCCTCTGGGTAGGACACACTGCCATTCTACAGTGCTGGCTACTGGGGAAATGCACAGGCTGAGTCAATCATTCTGACCCTGACATGCTGCCTGTAACTGAGTGTCCAGTCTCTTCCACGCTCTGGGATGGGTTGTGCTGATACCTTCTGTGCCATCAGGCTCTGCCTGCTCCTCACGCTGCTTCTGCTTGAACTTCAGGTTCCCATAGTGCATGACAGCCCCGGTCAGCTTGTAGATGGCTGTTTTCTCATCAGCACTGAAGCCCAGGATGTCAATGGCACTCTAACAAAAGAGTTGTTAAGGTGAGTACCCCAGGTGATAATGGTCAGAGAAATGAAACTTCACCTTAAACAAATTCTGCTACTTACATCAGTGGCCATCAGCTCTTCCTGGTCGTTAATGCTGGGAACTGTGATCTCACCTTGACTCACGTACAGATAGTCATAGGGGTTGGTGGTGATCAGTAACATCTCTGAAAAGAAGGACAAAACCCAGGCACGTCAAATGCAATGGGCACAGAAAGGCATTCAGTGTTGTTCTGTGACCTTTGCCTGGAGGAGTCAGTGATCTTTCCTACCGATTAGCTCTGGCTTCTTGTTGGACATGATCTGATAAAAGATGTGGTAGCTCCTTTCCGCCTTGAGCTGGAAAGTGACTCTGGACTTCTCCAGCAGATCTGGCAAGGATGGTAGGACACAGTCAAGAACAAGAAGTGGGGAAGGCTGGAGGGAAGGGGATCAGGCCAGAAAGATGTCTTACATGTTTCAATGTCAGCAGAAGCCAGTTTGCCTGTGGCACCAAAATGGATTCTGATGAATTTACCCTGAAAGCAGCAGGAAAGTCAATCAAGACTTATGTTACCAATCCAGACATCAATAATATTCAAACTGGTGTTGACAGTTGTCCCAAGTAGCAACTCACAAAGCGTGAGGAGTTGTCGTTCCTCACAGTCTTGGCATTTCCAAAGGCCTCCAGCAGTGGGTTGGCACTGATGATTTGATCCTCAAGTGTCCCCTGAAACAGAAGTCTTCTTGTCACCATCTAGCTCCTCAAGAAATTGGATAGTTGCAGGTGTCTAGTCCTGGGACCTCACCTGCATTTTGCCTGAGGTCTGCTCCTCTTTCTTCTTGTCCCCACTGGCTGCAATTGTTGCAAAGTACTGGATGACACGCTTTGTGTTCACAGTCTTCCCAGCACCGGATTCTCCGCTGCCAAAGCCAAGAGAGAAGCAGAGGGTGCGTGGTCAGGCAGGAGGTGCCCTGGCACCGGGCAGCCCCGCAGGGACCCGCGCAGGGGGTGTACGTACGTGATCAGGATGGACTGGTTCTCCCGATCTGTGAGGAGACAGAGGTAAGAAAGAGAAATAAGAAATTCAAGAACTAGGAGAAAAAGAAGAACTGAATTTTCCAGAGGACCCAGGAAGAGAAAAATACCAAGAAGTGCCCAGAGAATTCTAGTGGGTACTTTTGATGCTATCAGCAGTACATCAGCTATTAGCAACAGGTTCTGTAAAGGAAACACTTCAGAGGAACTTCAGCAGTCTTATGCCTTTGCTGACATTGTCTTTTCATCAGGCTACTTATTTCTCTCTTAATAGGAGAGTAGAGGTAATGAAAATATTGAGGTTGTAATTTTTTTTGTATGTTAATTCTTCTGAATCTAATAGTTTCTTGAATAATCTTATGGAAATTTGGAGGCATCATTAATTACAGAAACATCTGACCAACCTCTTGCATCCTTTTTCACCTCTGTTTTTTAATCCCTATATATACAGAAATTATGTATTCTTGAGATTATACATCAACAACATTCATTTTTTTTATTTTTCTATTCTGAATGCATTTCCCAGTGTCTAAGAAAAGAACAAAAGAGAAGTTCTAAAATCCTGCACACCTTTTACTTCAATATATATATAAGGAAGAGAAAATGAGGTGAAAGGAAGAGGAAAAAGCAGAATGAAATTTTTTGAAGTCAGTATAAATGTTAAAAGTTGTATTTTTTTATTTTGTTATATGAAGTTTACTTTTCACTATACAGTGCAATTGATTCATAGATGCAACTACAGATCAGTGGAGAAGTTCCAGAGATCACTAAAGGCTGCTTGTAATTTAGATCACATGGCCATGATCTACATAATGAAATCCATTTTCATAATAAATGCCTCCAGTGAGGCTTATGTACCCATTTAAGGTAGAGATCTCTGTTTTATTTCTCAACACTAATGCTTGAAAATTTAATTTATATTATACACATCATTTATAGGGTATCTGTCATTTAACTGTACCCCGTACTCTCTGAGACTAATTTAGTGATTAAGATACATAAATCCATCCATCCATTTATGTAAGATTCCATTATAGGCATAAGGTCTACACCACACAATAGGTGACTTCTTTCCAGTGAATTTGCACCCCCTAGGTTATGTCCAGGTCTTTAGTGATTCTAATGGGAACACTGACAATCAGCTCTCACAGACCATTACAGTTAAGTGAATGAATCTTCCACTACTTTCACACACGCCATTTTTTTTTTAAGTGTGGCACCATATTGCCAGAGAATACCCTACATCTATTTCCCTCTACAGATAGATGATTTCAAGAGCAGCTCAAAGGAATTCAATCACTCACCAGTCAGCATAGACTGATAGGCGTTGTCAGAGATGGAGAAGATGTGTGGAGGGGCCTCCTGGCGCTTCTTGCCTCGGTAGGCCAACACCACCTCGGGGTTGTACACCGGCAGCCACTTGTAGGGGTTGACGGTGACGCAGAAGAGACCCGAGTAGGTCTGTGAGGAAGGGACACAGCACGTTGGCTTCCCCTGAGCCTGGCCCAGCAGCTCCTGAGGCTGCCCAAAGGAAGCTGCTGCTGCCACTTACGTAGATCATCCAGGCTGCGTAACGCTCTTTGAGGTTGTACAGCACAGCGGGTTCGTGGAGGTGGGTCATCATGGCCATGTCCTCGATTTTGTCATACTTGGGAGGGTTCATGGAGAAGATTTGATCTTCCTTCACGGTCAGGGTCTGTCAGGGGGCAGGAAGGTACATGCATGTCAACTAAGAATCCAGAGTGGGAATGAACTGCTGCTTGTAAATCTTACATTTTACCCACCTCTCCCCCTTCAGTCTTGACAGTGATTTTTCCCGATTCCCTGCTCGTGATTGTGCTCTTCACGTAGGACTCCTTTGCATGTACCACAAAGACAGATGATTTGGCATCAAAAGGTTTGTTCTGGGCTTCAATTCTCTCCTTTTCCGATTTTCGGAGGTAAGGAGCAGCCTCCCCAAAGATGGCCATCTCGGCGTCCGTAGACATGGCTGCTGCTTACTACACGTAATGCAGCAAGTATCTGTGAGAGTAGAGAATATATTAAAATAGTGTGTGATAGAAGAAACACTCCTATAGCACATTTGATTGCTCTTTAGATATCAACTAACGTGCCTCTCCTGTTTCTGCTAATTCAGAGTTCTCTTCTGAAAATTTTTCCTGTTGTAATTATTTTTTTTTGTGTGGTCAGATCTTTAGTCCTACTAGACAATTGCATTTACAGAAGAACACTTTCTGTCTTTTTTTGGGTGGGTCCCAGCATAGGAGGGACATGGAGCTGTTGGAGTGAGACCTGAGGAGGCCACAGAGATGCTCCAAGAGACAAAGCCCCTCTGGTCTGGAAATAGTCTGGTACAGCTGGAGTAGTTCAGTCTGGAGAAAACAATACTCCATGGAGAGCTTCTAACAACCTTTCAGTACCTAAAGGAGTTCCAAGAGACTTGAAAGAGAACTTTAGACCAGGACCTGGAGCAGCAGAACAAAGAGGATTAGCTCACAACTGAAATAGAATGAGTTTAGATTAGATATTAGGAAGCATATTCTTTGCAGCAAAAAAAAAAAAAAAAAAAAACTTTGCCATCTTAGCCAAAGACAAACTTCACGACACAAATTGGTGCTATCAATTCAACTGACTGGGTGCAATTTCCTGACTGGCTTTGTCTCTAACTACATATTTTTTTCGCTTGATTAATATATTTATCTCATTTGATAGACTCAAATGAGACAATTCCACAAAATAATCACATAAGGTTGAAAAGTAGTCCCAGTTTTTTATCAGCAATTTTAACACTGCTTATATTATCTCACATTTTCTTATAAGATTCCTAACAGGAGTAATAATAACTATTCCTAGGAGAAATAAGACTGCTATATTATATATTTTAGTACATATTATGTCAGTATATCTATTATGTTATATATTACAGTATAATATTTTATATTTGTACATTATACCTATATTGTACATTGGGTTGTTTTATACACACTGGATGCTTTTATCACAATGTATCCTTATGTTACTATAAAAAATTACAATAGACATAGCAGGTTAGTATACATCAATATATGTGTGTATTGTGTTAGTAGATTCACTTTTTAAAGGATTAAACTATTTTCTTTTGATTGTTTTGTTTGACATTTCCTGAAATCAATGCTATGCTAACTCCCCTTCACTGATTTGAAGCATGCTGGTTATATTCCTTACAGGATTGTTCGTTGTTATTTTATAATTTTGAGATATTTGACAAAGTTAACATTAATTACTGTAGAAAGTAAATGTGAATAATTTATTTTCGTCAATGTAAATATTTAAAACTGAACTTAGCTGCAGTTCCATCTCTCTTTTCCCAGTTATCCAAGCAGGTATCATCCTTCATTCAGTTCCTTATTATTACAAATACTTACTTATATTTTTGTCACAGTTATGCAATATTTTCAGAGGCAGAAAAAAGACTAAAAGGAAGATCAGAGTGGAATGATTGCTTTTAGCACTTTGATGTTTTGATACACAACATTTTTAACAACATTCCTCAATCTTCCATGTGAAAAAAGAACATATTAACATTATTTAAATATATATTTCTTTTCCTGTTGCTTCAGAGTCAGCACCAGTGACCCTTGATGTTTGAGACAAATGCAAAAAACACACCCCAGATAATTGGAAAGTTCTTTCTGATGTTTTTTTACTCCCTCAGGACAGTTTCTCCAGGAACTGGTGTCTGCTGGAGATTCATGGGGAGAGTGTAGGCAATGCTGCGGTGATCAGTATTTTAAAGATCATGTTCTTTAAGAATCTTGTGACAAAAATAGCAACAATCCAGCCAAATTTTCATACTGTATTTATGCAATGGATGCAAATATAATGACTATCAGGATTTCCAGCATACCTGCATAGAAGCCCTGCCTTACAGCAAATCTACCTGACCCTAAAAAGTGAATAAATCAAGATCTTACCTTTTGTGAGACAAAGGGTTGCAGATTGGAAGACGGAGGGTATTAAAAAACAGAATTAGTAACTTACTTCTTACTGCTGCACCCCAGACAACATTTATAGACTGAAAACATATGGATGGTTGGAAAGCAGACTGAAAACCACAGCTGACAGTGGCAGACCCCCATTGAATGAATGTGAGCATCCGTAGGAATGTACTGGAACTTGTGGAATGCAGGGCCAGTTTCCCTTCATTCCCAACCTCCCTAGTCCCAAGCCCTGAAACTCTTACCTTAGAGATTTCTGAGAAAAGACAAGACACTCAGATCCCAGGGCACTTTTATAGGATCTGATCTGCATATGTAGCCACCACCTCCTCTTTCTTAGGTCAAAACATTTTTGGCAATCTTAACTCCTAACAGAATTGCGATTCATATTAGAAGTGAATGGATATAATTAGACATAACAGGTCTGTGAATCAATGTCCTATAAATAATTTGACAAGAAAGCATGAGAAGGGGGGGAAGTGGGAGGGCATGCTAAAGGAGATGAAAGGGGCTACACTGGTTCTGTAATCCATCGGATGCTGACTCGCACAGAAAAAGTGAAGAGTAAGAGCCAGTGTTTCTCATAGGAAACATGTAGGAATGGAGAGAAAGCACAGGTTCCTGCTTGCTGCAAGTACTCAGAGCCCTCAGTGTGGAAAAGCAGAAGGGGTCCTACTGAGAGGCAGGGTTATTGCTAGAGGAAGAAAATCGCAATGCAGGAGGAAGCATCTGAAAAGGAACAGAAGTGGCAGAAGTGAGAATCAAGAGATGATAAGAAGACCAAGGACTAGAATGGACCAAAGGCCAAAGCAAGTGAGGGGAGGAAGAATGAGACTGAATGTAGTGATAAGGAAGGATACATGAATACAGAAGAGGAAGTCCTTGAAGGTGTTAAAGAAAAGACTGGGTATGACACTATGTACCATGGTTTAGTTGATAGGGTGGTGTTAGATCAGGTTGGACTTGGTGATCTCAAAGGTCTTTTCCAACCTGGTTAATTCTGTGATTCTGTGAAGTATATAAGGATGTGATTCCAGTGGGATAACAGCAAGTCACCATGGTCAAAAGAAGCAATAAAAGCTCAAGATAAAAACTTCAAAGCCTGAGGTCATTAAGTCCCATACAAAAGGCACAGGAATCAAATTCTTGTTTTTGGAGCTGAAGGTTTTCAAAGATCATATGAGCAACACGATGGAAGTATTGTACTGAACTTAAGACACAGATCCCATTGGAATAAGGAAAGATAGCTGCTGTCTCAACATAGGGTGGTCATTCAGCATTAGTTTTGCAAGGTATGTGTGCTAGGAAAGATTTAATAAATTTACATCCTCTAAAATAGAGTCAGTCATAACCTGTGCTGCTCTGGAAGACAGGAAACTCTTTTTAGAGGGATCTGAACCTCATGATAGTTCATGTAAAAAGCAAATCTACTGCTCTAATCTCTGGGATATTCCTCACCCAGATTAAGGAGAGGACATGTTCTATGTTCACAAGGATCATAGTGGTAAAGAGAGCAGTGGAACCATTCACTTTACTGAGAAGTAATTTCCTTCTCATGCAACAGATCTGGATTTGTTCAGGGTTTGGGGGTGCTTGGTTTCAAGTAGGATTTTTTTCAGTGTGGTGTTTTTGGTTTGTTGGTTTGCTGGGATTTTTGGGTTTTGGGGGTTTTAGTTTGTTTCTTTTCATGTATTGGCCTTCACTTTCCAAACGACAGCTCCTACTAAAAAGAGGTCACATCTCAGCAGCTTCACCTGGTCCCACAGCATATTGCCTCCCCAATTACAGTTCCAGTTGTGCTCCCATCTCTCTTAGCATCTCCTACTCAGAGGTTTGGATAAGAAAGTGAGGTAATTCCTTCCACCTCTTCTCTCAGCTGTCTGTGTCTCTTTGATGGCACTGTAATCCTGAGTGTGGGAAGGAGATTGACAGACATCAGTTTCATGTTTGGATTAAATTCCCACTGAAGATAAGCCTGAGGCCTATGCTTTAGCCCTTACAGCTAAACCCTCATTGGAACATAAAGCAGCACTTCTTTCATGCCTTTCATATGTGTGAGAACTGGAATTCAGGGTTAGTTTCAGGTATTTCAAGGGCTCTGTATGTTGTCTTTTTTTGCTCGTGCATGCAGTTTTTGACCTGGATTAAAACTGGCTGCAAAGAAAAAAAGAAGAAAAGAAAATCTCAAGGTTTTCCCACAGTCATATGTAATACTGAGGTAAAGCTGATAGCTGCCTAAAATCCTTGATTTGCAAGATTTTTTTCTAATAGATAAGGAATAATCCATAGAGGTTTGAAGACTTGGAAGGGAGTAGTTTTTCAAAGGATTTTTCAAAATAACTTTTCAGTTTTTCAAAAGCATGAATCATTTTTCAAAATGAAGTTGAAAACTTTCACAACCTGTAACATATTACTTGATCTGTTTTCACTTATATTTTTCCTTTCCTTTATTTACCTTTATATTCCCAGTCAATGTCCTACCAGTGTGGGAGCTTGAGCTCATAGGGACTGGAAAATGAATCAGTTGTCCCAATGTAGTTGTCTACCTTAAACTGAGCTAAAACATATTCTTGACTCTAATGGTGTTGTCTACAATGGCAGCTCAGACATCCAGCTCACTCACCTACAGATTCATTTGCGCAGGAAGATGACTAAAAATAGATAATTGAGTTTGGAATTTAATCTAATAACAAACCTAGTATTGAACCTCTATCCCTCACTGAAATTTCTCTTTCTGCTGTCTTGACATATATGGTATTTAGTGAGGAGGAAAGAAAGACACCCACTGAAGTTTTTTTTCTGAAAGCTTCCTCTGTGTCTGACAAAAAACACTTAGTGACTGGTTTTGAGAATTGACAATCTATTAAACCGCTGACAAAGCTGAACACACCTCTGTGGAAATGCATTTTAAAACCGAAAACCCTGGGAAAACTCTCTTTCCCTTCTGGTCAGAATCAGGTAACGCCAGCCCCGGCCCCTCCACACGGCCTGGGCCAGCAGGGCCGGGCTCCAACACAGGGCTCAGGTAGCCAGCCAGGCCCTGTTCTGGCTGGGCCCGATGTCTGATAGAAAGAGGGAGGGGACTCCCACTCAGCTGCTAAGATCCTAGATCCCCCCTCTTCAATGTGTTTGGGGGGCTACGGCTCCGCTGAAGCGCCACCACTGCTCTGCTAACACATGGCCAATGTGGGGTCCTGCCGCTGCCCGCGCCGAGCACCGGGCCCAGCGCAGCTCCCGGCAGGGCCCGCCCTGCCACGCCCTTACTGCCCAGCGGGGGACTGAGCAGGGACCCCTGGAAAGGTGTTGTATTGCATGTTTATGGTTTTATATTGCACTGAAGATGGTTTGTTCTGTTTCCCCTCTCGGTTTGTAGCATGGTTCTCCCCTTCCCTTAACCCCTGCCTTTTCCCCCTGGCCAGCCCTGAGTGGCTGTGACCAGAGGTTCCTCCGCCCCTGAGTTGGGATTGAAAATACCCCGTGTTTCCCGTACTCACTCTCTTCTCCCTGGAACCCTTCAGGACAAAAAACTTGGATTATCCCGGGAAGGAGAGCCTCCTCTAATCTTTTGCTTTTGTTCATGCTGGATAAAAATCCCCTATCTTTCTGACCTCTGAGCTAGCCAAAGCAAGTCAGAAAGAGTAAGGGAACACCGACAGAATGTAATGCAGCCAGAGCAGCCATCACCATTTCAGGCTGGGCCCTGTTACCCTGGCCAGCCTCAGCACGGCTGCTGAAAAGCTCCCTGTTGTAAATAGCTCTGGGCCACCAGCAGGGTGACTATCTGCAGGTCCAGGCAAAATACTACCTCTTTTACTGGCCAGATAAGACTTTCAGACACTTTGTTCTCTCTCTTGAGTGGAAAATGACAGAGATGGAACATGCACAGAAAACAGCACAGAAATACTGAAGTCAGACAAGAAGGAGGAATCAGGTCCTAGATGAGGGAAGGAGGAGGAAGAATAAATTGATATAATTATTACCATTCTTTATGTATTTTTAAAAAAGCAAGTGTTAAAATATTTTGCTGTTTGTTAGACTTTGAAATGTGAAGATGAACTGCGTACATGTACTTCAAAAGTAATGAATGCTAGAATGAATAAATAAAACATGATAGTCACTGTCCGTATGCAAGGGTCTCTACTGTTTTTATTACCTAGACATAAATGATAAATACTGAAGAAAGAAACACATGGGTTTACATTTTATGCAAGCCTCAGGTCACTCTTTAGTTTTGGGAACCTCACTCCTCTTCTTCTATCTTCTTATGAATCTCCCGGCTCTTGGCTCGGAGCTTATTGACCTGTGACTCTGCAATGTCAGCCCGCTCCTCAGCTTCCTCCAGCTCGTGCTGGATCTTGCGGAACTTGGACAGGTTGACATTCGACAGCTCCTCCTGTGAGGTAAGAGGGAGTTGTGAAAACAGGCAGCGTGGGACCATTTAGTACCAGAAAACTGGGAAAGCAAAAATTCAAATGCCAGAGCTGTGCTAGCAGAGCAGATTCAAAACCAAGATAAGAAGCTGCCCAGGATGTTACATGAGTCAGAAGAGAAAAGAATATTGGAATGTTAAAAAGACATTATACACAGCATGGCCTGGGCAGAGTTCATGTCATAGTCCTGAATACACAGACTGACAGCTGCTTTCGCCATCCAGGGCACAATATAAGCAAAGAAATAGAGTGAGAAATAAGGCTTACAGCAAAACAAAAAGGGCTGGGCAAGTATATTTCCTCCCAAACCCAGCAAGTCTTACTCTCACATTTCTCATTGTATCAAAAAGACATCATGCTGCATCAAAACAGTGAAGGTTCCAATAAGTTCTACAGAGGAAAACATTAATATAGAATTCCACCTCCACCAGAAAAAGTATGGTTTGGACAAACTGATACTCACAGCCTCCTCAGCTTGTCTCTTGTAGGATTTGACTTTCATTTGCAGCTTGTCCACCAGATCCTGCAGCCTGAGGACATTCTTCCTGTCTTCCTCAGACTAGGGAGGTTGGCAAACAGGATAGAGAGTCCATTTTTGGTCCTCCATCAGGCAAGGTTAACAGTTCCCCTTGGGGATGGTGTGTGCAAAAGGTGACTCACTGTGAGAAAAGCCTGTCAGAGCAGGAGACCTCCTGCCTTACCTGGTAGGTCAGTTCCTTCACCCTCCGCTCGTACTTGCGCACACCCTTCACGGCTTCAGCGCTGCGCTTCTGCTCAGCATCAACCTCCCCTTCCAGCTCCCGCACCTGCAAGGACAAGCCCATCCCTGCAGCTTCCCTGCCAATGTCTCTCCAAGGACACGCTCACCCAGCCACAGCCCCAGCCCTACACACCCTGGCCTCCAGCTTCTGGATCTGCTTCTTCCCTCCCTTCAGTGCCAGCTGCTCAGCCTCTTCCAGACGGTGCTGCAGGTCCTTCACTGTCTGGTCCAGGTTCTTCTTCATCCTCTCCAGGTGGGCACTGGTGTCCTGCTCCTTCTTCAGCTCTTCTGCCATCATGGCCGCCTGATCAGAGCCAAGGGTCAAAGCCACTTTAGGACTGGAGATATTTTGGGCAGAGTACACTGACCATCAGCAATGCCAGGAGAACCCAACTCACATCTGTGATGGCCTTCTTGGCCTTCTCCTCAGCATTGCGGGCTTCCTGGATGGTATCCTCCATTTCACCCTGGATCTGGGCAATGTCCGTTTCCAGCTTCTTCTTGGTGTTGATCAAGCTGGTGTTCTGTTGAGGAGCATGAACATGACTTTGTTTTTGTTAGCTTGCATTTTCACATCAAGTACACCATAGTTTTTTTTTAATATCGATTTTGCCATCAGCTCACATTGAATTCTCAGAGAACTACAGTTATAGCTATTAATTTCTCAGATATGATGTGCTTTGGTATTTTGTGAGCAACTTCCATGAAGTCTTGTCTCACAGTTTTTCAGACAACAAATAAGGAATTTAGACAGAAAAATGAAAAAAATTACTTTCCTTATAGTTTTCAGTCTAGTCACCATACAACTTTGAGATGGTTCTATAGAATACTTGTAATGATATTGTCAAATTACATTAATGACAGAGTCAGTGTGGTCCTATTCTGTTTATGATGAGCCTACATTTACCTTTAAAGTCTCAAATGGAAATAGGAAAGGTGTGGAACTCAAGTAAAAGAGAAAGAACCTCACACACATCTCAGAATTTCTTAATACTAAGGAATCTATATTATAGTCCAATGGAATTCATAATGTATCTAGATCTGAAACTACAGTCTTAATATTATCGACCATTTATTACTTCTTATTTACTGGGAAAGCCACTGAATTTAATAAAATACTGTTACAGCTCATCCCGGCTTAAGTTAATATATACATATGGAACAATAGTATAAATACCATGTTTATAGACTGACCTGGCTATGGAGGAGCTGAACTCTCTCACTTGCATCCAGAAGCTCCTGCTCAGCCATTTTTCTTGACCTCTCTGTCTGCTCCAGGGCTGCCCGGAGCTCCTCAACTTCAGCCTGCAGCAGGTTTGCTCTGCGCTCCACCATGGCCACCTGCTCCTTCAGGTCATCCTGTGCTCTGACAGCATCATCCAAGTGCAGCTGGGTATCCTGGAAAGAGAGATACCACAGACTGGGAGGTGTGTGATTTCAATTTTCATATTTCCTATTTCCCCATCAACTTAGAACTGAAAGAATTGTAAGCAAAAATTTAGCTGTGTCAGAAAACAGTACATCTTTAATTGTACCATACCTTGAGCACTGCCTGGGTGTTTCTCAGGTTCTTCTGTGCCTCTGCAGCCTGGCGGTTGGCATGGCTCAGCTGAATCTCCATTTCATTCAGATCTCCCTCCATCTTCTTCTTCAGCCTCAAGGCTTCATTCCTGCTCCTGATCTCAGCATCCAGGGTGCTCTGCATGGAGTCCACGACTCGGAGGTGGTTTCTCTTCAGCTGGTCAATCTCCTCATCTTTCTCAGCTATCTTCCTGTCAATCTCAGACTTCACTTGGTTGAGCTCAAGCTGCAGGCGCAGGATCTTCCCTTCCTCATGTTCCAGGGAGGCCTGGACAAGTGGACACAAACATTGATAACATTGATAAATGTTCTTACATTCTAGGAAATTGCAAAGTATTTCCAAAAGTGTAAGCTGTCTGCCCTCCCCAGCCAGAGCAAAGGGGAATCCAGGCCTTTTCAGCCCTATTTCCTCATTTATTCAGTGCAGACATCAGTGATTAAATAATGTACCTCAGCTTCCTCCAGGGAAGCTTGCAGTTCCGATTTTTCTTGCTCAATCTGCTTCTTGACTTTCTCCAGCTCATGAATCGCCTTTCCTCCCTCAGCAATCTGCTCCGTGAGGTCAGAAATCTCCTCTGCAAGGAAAAGTGAAAAGCAGCATGGTCAGGCACTGAATGGAGAAAGGCTCTGGTGCATCGAGGGGCAAGGCACGTTCTTATCCCTGCAGGCCCAGAACTGTTTAGTGTGTCAGATAGACAAGCTTGTGAGAAAGGGCAGTGAGGAGCAGAGGGCCAGGGACTTACGCTGCAAGTTCTTGTTCTCCCGCTTCATTGTTTCCAGGTGGTCCAAGGACTCCTCATAGGCATTCTTCATCTTGAACAGCTCTGTGCTGAGAGAGCGTGACTCCTTCTGGGAGGCCTCCAGCTCAGCCTGCGTTTCCTCATACTTCTGCTTCCATTCTGCCAGGATCTGCAGAGAAACAGGCTGTGAGTAGGGCTGTGGCCATCATGGGGGCATGCTCTGGGCAGGAGTGCTGGTGCTGGAGGCCAAAAGACCTTGTCAAAGTTCTTCTGCTTCTTATCCAGAGCAGCACAGGCAGCATTGGATCTCTCCACGTCAATCATCAGGTCCTCCACTTCATTCTGCAGCCTCTGCTTTGTCTTTTCCAGGGAGGCACATTTGGCATTGACAGCCTCAACATGTTCCTCTGCATCCTGCAGACGTTGGGCCAGCTTCTTCCTAGAAAGTGGTAAGCATAAGTAAGCCTGTGTTGTGAAGCGGCATATTTTACACAAGAGCAAACTTAACCCCTTGGTACTCTGTGACCCCCATTCAAAGGGAGGTGTCATACTTCTCCCAGAAAGCCACTCTATTTCCATGTCTGAATTCTGGAGTAATCCTGCAGCAGTTGCCTCTCTGCTGGCATCTCTGGTATTCTGGACACTTCTGCTTTTCCCCAGTGTGTACATGCTTTCTGTCATATTTTGTTTCTTTTTGAAGCCATGCAAATGAGGACACTGACTTCTTCCTGACAATGTCATGTGGGCTCCTCAAATTTTCATTCTTAGCCTCTGCCTGTGTTTTCCACATGCCCCACATACTTGGCCTCCTCGAGCTCCTCCGTGCGCTGAATCGCGTCCGTCTCATATTTGGTTCTCCACTGGGCCACTTCACTGTTGGCCTTGGACATGGCTCGCTGCAGCTCCCCCTTGGCCTCCTGCTCCTCCTCATATTGTTCTCGGAGCAAGTCACAGTCATGGCGAGCGGACTGCAGGGCGTGGGCCAGGGCATTCTTGGCCTGTGGGGGAAAAAATGAAGTGTGAAAATGAAAGGAAATATCCTGGGAAATGTCCTTAATAAGATCCTAGAGAAACCTGGTGAGAAAAATCTGTAAATTTGCAGAATTGATGGATAGACTACAGGGAAAAAAAAATGCAATGTTATTATGGGAAAACTTGCACTCCATGATCTAAGTGGTTGCTTTCGTCCCTTTCATCGTGTTAATTAACTGATGTCATATATTAAGGAACAAGCTTTCTCACCTTCATCTCTTCTTCCAGATGCCTCTTGAGTTCCTCAATCTGTTGGGTGAAAGCCTGTTTACCTCTTGACAGCTGAGAAACCAAAGCATCCTTCTCATCCACCTGGCGTGAATATTCTCCTGAGAAAATTTCCAGATACACAACAGTTTTAGCACCATTGATCATGAAACTGCTAACATTTGGATGTGTAAAAACAGATAGTTTGCAGTCCATGCTGAAACTTATGATCCCATTTCAAGCATTTCACAGTAGATATGACACAAAGCGTGTTGGAGAGACCATAAGCCCAGAAGAGCAATTTTTGCAGTAACTCTGAGACGCCATTGATGTGCCCATGTAGACATGTGTGTCTCACCTGCTTCTGTCTGCAGACGAGCTCTTTGAGCATTGAGGTCATTGATCATGCGCTGATGCTCTTCTTCCTTGGTCTTAATCTCACTCAGCTGGTCTTCCAGGGTGCGGCACATCTTCTCCAGGTTAGCCTGTGTTTCAGCAAATGGAAATTGATGAGTGAACCATCCACACTCTAAAGAAGGCCAGGTGCAAGAATTGTGTTGTATTCCACTGAGTCGATGAGCTTATAAATATTGATGTACCTTGGCTTTGGAGACAGACTCCATGTTGCTGGCCAAGTCATCAATCTCCATCTTCATCTCACTCTTCTCCTTCTCCAGCTTCTGCTTCACGCGTTGCAGGTTGTCGATCTGCTCCCCCAGCTCAGCTGTGCTGTCCGCGTGCTTCTTGCGCAGGGCGGAAGCCGTGGCCTCGTGCTGCAGCGTGGCCTCTTCCAGGTCACGGCGCATCTTCTGGAATTCTGCCTCACGCTTCTTGTTCATATCAATCTGAGCTGCTGTGGCCCCTCCTGCTTCTTCCAGGCGCTCGCTGATCTCCTCCAGCTCCCTGGACAGGTCAGCCCGATGCTTCTCTGCTTTAGCGCGAGAGGTTCGCTCTGCCTCAATTTCCTCCTCCAGCTCCTCAATACGGGCCTGCAGAACAGCAGGGACCCTTCACACCCATGTCCTCCTCATGCCTGTGCTGCACCTGAGCAAGGCAGGGCAAGGAACAGACACTTGCCTGCAGCTCCTTGATCTTCTTCTGAAGTTGCATGCCCAGGGCTTGTTCATCCTCAGTTTTGCTCTGGATCTGGCTGATTTCAAAGTCTTTCCTTTGGGAAAAGTGAACCGTGTTAGAGCTCAAAGGAAAAAGACAAGTGCTGCAGCCCAGCACTCGGGTGCCCCAGAGCCACACTTACTTCTTCAGTTTCTCATCCAGCTGCTGCTTGTCATTCTCCAAATCCATGATGCTGTCCTGGGCCAGCTTCAGGTCCCCTTCCAGTTTCCTCTTAGCTCTCTCCAGGTCCATGCGCAGTTTCTTCTCTTGCTCCAGGGACCCTTCCAGCTAAACACAACAAAACCATCAGTGCTCTAACAGCCAGGCCAGGCTCCACACCTGTCCTGTTCCTGCTCTATGTCTGTGTGCTTACATCGTCCACTTGCTGTTCCAGCTTGGTCTTGGCTTTGGTCAGAGTATTGACTTTGTCTTCCTCTACCTGCAGGTCATCCAGGGTCTGCTGATGGGCCTCTTGGAGGGCTTTCTTCTCTTTTGTCAGCTTGGCAATGTTTTCGTCCAGGGCTGCCATCTCCTCAGTCAGGTTTTTCACCTTTGAGAAGAAGGCAGCAAATTTAAATACAGGATGTATCTATACAAGTCCTGTAATAGCACCAGGCTCTTTTCCAGAGTGTGAGTGACAGGTTCTGCCTCATACCTTGTTTTCCGTGGCGTGTTTTTCCTTCTCCACCTTGGCCAGTGTTAGCTCAAGGTCATCAATGTCTTTCTTCAGCTCTGAACATTCATCCTCCAGTTTCCTCTTCTTGGCTGTCAGCTCAGCATTAATTTCCTCTTCATCCTCTGCCCTTTCAGTCACCTCCTTAATTTTGGCTTCCAGCTGGATTTTGGTTTTGATGAGTTGGTCACACCTTTCCTCAGCATCAGCCAAAGCATCAGCTTCCTATTACAGAAACATGGATTTCTTTGCTAATCACAAGTGTTGGCAAAGGCTGAATAGAAAACGGTATTTCTCACTGTGGAAAAGACACATGGAATTATTCTTTTTTGTTTTCTTTTTGGAAGTGACTTTTTTTCGACAGCCTCCTTTAAATCAGAATAGGGTTTTATTATATTTAATTTTTTACTCTCATCAAATATTCTCTCCTATTTTCCTAATGGCTAAGATGATAATGTCCTGTAGTACTTTTATTCTCAAATGTTTTCTGGAAGTAGAGCCTTTTTTTTACCTTTTTATAAACTTGTCTAGGCAAGACGGACTTTGAATAAATTTTCTATGGGCAAGATAAATTGATATATATTTTAGGTGCCATCTACGGATTTAATTTGAACCTGACTTCATTTTGAATCTGTGAAGCCAATATCTAAAGACACAAGGTAATGTTGAAATATTGACCAGTTCCTTGGTGTTCCAATGGACTTAAGATGTACATATAGGGCTGTGACGGAACATAGAGGGTTTTCGTGTCCTCCTGGAATTGTTGTTGCAGAAAGACAGGTGACATAACATATATCATATAAAATGACATAGAGGTCTTTTATTTGGGCAACTGATTGAAACCAGGTTAAGTTGGCGAATTAATTGCTCTGCAGACTCTGCTAACTGTAAATACTAAATTTCCAGTGAGTACGTTGGATGTTATATTGTGAGCCTGTTGAAACAGACCTATGTGCATAGATGCTTCAAAAGTCATTCCCAGGCTGGAACCTCATATTATAATGGTCACACTGAGTGGTCTGGATTTTGCCTTCCATTATTCATATTAAAATATTTTCTCGGAAATTTTATTGTGCATGAGAGTTATGTGCTGTGAGGGTACATGGAAGAAATACACTAATGATACTTACAGATTGCACTTGGAGCTGAAGGTCATTTTTTTCCTGCATTAGAGATGCCATTTTCTCCTCCAGTTCTTTCCTCTTAGCCTCAGACTTTGCAAGCTCCTCCTTGGTTTTCTCAAACTCCCCCTTCATGTTGGCCATCTCCTTCTCAGACTCTGCACTCTTCAGCAAGGGCTTGATCTTGAAGAACAGCTTCATCCATGGCCAGTGTTTGACATTCATGAATGCACGAATGTTGTACTGGATGCAAAAGATGGATTCCCTGAGGCAGAATTAAAAAGTACAATGAATATTCTCAGTCTGATGAGTGTCAACAATTTCCCCCAAGCAGAGTGACTTTAACTGAAGAAGAGGAAGCCATACCTCCTCTCCACCATTCTCTGGTACTCCACCCTCATCAGGAAGCCCCTGCACCTGGCCTGGGTGCGGGTGATGAGCTGTGCCAGCTTCTCATCCCTCATCTCCTCCAGGAGTCCCAGCAGTCCGGCTTTGAAGAACACCTTGAGAGAAGGAAAGTGTCAGCACATCACTGTCAGGTAGAGCAAAGCCCAGGCAGACAGTGAATGGGGGCATTTGTACCTTGGTGTGTCCAAATTTGTACTGGGTGTGATCCACATCGATTGAGCCAAGGAGCTTCTCAGAAGCCTTCTTGCTATCGATGAACTGTCCCTCGGGGATGGCACTGGCATTAAGCACCTTGTATCTGTGGAATTAGAGGAAATAGAAATTAAGACAATGTCAGGTCGTAAGAATATTCTGTTTATTGAAACCAAGATCAGTGTTTGCAGCAGAATCAAGCTGAGGAAGTTGGTAACAAGTTTAAGGAAACTTTTCCAGTCTTTAGGGGACCAGCCATGATGAAGAGAACATTATTTTCCAGTCAGTTCAATCCATATCCTTTTACTGAAACTATGTTGTCAAGAATTGCTTGAGGAACATTGCCACTTTCTCATACACTCTGTATTGGAGAAAAGCCTCATCCCCTGAAAACTTGCAGCTGATGCAATGACCAAGGAATGATTAATTTCTAATTTTTAGCTGAGAACCCGCTGCCATTAATCCCAAACTACATTTATTAGTCTTGTAATCCCTGACTTCTGCAGTTCTACTTTGCTTCCATACTCAGATGCCCCAGCATTCAGCGAGGACACCTGACACTCTTCATTTCTCAACAATTTTTCCTTTGTTAGCCATATATGTTGCCTTTTGTTATGCACCCTAGCATTCCATAATAACCAGAAAGACCTAGTGTTAAAAAATATCCACAAGTGATAGATGTAAAATGCTGGCAGGAAAAACAGAATGGAAATCAGAAAGGAAACTGACCTCTGTTTGAAGTCAGCATAGAGGATCCTGCTGGGGAATCCCTTCCTGCAAATCCTGATCCCTTCCAACACACCGTTACAGCGCAGCTGGTGCAACACCAGCTCGTGCTCCATGGCACCTGGTAAAAAGAAAATTCTATTTGTATGATAAAACACAGAGAAAATTGGCTGCATCACACTATTTTTTGTCTCTGCTTAGGGTTCTTACCAGGTGTTTTAGACTCATTGGGGATGATACAGCGCACAAAATGGGGGTGAGTGCTCCGCAGATTGGTCATCAGCTTGTTCAGATTTTCCTGTGGGTTCATGAGTAAAGGTTGCTAATTAACAAATAATACCTCCACAGTTACACTTGCAGATGTCAGAAAAGTCTTGTAAAACATTAACAGATTTGCAATTCCCAAGCCATTTTAATGTGAGTTTTCTTCTGTCTTTCACTCTTGAGCAGAAAGAGAGAAAGTCACAGAACTTCGCAATATGTTTTTACAAGACTGGGGAATATATCCACTCAGCAAGAACACCTGTGGAGTATGGTGACCAGTTGTTCATAGCAAAAAGCATAATTTTGAGTAAAATATGTTTCTTTGCAATTACGATATTCTTACAGTTTGTACCTTAGTGTATAGGCTGACCTCAGTTCTCTTTCCAGCATTTTAAAAAAGGTGAGATCAAGATATATCTTTCTCAGCTGAAGCCAGCTGGCCCTTGCCGTCAGCTCACTTATGAATAACGAAAGAATTATTCTTGATACAGAAAAACATTAACAGCTGCAGTTAAATGGCTTTATTGCAGCTAGAGTGAGGTTTTGCAACCTTCAACACAAAACAAACAAACAAAAAAACCCTAAAAAAACCAAAAAAAAGCCACAAAACCCCAAAACCAAACAACAACAACAAAAAACAAACAAACCAAAACAAAAAACAGCCCAGGGAAGAAGGAGAGGATGACTTCTGGACTCACCCTGAAAAGAGCTGAGACAGTCTGGAAAGAAGAGCCCTTCTTCTTGCCTCCCTTCTTGCCACCACCACCACCACCACTAGCCTCTGAAGAACACACCAAAAAAAAGAAAATAAAAGAGAAAGAAGGATGGTTTTACAACTTATAAAGACCAACTTTTTTCATAAATACCAGTCATGATAAGAATGGCACATAGAAAAGAACAATAGCAGATATTCATGGTGCTGGGAAGAGTCATGAAATAAACACGGAAATATGAATTTCAGAGAACTGACCTGCCTCTCCTCCAGCAGAGGCAAAGAGTAAGGCTAGGGTCTTCAAGGATGACTTCTGATATAGCCCCACAACAGTTTCATTCAGAGGGTCCTTGTTCTTGTCCAGCCAGCCAGTGATGTTGTAGTCCACTGTGCCAGCGTAGTGCACCAGGGAGAAGTGGGCCTCAGCCTTGCCTTTGCCAGGCTTGGGCTTCTGGAAGTTGTTGGACTTGCCCAGGTGCTGGTCATAGAGCTTGTTCTTGAAAGAGGTGTCAGTTGCCTTGGGGAACATGCACTCCTCTTCCAGGATGGAGAAGATGCCCATGGGCTGGGAGAAGCACAAGGAAGGAGGGACAACAAGATGAAAAATCACAAAGACTCAGAGATTAAATAACTTCCTGAGCGGGACAATATTACTGCTCTCAGGAATTGTTCTGCTCAGCAAACTGTAAAATAATATAAACTGATATATCTGCAGCATCATATTTACCATTTCAAACTGCATTTAGAAATACATATAACATTAATGCATTTCTGAAAATACCTCACACTGTGGATTATAGAAATACCTTCTCAATGAGCTCAATGCAGGCAGCCAGGTCCATGCCAAAGTCAATGAACTCCCATTCAATCCCCTCCTTCTTGTACTCCTCCTGCTCCAGCACGAACATGTGGTGGTTGAAGAACTGTTGCAGTTTCTCATTGGTGAAGTTGATGCACAGCTGCTCCAGGCTGTTGAACTGCACAATTACAAATAGAGATTATTATTAATGTAAATCAGGTAAGTTAAGAATAAAGAACAGTGCTGGGTCTTTTTACCAAACACAGGAGGATCTGTCTGTCTTTATTGATTCAGTATTTGGAACTTCTGTCAGTGTGTCTCTTTTGTCAACCTGAAATTTATCCATGTATTTATGACTCTGGAAGCTTTGATAATTTTAGTAACTAAGACTTTGTTAGTTTTGACATCTACTGGATTGAACTAATTCAGTTACAGGAGAGTCCACAGCACAAAACTATACGAACATTCACAAATGTTTATTTCGATCATGTGCCAAGCCTTCAGCAAATAATCTGCACTTAGGGATTTCATTGGCATCTGTGCAAAACTAAAACTTATTTCCAATTAAAATCTCATGGGAATCATAATGCTCTAAATACACTATAAAGGATCAAACCAGTTCTAACAAAAAAAAAATAAACAAAAACACAAAACAAAGAAAATAAAAAAAATTCAACAAACCAGCAGCATTCCTTCTGAAATATTTTGTCACATAACAGTATGACTTTAACTAGCATGCTGATAAACCTCTGTTCCTTACATCAAAAATCTCAAAGCCAGCAATGTCCAGGACACCAATGAAGTACTGTCTGGGCTGCTTTGTGTCCAGCTGCTGGTTGATGCGAATAACCATCCACAGGAACATTTTCTCAAAGACAGCCTTTGCCAGGGCACCCACTGAATTGTACACCTGAAATTTAAAACAGAAAGCTTGTATTTATCATGCAGGACAAACAAGAAAGTCCAGTAAACCTATCCATAGAACAAGTGGTTTTGTTACCTGCTGCACAGTTTGGCCCTTGGTCACGTATTCATTCCCCACCTTGACTCGGGGGTAACAGAGGGCCTTGAGCAGGTCTGCTGAATTCAGACCCATCAGGTAGGCAGCCTTGTCAGCAACTAAACCGAAAACAATCAATTGTTAAGGTACCAGTAGACATTACTGTTCCATTAAAAAAATATATTAAAGGGCAATTCCAATAAAAATCACAATATTAGTAAAGATAAAAAGGTGTACATGTTAACGGCAGAACTCTTTGGGAGACACCGGACTTTACAATTTGCATAATTCAAAGTAATCTGAGTTGTGTACTTCCAGAGAAGTCCTCTGGGTAGGACACACTGCCATTCTACAGTGCTGGCACTGGGGAAATGCACAGGCTGAGTCAATCATTCTGACCCTGACATGCTGCCTGTAACTGAGTGTCCAGTCTCTTCCACGCTCTGGGATGGGTTGTGCTGATACCTTCTGTGCCATCAGGCTCTGCCTGCTCCTCACGCTGCTTCTGCTTGAACTTCAGGTTCCCATAGTGCATGACAGCCCCGGTCAGCTTGTAGATGGCTGTTTTCTCATCAGCACTGAAGCCCAGGATGTCAATGGCACTCTAACAAAAGAGTTGTTAAGGTGAGTACCCCAGGTGATAATGGTCAGAGAAATGAAACTTCACCTTAAACAAATTCTGCTACTTACATCAGTGGCCATCAGCTCTTCCTGGTCGTTAATGCTGGGAACTGTGATCTCACCTTGACTCACGTACAGATAGTCATAGGGGTTGGTGGTGATCAGTAACATCTCTGAAAAGAAGGACAAAACCCAGGCACGTCAAATGCAATGGGCACAGAAAGGCATTCAGTGTTGTTCTGTGACCTTTGCCTGGAGGAGTCAGTGATCTTTCCTACCGATTAGCTCTGGCTTCTTGTTGGACATGATCTGATAAAAGATGTGGTAGCTCCTTTCCGCCTTGAGCTGGAAAGTGACTCTGGACTTCTCCAGCAGATCTGGCAAGGATGGTAGGACACAGTCAAGAACAAGAAGTGGGGAAGGCTGGAGGGAAGGGGATCAGGCCAGAAAGATGTCTTACATGTTTCAATGTCAGCAGAAGCCAGTTTGCCTGTGGCACCAAAATGGATTCTGATGAATTTACCCTGAAAGCAGCAGGAAAGTCAATCAAGACTTATGTTACCAATCCAGACATCAATAATATTCAAACTGGTGTTGACAGTTGTCCCAAGTAGCAACTCACAAAGCGTGAGGAGTTGTCGTTCCTCACAGTCTTGGCATTTCCAAAGGCCTCCAGCAGTGGGTTGGCACTGATGATTTGATCCTCAAGTGTCCCCTGAAACAGAAGTCTTCTTGTCACCATCTAGCTCCTCAAGAAATTGGATAGTTGCAGGTGTCTAGTCCTGGGACCTCACCTGCATTTTGCCTGAGGTCTGCTCCTCTTTCTTCTTGTCCCCACTGGCTGCAATTGTTGCAAAGTACTGGATGACACGCTTTGTGTTCACAGTCTTCCCAGCACCGGATTCTCCGCTGCCAAAGCCAAGAGAGAAGCAGAGGGTGCGTGGTCAGGCAGGAGGTGCCCTGGCACCGGGCAGCCCCGCAGGGACCCGCGCAGGGGGTGTACGTACGTGATCAGGATGGACTGGTTCTCCCGATCTGCGAACAAGGCAGAAACAAATAGAGTTTGTAAATGAAGAACACAAAAATATTGAAAATTAATGTAAGCCATGTCATGGAAAAAAATCTGGATTTTCTTCTTCATTAACTTTTAAGTCTTTTTCCATTTAAATTTCTAGCAAAGCTATTTGAACTTGCAGTCTTTCCTTGAAACATATTCACAAATGTTCTTCCACATGCCATGATCCTATCCAGCACAAAATATTGTGTTATTCTCTAATGCTTTGCCGTTGACACTGAAAACGCCTGGAAAGCCATATGCTTCTTCTCTGTTCTACTGTATGGGTTTTTCCTTGTCCTGCATACAGTAAATTGTTTTAATTTTCAGCTACACAGGCTGCATTTAGAGCAGCAGAGAAAGGGAGAGTAAAGACCCATGACAAAGGAATCCTGATCATGGGTAACACTTTGGAACTCAACAGCACAGTGGAAGAAAGGAATGAAAAAGGCAGAAGCAAAACTCGCAGCACTACATAATCCCATTTAATTTTCCATGACAGGCTTTATCAAGACAAAGCAGTAGAGTTGTGGTGGGATGCTTATGATGAGAGCTACTCACCAGTCAGCATGAACTGATAGGCGTTGTCAGAGATGGAGAAGATGTGTGGAGGGGCCTCCTGGCGCTTCTTGCCTCGGTAGGCCAACACCACCTCGGGGTTGTACACCGGCAGCCACTTGTAGGGGTTGACGGTGACGCAGAAGAGACCCGAGTAGGTCTGTGAGGAAGGGACACAGCACGTTGGCTTCCCCTGAGCCTGGCCCAGCAGCTCCTGAGGCTGCCCAAAGGAAGCTGCTGCTGCCACTTACGTAGATCATCCAGGCTGCGTAACGCTCTTTGAGGTTGTACAGCACAGCGGGTTCGTGGAGGTGGGTCATCATGGCCATGTCCTCGATTTTGTCATACTTGGGAGGGTTCATGGAGAAGATTTGATCTTCCTTCACGGTCAGGGTCTGTCAGGGGGCAGGAAGGTACATGCATGTCAACTAAGAATCCAGAGTGGGAATGAACTGCTGCTTGTAAATCTTACATTTTACCCACCTCTCCCCCTTCAGTCTTGACAGTGATTTTTCCCGATTCCCTGCTCGTGATTGTGCTCTTCACGTAGGACTCCTTTGCATGTACCACAAAGACGGATGTCTTGGCATCAAAAGGTTTGTTCTGGGCTTCAATTCTCTCCTTTTCCGATTTTCGGAGGTAAGGAGCAGCCTCCCCAAAGATGGCCATCTCGGCGTCCGTAGACATGGCTGTGGTTTACCGTGTGCAGCAAGGCACAGCACTGAAATGGAGAGGCACTTTGGAATGAAAGAAGAAATTTCTTTTTAGCAGCAACCTTAGGCTCTGCAGTGTTCTGCTCTGCCTATTATTGTGGTCTTCTTTTCTGCTTTACCTGTTTTTTACCCTAGATGTCTTTTAATTTACTTTGATCTTAAAGAATATAGCTGTCTTTGACTGAGGCTATGGTTTTTTTCCCTTTTTCCAGACAACACTTTCAGTTCACTAGATCTCACCGTGTTTTAATAGGCTATGCTGAAATTTAGATTGATTGGCAGATTCAGTGGCAGTGAAAGATGCAGCAGAAATACCAAGCAGAAGCAGAAGAGTTACCAAGAGTCTTCTCTAATCTAATCAAAATTATGAAAACCCAATTATCTTCTTTCTCTCTCTCCCATTTCAGCCCATGTAATTTGTGCCAGCTAGAGAGGTTGAGAGTCATCAGGGGAAAGATGTGGAGTAAGCAGAAACAGAGGTCTGAGTTATCTATGCAAATCTTTCTCCTCAGTAGAGAAATCAGAGTTTTGTCTTTTCCAATCATTCTGCCTTTTCCTGCTCAAGTTTGCCCTTTAATATTAACTTGTATAGGAAAAGGAAAACTTCTCAATAAAAAAACATTTGGAGGGATTTGACAAAATCTTAACTATACTTGTGCTGTTCATTCACTCTTTCTTTCCTGGATTTGTGTTTACAGTCAATCTCCTTTTAAGAGTTCTGTGTGTAAGAGGTCAATTATTTCCTAGCTGGTACCAAACAAATATGTCCAACACAGTTATGAAAGGAAATCTGATTTTTCAGACAGCACAGCTCAGGTAGAATTGTACTGCTTTAGTGTGCACAGGTTTAAAGGGGTGTGGGAAGTGGCCTTAGAAATGCATAAAAAGCCAAGACCTGGAGTCTGTTCCTATGGAGTAAGTAAATCAGCCTTACCTCTTGTGTCACAAGTTGACTCTTAGCCTGGAAGCTGGTCAATACTGAAAAAGAGAAGTCACAACTTCTTTGTTATCTTTGCACAGACTCACAGTAATAAGTCACAGAGTAAAAACATGCTAGTGATTTCAACAGAGAGGCAACATGTCTATTGAGAGAGACAGTTCTTTGAGGAAAGCAGTTCCACAGGCAGCAGGAATGCTGTGGGATTCTGCCAGGACCCAACTGTCCCTATTCTTACCTTTAATCCTTCCACAGAGACAGAACAGGCTTGTCCTACCAGCACTTTTATAGGTTCTGGTTTGCACATTCAATTCCCTCCTCCTCTTTCTTAGGTCAAAAAATTTTTGGCAAAGCATTGTTTGGCAAACTTGACTGAGTACATGATTCCCATTCGTGCTTGTGGATATATTTAGAAATATTTGAGGTCTTCCTAGCTATGTGAATAAATCTCCTATAAATATTATGACTAGGAATCTAGGAAGGAGGAAGTGCTGTCCAGCAAAAAGAGCACGACACTGGATCTTGGAATTTTTGGCTTCTCTTCTCCTGTTAATTGCTGTTTGACATATAAGATTTGTGTGTCTCAGGACCCTGCAGTAGTGAGAAGGATTACTATCACAAGAGCTTTGGAAGGAAACTATTCTGAAATATTCTGGAAATTAAAAATACGAATAATCTAGTATAGTCTAATTCCAAGCCTGGATGACTACATCATGCTTGTGTCACTGCACCTATTTACAACTCCTTAGCTTTTGGTAGGTACTTTCAAAAGATCAGATAAGGCAGATTATCCCCCTTGATTCATACATTTAATTACATCTTTTACCTACTTCTGAAATATTACTGTTTGGCTGTGATTTGAAATTAAATTTTAAAGTTATTATTTTGCCATTCTCCATATCTGGCTGTGCTGGTTTGTTCTGATCTATGTCCAGCAGAAATTTCAGTGAGGTTAAACTAGCAGGAATTCCTAAGGATGCATTTTACAGCTTTCATCTTTTAAGTTTATTGGCAGTTTTAACTTGTCAACCTCCTTCTATTTTAGAAACCTTGGACAGTGGCTGTGGTTACCAATTGCAAGAATGGGATTTAGGTCCCAAGCTGTCCTCCTCCAGCCTTCCCAAGCACAAACACAAACGCCACTGAAATACAGGGAATTCCTGGAACCCTTTACATTTCCTTTGCAAAAAATTAGGAAGGATCTACTGTTCAAAGTTCTTCCATGGAGCTGGGATGTGGTGTATTTCTCTACCTTATTCTGAAGCCTCACATTTTCTCTCAAAATTGAAGCAATGGAAGAAGGGTCAGAGACGATGACCAGTCTTCTCAATTCACTTCTTTAAAGAACATTTGTGTGCTTATATCACTGCATGTGTGACTGAAACATTTGAGATCATGTGTTCTTTAAAGAGATTGCCAGTGTCTTTCTGAAAAATAAATGCAGAGGTAATTTCTGTTTGAAAAATAACTGTGTATTTGTAGAATTTTCACTGAGGAAAACATCATCCTCTAGCACACAAAAGAGGGAAAAGGGAGAGAGAGATTTTCCCCCCTTTTTTTTAATTCATAACATAATACCTTAACAAAGAATAGACTTGACTGTTCTTTATGTGTTCCGTGAAAGGACTCCAAGATGAATTTGCAGTTTTTTGATAAACTTGTCTCTTTTTGCTGACATGACTTCTGAGTTGTGTGGGAACATAAAACTTTCCAGCTGAGAGCCATATAGACATAAGCGAGCCCCCATCCAATATCCCCTTTTACAGTTTTGACTATGTTTAGGTGTCTAGTTGCAGCTGCAAAATGATTCTTCATAATTCAGCTTCCTTCCTGGGTTCTCTGTGCATGTCAATTAAAAAAGATGACATGGATGCCAGTGCACTGGTTCAAAGATCACTCTTGTAGTATATCATCCTCTCTGTCAGTTTGATATCTTGCATTTTGTTTCACCTCCTAGAGTAATGGAAATCATCTGGGAAGGCAACAGATTCAAGAAGGAATGACAGATTATTTGTTTCTCTGTTTCTTCCTGAAGTAGAAGCCTGAAAGGAAAGGACCACTTTCTACAGCCTGATTTACATCCGTCTTGTTCAGGATATAGAACTTCATATATATCTGTTTTCCTGCAGTGAGTAAAACTCAGGTCCAAAAGCCGTTCTAGGGCTCTTAGTTCTCATAGATTGCCTTGCCTCTTCATGTTCTGTAAATTTTTTCTGAATATTTTTCCATCTTTTTGATATCTCATGAACCCATTATATTTCAGATTTTTACAGAATTTTTTTAACTAGGATGAGATAGTGTCAACTTGTGCTTAAGCTATTTTCTGCTGTTTTCAAATTTTGCAAAGGTTTGCATAAAGGTTTTTCACTCATGGATAGAAAGACATTCAGAAATACAGTGGAGTTAGGGTTCTACTTCTCCTGTGATTACAGAGATGGATTTCACACTACTGGACAACTTATTGACCTCAGCCTTCAATTCATCTTTCTCCTTTGCCAGCTTCTGCTTGATGCTTTGCAGGTGTTTACTCACCAAATTCATCTGTCTACAGTAGAAAAAGAACAATAATGTCATAAGACCATAGAAGAGTTTGTGATATGATATTGCTGTGGATCCCTAGTCATGTTTTTCAAGTAATGAAATTATTTCATATCCCTCAAATATTTGTTGCCATGTTGCCTCCACTTACTGAAAAAAAATAAGAAGCTCAAAACTTCCAAGCTGCTCCTTGTGCTTTATTTGTTAACACTACCAAGAGCTTATCTTCCTCACTTTCTTGATGGTCTGTCAAGAAGTTACAGACTGTAACCATGCCCCAGGCTCTTTGCCACACTAAAATCCTTGCAGGCCAAGTGTGCTGACCAATTTGGTAGCCTACAACTGTGCTCTCAGGTTTCCACACATCATTCTTTAATAAAGGGAAAATTGTAACTTCCTTCAAACTGATGGTGACACTCTTCCTTATTTAGACTGATATATGCTTTGTTTCCTTCATGCGAAGTTGTGCTGTTTTTTGCATTAATTTGCACTTAGAAGAGGGCATCTACAGAAGTTTTATCTTTGAGAACTTCCTCTGTGAGCTGATGGGACCAATTCAAGGCTGGTTTGGTTGCTGACAACCTGGGAAACAAATTGAAGGATTCAGTCCACCTTCATGAATTCACATTTTGAAATGAACAAACTTGGGAGATGCCCTTTTCTCTTCGGGCAGGAGTGCAGGCAGCAGGGCCCGGGCCTGGCTCCACTGCAGGCCTGGCGGGGAGCAGGGCTGGGCTCCCCTGCCCGGGAGCTGCCGTGTCCCGGCAGGGAGGATGGGTGGCCACCGGCACTGGGTGCTGCAGCTGGGGCCCAGGGAGCTGACTGAGATCCCAGACATTCACCCCCTACCCTGCCAGAGCAGCTGCTGCTGTTTCTGGCTTGGGTCAGCCTCTCCCAGCACGGCCTGAGTCTCCTGAGATGCTGGCACAGCTCTAGAATGGCCTGGCCACAGTCCCCACATCCTCCATGGGAGATTTGGGCCCTTCCAATGCTCAGGTAAGACTTGCAGACCTTCAATCCTCCCTTGAGTGAGAGGGAAAAGAACAGAAAGGATACACCAAAGTCGGTAAAGCAGAAGTCAGGTTCTAGATGAAAGGAGAATGAGGAGATGCTGTGAATTTAAGCTGAAAATCCTTTTGTAAGCTATAGGGATAGACTGTACTACACTAAAAATTCCTATAAACCATGGAGAAAGACATGGGGGGGTTGGAGTGTTCAACTTGGTAGATCATGAGCAAAAGCACCTGTGTTGACCACCCTTTACCCCAAGGGAAAAAGGGGATCTTGTTCCTGGGCATGAAGCATGAACAGAGAAAAAAAAGAGATTAAAAGAAGTTTTGCTTTTAAACAGCTCATTCTTAAAAGTAAATACCTGATGAGTTTAACATGGCCCATAAGCACAGCTCTGGGAAGACTGTAAAAATGGAAGAAGTTTCACAATTACAGATTGGAGGCTGCAGTTTGTGGAAAGTAAAGCCACAAAAGAACTGTTTTTTCTTTTTGTGAAGAAATCCCTATAGCCTGACAAGCGGAGACTCCTCTCCCTAAAGTAAACTGAAAAAGATTATTTTTAAGTTGGTAACTAACTGAAGTGTTTCTGTATGTTGTTGTTAAAAAAAAGAAGAGAGTGTGGGAGACGGGAAGAAGGGTGGTCTGAAGGTTTTATTCTGAATTTATGATTTATGTTGTTAATAAAGTTTTTCTTTAAAATTATCAAACAGGCAAGCCATAACTGAAACTATGGCCATCATTAGGCAAGATGTCCCTAACTTAAATTTTATTGTAGTTGCAACTACAAGTTATGGTGTTGCAAGAAATAAGTAGGAATTTGAACTTTGTACCAGGTTTTGCCTATCTCATCAATGGAGGATATTCCAACATTTGAATACCCTCACTATTAAACTATTTTTTCTTATATTTAAATGAGATTTCCAGTGTTTCCATTTGTGCCTCTTACCCCTGGTCACAGCATGCCACAGAGAAAGATCATGATGATAGAAAGTTGGCCTTGGAGTCCCCTCCTTGACAGAAGACAGGGAAACAGTAGGATGGAAAAGCTCATGGTTCAACATGAAGACAGGGAGGCTGCTTACCAGTTACTGTCACATGCAAAACAGACTCCACTCTGGAGGAAAAATTATTTAATTTTTGCTAATTAAAATAAACACAGTTGGCTTGTGAAACAAAAGTTAAAACAAAACCTTTTCCCCAAGACTACCAAGGCTCAGCTTCACTTCTTCATTCCTGATTCCTCTACCTCCATCTCCCAGCAGGACAGTTAGATAGAGAATGGGAAGTAGAAGTGATTCCATAACAGCTTCTCTCTGCTACTTCTTCCTCTTCATACTTCTCCCCTCCTCCAACATGGGCTCTCCATGAGCTGCAATTCCTCCAGGAAATTTCCATCTCTTCCAGATCTGAGTTCTTGAGCTGCATGTGGGTATCTTCTGTACAGTGGTCTACAGTGGTCCTCTCTGCAGGTTGCAAGGAAGTCTCTACCCCAATGCCTGGAGCAGCTTCTCCTGCTCCTTCTTATTTGACAAGATGGGACACAGGATCAAAAGAAAACAAACACTCACTAAGGTCAAACTCATCAGCAGACACTGCTCTTTTCCTCTTCACTAAAATGATAATTTCATCACAGAAAGCTTGATCAGATCGTATTCTTTCTGCTGAGGACTCCCAGTGATCTTCTTGTCATTCAGTGTAGATGAAATAAGTTTCCATGAAGATTTTGCCTCCACTGAATAAGAGTCTAGCAAGTTAATTCAGGAACTTGAGTAATATACCACAAAAACAGATAATGAGGGTACAGCAGAAGGTGGGAAATGTTGATGGACATTTTACACTTCTTGAGAGATCTAGGGATGACAGAATTAGAAACTGGGACAATGGATGTTGTAGGCTGGATGAGGCCTTCTGCAGCTTGTGGAGATATGACCACCCATCCTATGTACCAATTTTGTTAGGGATACTTGGGATATATTTTTCCCATGCCTTTTTTCTAATCTCCTGGCTCACTGGCTGATTCCCAGAGCTAGATGTGCCATTTCTGCATTTTTTGTGTTCTTACACACTATCCTTCACATTAGTATTAGGCTTAGGGGTGCAATGGTGTTGATTTTATCACATTACAGAATTTATTTATGCTGCAAAGATGTGTGAATTTGTTGATTTTCATAGTTCTCAATTACAATTAACTTTCAGTGAAAAATTAATCTTAGATCTCTGCCAGGGATTTGATCTGGGGTCATGGGTGGAACTATGATTCTTATTAGAGACCATTTGTCTTTGGAGCCTTGCATAAGACAAATGTATTCCAGGAGCAGGTGATACCTACTCAGCTGGTCATTGCACGGTGGATTTTAGAACTCCATATATTTATTAATGTAAGCTTTAACTTAAAATACCTATGAGAAGGGTAAATTGTGTCTGTATCAAAGGGTAGAATGTCTCAATCCTGGCCAGGAGACCACTGTACATGGAGAAGTCAGTGATCTGCAGCACAGTTAACCCCAGTATGCCCAGGCCCTCACTGAGCTGTGCTGCCTACTCTGCACAACATTAAGGCTGTGTTGTGCATCACAAATCTCTTAGCTTCAGGTCACACTCAGCCAGATCATCCCTGCAGGCATCTCCCTCTCTGTAATGTTTTTGTATCACCTGCATAGTCTTGCACCTAAAAGTGCAAAAAGAAACTCTGATGTGGACATCCTTTATGAATAGAATCATGTTTTTATAGATAATTGAAGTAGCATGAATTACTTGAAAACAGGAAACCACTAACTGGATCTGTGTGGTGCACCCTTAGAAAACCCATCCTGGGCCCATTTGGAGCTGGGTTTGAAGATATTTACTTAGAATCTGGTTATTCTGTATTACCTCACATCATTGCTGGAGGTGGGGGAAAGGAGTCTCTTTGGAGGAGAAGGGGTCCCTTCCAGTAGAGTAAAGGTGGCTGAGGGAGACATCTAATATTGTCAGGGGTTGTTTTCTGTGTGAATCATATATTTTCTTGTACTCTCCGTATCTTTACTGTTACTATTCTTTTCTTATCTCATTGCTATTTCCAGTAAATTGTCTTTATCTCAGTCTCTGATCTTTGCCTTTTGTGCCTCCAATTCCCTTCTCCAGTGTGCTGCAGGGGAAGGAAAAGGGGTTGGGCACATGGTTTTAGAAGGAGTACTAAACTGGAGAATGCCATTCACAGCACTATCTTATTGGACTGGCTGTTTTATTAAGCCAGATTTTGTTGGACCTTTCTTATTGAGATCCACAAAAAACCTGCATTGTCCATCTCCCCCCTGCCTGCTCCCATCCATCTGCCTGCAAATCTGCAGCTTGTTCACACCTTCTCACTTCAAGCCATGATTTCATCTTGAGTTACTGTGAAAATCCTTCTTTACAGGCTAATTGGAAAGAGCACGTCTTTCTCAAAGACAAAAATAGCTATCTAAGTAGGTGTGCTAGGACAATTGGACAATTTACTTCACTGCCTTCCCTACTTATCCTCCAAGCAAGGTAATATATTACAAAGAGGGATCAGGCTTAAATGATTTAGATTTGCCAATCTGAGTGCAGTTAAAAAAGGGGCTGTGACATTTCTCAGCTGCTTTATGATCTGTTGAAGATAAACTCAGATAAAAATGAATGACGTGGTCAGCATTTGTCATGGCATCCTTTGGAATACAGGGCTTTGGAATTCTTGGCTTTTATTGAGTTCTTATTAGTTCTTTCTCATTTGTCCCTGGTGACTTAAGTTTCCAGAGGGATTTGCCTCCCATAAAGATTCAGCAATGTCATTAACTCTCCTATAAAATTTATGCCAGAGCTCAATTCCTTTTTATCTGCTCTGAGAAGCAGCCTACTCTCAGTTGCCTCCCACAACAAATCCATAGGTGAGCACCTCCGAGGAAATTATGACGGGGACCAGGTTTGGTCCTTTTAGATATTGCACATGTGAAGGGTTTTTAATGTTTAACACAAAATGTACTTATTTCAAGATGTTTGATGTTGCATGCGATTTTGATTCAGCACAATGACACAGCAGTGTGATGGAGTCATAATGCAAGCACAACAGAGTGATTGCAATATCGAGTGGAATCACAAATCAAATGTGATTCCTGCCACCCCGCACCACACACTCACCATCACTGAGGGGCCCCAGGCACTGGGAAGGAATGTCCTTCCCATGCTGCTGAGAGTTATCTTCCCACTCTATAAGGGCCGTGAGGGCATGACACAAAAGGGTTAAATCATGTCTTGGTGCATGAAAAAGAGTGATCTAGAAACCACTGACTTAAGAAGCAGCAAAAAGCAGTTGTGAAGGGTAGTCAATATCAAACCTGTCCGTGAAAAAAGATACATGAGAAAACACTTTTCCAGTGGAACGAAAGAGAGTTTGGCCTAAAGAACTGTTTAAAAAGGCACCATAAAACTACCAAGAACATAACATGGTCACAACTAACTCTGGGTGAGAATTTGGTTTCTGAAGACTGTTTTGTAGTATTTGGGCCACCAAGAGGGTCAGGGGGTTAGACCACATGATGTCTAAGGAGAAACTAAAATAAATGTTTTTATTCAATATGATGACAAGGCTAAAGGGAGATCTTACCATCCACAGCTATGGTGAGAAAGAGTGGACACAAGCTGGAATGTGGGAAATTCAAATTAGGAAAATAAGGAAAATTTTTTTTTACCCTGGCAGTGATCCAAGTCATGAACAGATTGTCCAGAGAGATGCCATGTTTAGAGGTGTTCAGGATGTGGCTGGACAAGTCCTGAGCAACCTGCAGTAATTTGTCTTGCTTTGAATAGGGTGTTGGATTAGGTAACCATTGAACAGCTTTGAAATCTCAGCTGTTCTGAATAATTTCATGATCCCAGCTAGAGAGCAGGCTAAGTAGCAAGTCAAGGCTCTTCTGCTTAGGGAAGAAGCAGCAGCACACATGCGGTTCAGGCATTGCTGCCTGATTTTGCAGATTGTGGTACAGACAATGTGCAATAACAGCATGGCTCGCTACGTTAGCTTGTATCTCATCAGACAGCATTAACACTGAGGTTATAGGCCAGGCATTGAAGAAAAAAGCCAGAATCTGTGATAAACTTCAGCAGCTTTGCTGAAAGTTCTGCTGGTGTGTCCCACTGCCCATAGCAGCCCATGAGTGGCATTTGCTCAGCTGTTAGCAGGCCCAGCTGTGCTGTGGTCATACACTGGCACCTGAACCCAGTGGGCATCTGAGACTGTGGCTCAAACCCCATGGGCTGGAAGCAAAGAGCTTTTCCTCTCCCAGCTGTGTGCTCTGCCCAGAGCCACAAGCAGCGACTGTGCCCGGCACTGCCTGTGCAAACAGAGCTGTCCTGGCTGCAGAGCAGCAGCACCTGGGCTCCAGGCTCTCCATGGCCCCTTGGCAAGGGGGATGTCCCTGCCCTGATGCTGCCTGTTGGCTTCTTGTGACAGACATGGCAGGACACAAAGGCCAGCCCAGAGCATTGTCCTGGCAGTGGCTCGATGGTGGCTGAGGCTGGACAGTAGGGGAGTATGAAACAGGCAGATGTACTCAGGCTTTCCCTAAACACTACCCCATTCCTCAAGTACTCCTGGCTCAAGCACATGCCAGACTTGATGTCTTGATGCCTTGGTTGTATGTGGGATCAGGAGTCTGCACCTTGTTCTGTTCCCATGCGTTTGTGTGGCAGATCTTTGAGTCAGATCTTTGAACCTACCTTCAGTAGGGTTGGTGGTGATGATCTGAGTAGATAACAATGGCTGGTTTTAAGTATCCTGTCCCTCTGTGCTTGGCCACCAGCTGATTTTACCTGATGCTCCTACTTCTGGTATAGAGAAGTTCAGCAAACCATCCACTCCCTTTCATTTCCCTATCTAGGTTTGACATACCTTATCTTAGTTCTGCTGATTGCCTCCTCTTCAGCTTGGAGGGCCCAAGGCTGACAGAGCATTTTCAAGAGCTGACATTTCAGATGCCTGTGTCAGATGACACTGAATGCCGTTTTCAGTGGGAGGGATGGTGCAGGGTGCTTGAAAATATCCCTCATTCTGATTCATGTTAGTGTTGAAGAGGTGAAAAAGTTGTCTGTCTACTGTGTACATAAATCCTATGAAGTTCTCAAAATGAACTTGCCTGTGCTGGGGAAACCCGCTGGAGATTGATTTGGTATGAAAATCTCTTGGCTTAACAATTCCAATACAAACACATCTCTGATGACCCCAGCTGATGGGCCTATTTTTAAGACTATTGATATCAGTGCTCTCAGGGGTCAGGTTTCAGAAGAAAGAATCTAAGTTTTCGCTGACATTGTAAAATTTGAGGGGGAGGGTACAGGTCTCTGAAGCACTTGACTCCACCAGCTGTAAAGGGAACATGATCTGGGCCAAATATAAAAACTCAGGGATTTATACATTTGTTTTAGATGTTAGAATTTTATTTAAAGTGATAGTTCTCCTCACAACCATACCCACATATGCTTGTCCCACACCATTTATAGTATTCTAATATTTCTGATCTGTATTTGCCTTCCTCTTGCTGTGCAGAGTCTGAAGCCCTCCAGGGAGTGAATCTCAATGTGATTGTGTAGGTGGATTAATTTTTCCTCAGAGAACTATGGACACTGTTGACTGTGGCCATATTCAATCCCTTTTCTTCTGTTTTGTCCTCCCAATTCTCACCTAAGTATTTGAAACAGCATTCTGATAAGAAAAGAGATTCCTGTGTGTCACAGAGTAATTTTCCCCTCTTATTAGGTGATAAAATTGCTCCAGAGAGAGTGATTTCTCCACTTCTGTTTTTGCATTGGGAGTTGAAATTTCCTCCTTTGGCAGTAGAAGTGTGCCTGTGGAACTGCAGAAAAAGGGTCCTTGTATCCTGTTGGATTAACTCCTCCCTGTGTAATACAACAGGAGGGAGGTATCCTAGGTGGCATCAGATTTCCACAGGGAACCAGGATCATCATGTGTTTGGCTCATGAGAAGCTGTTTGCAGCATCATCTCTGCTCTCTGAGTCTTCAAAATCAAGAGTCTCCAGAGGCACTAACTCAGGACAAAAACAGAGTAAAGTTGTAGACTGCATATATGAATGTCATGGAAGATTTCACTTAGCAACCTATTTCATGTTCAAATGAGTTTCATCCTCCTTCTGTTCAGCCGGGAATGATACATCAGTGCCAGAGAAAACAGCATGTACTCCCGGCTCACAGAATTGCAGAAAAGGGAGTTGTGTTATTGGGAACTTGACAGTGTACCACAGAGACTGGACAACATTGGGCTGTGGTTGTCAGTGACTTGAGTTTAGCTACAGGGAAGGTTCTGGGCTTCATGCAGTTTGCACTTGCCAAAGCAGCAGTTCTCTCACTTCTTCACCTGAGATGTAGCAATCCTGCCAGTGGCAAAGTGCAGTTGACATGCCCAGGAAACAATCCACTTATGCAAGGCTACTCTGGTTGTTTGGGAACAGGTTGTGGCATCTATTCATCTGCATAACAAGGAAGATTGGCTTCCACATTATGCAAAGCATTCAGGGTGCTTCCAGCACAAGCAGTGTGTTGGCAGGAATGCATGTACAGAGCAAAGAGTTCAGAGCAAGGACACAGCACAGGCTGGCTGCTGATACCAGCTCAGTTTTGTCTCTTAGAAAGGAAAAGGGAAATTTATCGTTTGGCTGTAAGACTCAGAGAAGAAAATGCTGGAAATGTGTTCCTTGAATTGCAATGGTCAAATTGCAGATGATGAGGGAACCATTTTTAAGATATATTAATGTGCAGGAGAGTGTGTATATGTGTGAGTTTGTGTCTCTGTGGAAATGCACAGGGTTCTCACACATATCTGCATTTTCTATTACCTTGAATCAAATGCTCTGCCATCTCGTCTGCTGGGAAATGTCTCAAACAAACAAGCCTGGTTTGCCAGTGGCCAAAGGCTTTTACTTATAGTTCTCTGAGGGCATATTGGGCTGGACACTTTCATCACAACCCTACCATTCTGGTTGGTTTCCCTCCCTTTTATTTGGATCTATTTGCTTCCCATCAAGCTTCCTCCTTGTCAGCACTGAGCAACTAACACATGTGGCTAATACAGAAAAGAAATAGAGAGGTCAGTGCCTTCCCAGCCAGGTCAGCCAGAGGAACTTGCTAAGTATGTTTGTCATTCCCTTGTTGTCTCAGACACTGCCAGAATATTTTGAGCGGCAAGGGCCCCTGCAGCCCTGCTCGCTGAAGGGCATCAGCTGGCAGATTGGCTGTCTGGTGGGAATCAGTCCTTTCCCTATCTCCCAGTGCTCAGTGCCTCCCTGTTTTCCACCTTAACTGCAGCTTTCCTGCTGGATTTGTTCCCGAGGTTTTCTTGTCAGATAACAAAGCTGAGTCTGGTACTGTGACAGAGATCCAAGTCCAGGTCCAACCAAGCAGTGAGGCTGTGCAAGAATTTCCAGAAGGCATAGGCACATGGAGAACACACATGCAACACATATGTACAGAAATACACAGCTGGCCACATGTCAGACCAGGTGAACACACTGAGCACTCACGCAAATACTGACGGCACAAGAGACTTCACCCCACTCTCCTCGGGCAGTTCAGGATGAGGTCCCAGCAGAGTCAATGTAGATGTTCATAAGTACAAGGGGAACATGCTAGTACCTGGGCTTAGACACTCCATGTGCCCAAGACCTGTCCCTGGATCTCAGTCTCCTCAGGCCACAGGATGTGTTCCTCGTGACTTGTACAAAGGCAGCTTTGACAGGTATTGGATATCTGAAGGAATCAGAGGACTTTCCCACTTCTTCAAGTAACCTGTGTTTGATTACCTACTGCCATTGTACAAAGCAAGGTTTATTGATATAATTTATAAAATTTTAGGGTGTGCTTCAGTGTTTTCTTTTACTGGTCTGTTAACAACTACTGTTTGATTGCTTGTTTGTGTGTGTGTGTGTTTGTTTTGTGGTTTTTTTTGGTGCAAATATTGTATTCTCAAGCTCCTGAGTTACATCTTGTTGAAACCTGCAGAAACCTGCAGCCTGTGATTTTTTCCCAGAAGTGCTTGTATGTCTGTGCTCCAGCAGCTACAGTTCTCTGATGACTAATTCTTTTGCAGTTGTCACCAGATTTGTCATTGTTCTAGGCTTGCCTTTGTAGAGCAGAAGACAAGTGTGCTGCTGCTTAACTGCACTGCATGATGGATCAGCTGCTGTTACTCATACAGATAAAACTCTTCCACATTGTTCAGCAAGGGCTAAGTGGCTGGATAATAAAAAGGAGGAAATGAACTGGAGTTACATATTCCCTCCCTTATGTTGGACTTGAGTTTAGTGTATAGAACCCTGATGAGGGACCCCTTCCTGCCATTTGGAGACAGGGTTTGTTCTTGATGTGTATTGACTTCTGACTTGTGCCCGATCCCAAAAATACTATGGCATTGCATATTTCCTCTACTGAGAAAAGGAATTGGTCCACTTTGACCCTGCTCCTTTCCCACATCTCTGAGTCAGAAATAAGAGCCATGCCTATATGGGTATCCCAATGGATTTTCTTCCCCAAATTTTTTGAGATAGTGTTGTCTAGTTGCAGAAATTGCATAGCATATTTGTGCTGTGGCTGCACTGTGCCCAGTCTTGGTGTCAGAAAGACACTGCATGTCTATGCTGCTATTGTATTACTCCCATTAATTTCTGTTACATTTAATTTCACAGTCTTATTCTCTGTTCTTTATTTATATGTTTTCTTTTTGAAATTATTTCTTAAAGTGACATTAATTTTCTTACTTTTCTCCACAGTTTGGGACTCTGTCTTTTTTTTTTTTTTTTCCAATTTCTTTCTCTCTACTTATACCTACATCCTTTCTGAGGTTGTTCTGCTGGTAACCCATTCCTGCCAATCATTCTCATGGGCTAATCAGGATAGAATACCTGATAATGTTAGTAACATGGATTTGAAGATATTTGAAGTTGGTCCACACCCCAACATTTTGATTATTTCTGATAATGTCTGCACGGAGATTTGGTAACAGTATTGTTTAAGCAAATTCTTATCTCAGACTTCTTCCCTCCTGTGTAGAGAAAGACAGGTATTTCTGATACTGTACCTGAACTGAATAAAGGAACAGACAAAGTTAAAAGTAACTATGCCAAAAAAGAGGGTGTCTCACAGTCTCTCATGTCTCTTCCACTTCAAACTTCCTTCACAAATGAACTGCCTGCATTGAATCCTATTGTCCTAGGGTAGATCTTAGGCCTGATATGAAAGTAACAGTGTTGTGGACAAATCTTTGTCATCTAAATAGAGAAATGAGCGACCATCAATGGAAAATTCTATTTACCTTGATAACCTTTTGAATATCTTTTTATATGTAATTGAGCACTGCTTTGCTTTTGGTTCTGGTCTCAATCAGACAGCTGCCAGGAAGCTTCTGTTGCTGCTGCTGAACTTCTCTGCTCCAGCCTGAGCATTGGAGTACTCAGCATTGATGATGACACATTTTTGCACACACTTTGGTTTTACTCTACAAAAGCTGAATTGATACTTGCAGCATGTTTTTGTCCTTATTTAACAGTGTTTATTGATACATAAAGTACAAGTGCTGGGATATATTCTCAGAAGCACTCCTGAGTCCCTCATAAAGCCTGACATTTTTGTTGCCATTTCCATTTCCCCAGCATTGATTTGAGCACTGTTTATATGCACTAGAAAGTAATTCAGGTTTTTTCAGATTTCAATTCATTTAGCAATGCTGGACAAGTACCCTGTATTCTTGGTGTATTGATACTCTTCTATTTTTTCCAAAACCTATTGAATAAAAAAAAGCTGGAACATTATTAATTGCTCTCTAGTGAAAAATCAGATTTTCTGCGCAGGTCTGTGCTTTTTTTATACCCTGATCATCTGTTGGCTTTTTAGATGTTCTTGAAATTTTCATTACAATCAAAAACTCACAAGTAACTCTGGAGGGAAAATTTTAGCTCCACAAATAGTTTTCATTTAAAAATAATTTGTCTCTTAATCATATTGATAAAAATTATTCTTGGTGCAGCACTATTGTTATTACAGCATGTCTCTGAATGGTCAACAATGAAACAATTATGCCTTCAGACTGCCACTGCTAATCTTATCGCAGATGAACAGTATTTCTTCTTTTTTATACTCAGCTGTGCCAGATGTGACTCTTGTCAGACAAAAAAACTAAACTGTGATTTGCAAGTAATGAAAACCATCAAGATCTCCAGAAAAAGGAAAAAAAAAAGAAAGAAAAAAGGGGGTAAAGGTGGTCAGATCTTATAAATCTGTGGATTATTCAGTGCAACACTATTTGAGAAACATTCCCCATAGGATTTTCAGCTTGCCTGTGCTGTTGTCAGCCATGCTCTCAGTATGACAGGGCATGCTGGAGGCATCAGTGTGCTCTGTGGACCCCTGATAAGCCCTCTGACAAGGAATGCTCAACTCCCACTGCAGCAGCATTTCTGCTGTCCTCTGTGAAAAACGAGAGCTGCCAGGAATGTTAGTACCAAAGAAACAGAATTGCTGAAACACTGATCATTCAGAGCAAGGCTTCTCATCCCAACACTTCCCAGTACTAAGATGCAGCTGGGCACTGGACTCTGGAGATGGTAGGACACACTTTCCTTAACTTAACATCCCTTTCTCCTGTAAGTGCATGGATTTGGTGAAATGTATGCTTCCCTGCAGGAAGTGTCTAATCCAAAGTAGTGTTGCAGTGCTATGTAGTTCAAGAATTCCATATGAGGTAAGACTGAAAGGGTTAATTGATTTTTGAGTAAAACAGGTTGATGAACAGAACCCCCAGAATCTTCAAAATATTCAGGGGAAGAGATACAGAATAGGTACAGGGAAATTTTGGCCATGGAAAAAGTAATCTAGTATTTCTGGGGCTAGGACTTATTTGTGAAGACTGCCTTGTCCCATGCACCAAAGCAGGAGGGACTTGGACGATCCTTCTGTCTCCTAATTTTACTCTCTTGAGATTGCTTTTGGGTTAATTTTTTCAATGCATTATGATATAGCTTAATGGTATAGCATGATATGCCACATAAGCATGTACAATGTTTCACACTTCTGTATTTCAGGAGAGAGAGATGGAAGAGAGAAACTGCAACTCCAAAGATATTTCAGCATCACTTAACTGTGAAGTGGAGCAGAAGGTAAAAATACAACATCTGGGCAGGTGCTGAGTGACTATCAAAGTTGCACAGTTACTTAGGCTCCTCCTGTCTTTCCAGGAAGCATCCATGGAAGAGATCTGGAGAAGTCCTGGATGAGGACATTGACCTTCAGGATGCCCTTTCCATCACTCACCAAAAGCAGCTGAGGAGCTCCTGTTACAGAACAGGTGTGTGGGGTGAGCAGGCTGAGTGGTGTCTGGGTGGAACAGTCTAGAAGAAAGACAACAGGTGGTAGAAGCAGTTAAAGGTGGAGAAGGATCTGGATCAAAAGGAAATCAGGGTTACTAAAATAGTGCAATTTTGAAAAAGTGACTGCTCCTCGCAGAAAACATCGGAGAACATACTGAGCAGTTGAAATCACTGACAGATAACAGGTGCCACAAAGGTATCTGGTTTTGATAACCTTGCTTTTGAATGCCATGATTTGAAGAAACATCTATGTTATCCTCGTCTGAGATGTAGCTGTACTCTTCTTAAGAATTGTCACATATTACTTATGAGCTACAAATCAATTTTAACACCTCCTGCAAGAGGGTAAGGTTCAGGCAGTTACACACAGAACTATTGTGGGTTTTGATGTATTATATTTTTCATGCCTGTTTTCTCCTCCCTTCCACAAGGGCTCATTCACAATCTCAAATCACTACTAGGAAAAACAGATTTTTCTCTGTGTTACTTCAAAGCATCTCCTTGTTTGATTTCAGTAGTTCTGTAGCTCAGTAGTACTGCAATATGGAGGCATATGCATAATCTATTCTTCATTAAAGCCAGATTTTTGGCTAACCGAGGCAGGTATCTTTCAAGATGGAACAAACATTAAAAAATGTTTTGGAATAATAAATGAGGAGGAAATTATTAACATCTCCAAGAGCATTTTAGGATGTGAAAACTTCCTGCCTAGCTTAAATTCTAATACTCTGTGCACTGACTTGTATGTCTGCCATCACATTTAGACTCTGTGTCTAGAAGCATTACCAGCTTGCAAAGTAGTCAGATGTCATGCAAAGCCTGCAGTGTGAACCCATTCTCTCCTCTCTCCAATGAGTGTCCCACATTCTTCTCATCTTTCCCAGCCCCCACAAGCATTTCTGTTTTCCCAAGCTGCCCCACTTGAGTGTTTTTAGCCTTTTATTTTAACATCACTGCTCCCAAGGCCTTGGGATGTGATGAGGCACTAGATACAGCCTGCTTGCCCCTCCTGCAGTGACAGGAGAGCAGAGATTCAGAGAACAGATTTGTTTTTCAAGACACTCTCTTACACTTCTTAGCAAGGCACCCATTGTAGGGTATTGGGTGTGATATGGGTTGGTGGGCAGGGTGTTCACAAGGGCAGTGATCAAAAGCCGCAGAGTTAAGTCCAGTACCAGGTTGTCAGGTACCAACATCCAAATGGTGCTCAATTGTTTGCTCTCTTCCTTTCTCTTTTCCTTCCTTCCTTCCTTCCTTCCTTCCTTCCTTCCTTCCTTCCTTCCTTCCTTCCTTCCTTCTCTACTTTCTGTCTCTTTCTCCCCTCCTCTTCATGAATTTTCTTGCTCCCCATCTCAATATTTTTTTCTCAGTGTTGCATTCTTTCTCATCCTTCTCAGTATCTTCTTCCCTTCCTCTCTTTTCTCTGTCATTTTCTGTGTTTCACTCTCTTTCTTAATTTCTTTCTCACAGTATGTACCTAACCTACTTGTCCTCTGGTCTCCCTCTCCCTTTCCTGCTCCATCTGTCTCTCTCTCCTTGGCTTCTCTCTTCCTTTCTGTCCTTCACCCCCTGGCCCCCTGATTTTCTGCTGTTGGAGAAGAAAGCCCTTTGTGGTCAAGGCAATGTTGCTGTGGGCATAGGGCATAGACAGTGAGTACTTGGAGAACTAGAAAGCTGAATTGTTGGCAAGAAGCCTCTGTGGGGAACCTGTGTTTTCAGGTCAGAAATACTTTCTCCATGTCTTAGTGCCTCTTAAAGTGCTGATGCTTTTGTGCCCAGGAGACACAGTCATCCATGCCCAAGCTGTTGAAGGTCAGAGAACTCCACAGTCCACATGGGGCAGCAGCTCTAGTGGAGCTCATCAGCTGCATCTATTTTAAACCTTCTCTTTGAGATGGTTCTTTAGGCCAGTTATGGGCCCATGTTTTTTTCCAAGATCAGTTACCTGTGCATCAGCACATTTCACATCACAGGCAGCCTGACTCCAGAAATAGTGTGTTGATGCAAAATGACTCCTGACCTCCAGCCAAGGCAGCAAATCAAAAGTGAGGAGAAGTTGGTTTTCCTTACTCATCCCTTTAATATTCCACTCCGATTCCAAAAAGTCTCCAGCCATGCTTTCCACGATAGCCAGTGGCAAGGCCAGGTCAGCACAGTGCAGTGTGTGTGATTTCTCTCCCTCCCTCTCCCACCTGTGCAGCTGGAATTCTGGCCCAAGGTGTTGTCTCTTAAGGAACCTGCAATGTTACCTTTCATCAGTTGAGAATTTAGTAACAAATCCTCAGGCCATCATTTCTTACAGGTGAGAGAGGACTCCCAACAGTTTCAGGTGCTTCAAGTGCATCCTGGTTCTTCCATGTCAGGGCAGCTTTTTCATTTTAGAGGGTGATTGTAATACTGTCCAAAGGGAACAGGTAGTTTTGGCACTGAAATATGTTCCCCAAAGTTGTTGTGGTATTTTCTAGTCTGTCAGCAGGTTAAAGAGGTACCCAAGGTTTCTTTTCCTACTTTGTTGCCCAGATGTCACTGGCACTGATGGAGTTTTCACAGCTTCACACATAGAGATGATGTCTCTGAGGAGCATCACTTACCGTGACACAAGTCAGTACAGGGTGTCATCTTTTCCTTAAATATATTTAGCTGCTGCCTAGCAAAATACTTCCATATTTAGTTGTAACATGGAAGGATTCTGTGGGTGTAAACCTCTGTGTGTTTGGGAGGAGGAGAACCTCCCAGTCCTGAACACTGTTGCTGCAAACACACTGACTGCTGTGGTGCAGTGCAAAAGGCTGTGCAGTATCTATACCTCCCTTCCCCAGCCTTTTCACAACTCTTTGAAATAGTCCCTGTAAATAGGGACTATTTAGATAGACAAGAACCCAGAGGTACCTATAAGTGTCCCTGTAGTCGAAGCCAAGTCTCATTTACCATTCCTCAAATCTGCTTGTAGAATCTTCCCTCAGCAGCCACCTGACGTGCAGGGTCTAGTGAATGGTATGTTAAACTGCACTGTAGCTTGCTGTGCAGGTTGCCTCTATACACCTATTCCAGAGAAAGGAAACTGCAATGTGTCATTGTGATGTCCCAGTGGACACGATCTCTGCTCCAGGATGGAGGTGCCTATGTTCTCCAGGCTCACCACCTGCTCAAACTGCACAGCCCCCACTGGGGCACTGATGAGAATGGTGGGGGGTGGGAAACATCCTTGTTGCCTTGTTTTTCCTCATGATCAGCTTTTCCTCATTTTTGTCCTTCTCATGCATTATATTCCTCAGTGTTAACCCATGTGGGATGAAAAAAAAAAAAAAACCCAGCCATGGTCCATCCAGTTTTCAGTTCCCTTATACAACAAAGCTCATGCATAGCTGCAAAGGAAGACTGGAAGAACTGTTTGGCTGTGTGGAAATACCATGTTTACTGCTGCTGTATTATCAGGGTGTCAGACTTGGAGATTTCTTTATGATGTTGTGGTAACAGACATCCTCTCAATTTCAGCATTAGAAAATAAAACCAACTCCTTTTGATATGTACACTTATAAAGTTGTAAAGCATAGCTTTACAATTTCACTTGCTAAAGAACATTATTTATTTAACATTTATTTATTCTAACTTTAAATCACAATTCAATTGCTGGGAAACACTGTAGTACAGTGTAAAAATTTTTGTTGTTTCTCATGCCTATTACTCTTATAATAGTTGGAGTACTGTATTTTCTGAATCTTACTCCAGAAAATAGAGGAATTTACTTACAAATATTAATTGTTTGAACACAATCAACACTTATATAACTGCAGAACTAAAATGTGACTACTACTTTTTATGCAAAGGAATCTATGGTCGTTAGTCTTTAGACATTGACAAATTTAAAAAGCCCTGTTGCAAAACAAAGTGACAGAGGGGTCACATTTTGTGCAGCCCCTCAGGTCACTTTGCTGCCTCAAAACATTCCTACTCTTCCTCTGCAATTTTCTTGCTGTGAAACTCCCGGCTCTTCACTCGGAGCTTGTTGACCTGTGACTCTGCAATGTCAGCCCGCTCCTCAGCTTCCTCCAGCTCGTGCTGGATCTTGCGGAACTTGGACAGGTTGACATTGGACAGCTCCTCCTGTGAGTGAAAAGGGAATCAGGGCTCAGGAGTACAGGGCAGAGGTTTCACTCCTGCTGCAAGTCAGCCTAATGGGGCTGCAAATCTTCATCCCCCTCCCACCACTGCTCACACATCAGCCTCACACAGAGCTCCTCATCCTCCCCTTTTCAGGACATTACTGGGACGAGCTTCACCAGGACTATGTCACACATGAGGAGCGATTTCACCCCTTGGATTTATCTTTTCTGTACTTATTCTCCCACTTGTTTGGTGCTCATGTGCTATGGGGGTATATCTGGATGACAAGGTGCCCGTCCTCAACCTATGATTTTTGACATTTTCAAAATTTCTTATATTCCTCTCCTGGACACCTGTGTGACACCCACAGGAAGCGATGCTTTTTATTTCCCCAAGAAATACTCACAGCTTCCTCAGCTTGTCTCTTGTAGGATTTCACTTTCATTTGCAGCTTGTCCACCAGATCCTGCAGCCTGAGGACATTCTTCCTGTCTTCCTCAGACTGGAGGGTTGGCAAACAGGAAAGAGTGAACTATTGCTTTCTACACACCACAATATAGCATTTATCCTTGAAGTCCATGAGAACATCTTTTGTTTCATGTAATAAGGGTGCATCAGCCCAAGGAGACCTCCTGCCTTACCTGGTAGGTCAGTTCCTTCACCCTCCGCTCGTACTTGCGCACACCCTTCACGGCTTCAGCGCTGCGCTTCTGCTCAGCATCAACCTCCCCTTCCAGCTCCCGCACCTGCAAGGACAAGCCCATCCCTGCAGCTTCCCTGCCAATGTCTCTCCAAGGACACGCTCACTCAGCCACAGCCCCAGCCCTACACACCCTGGCCTCCAGCTTCTGGATCTGCTTCTTCCCTCCCTTCAGTGCCAGCTGCTCAGCCTCTTCCAGACGGTGCTGCAGGTCCTTCACTGTCTGGTCCAGGTTCTTCTTCATTCTCTCCAGGTGGGCACTGGTGTCCTGCTCCTTCTTCAGCTCTTCTGCCATCATGGCTGCCTGATCAGAGCCAAGGGTCAAAGCCATTTTAGGACTGGAGATATTTTGGGCAGAGTACACTGACCATCAGCAATGCCAGGAGAACCCAACTCACATCTGTGATGGCCTTCTTGGCCTTCTCCTCAGCATTGCGGGCTTCCTGGATGGTATCCTCCATTTCACCCTGGATCTGGGCAATGTCCGTTTCCAGCTTCTTCTTGGTGTTGATCAAGCTGGTGTTCTGTTGAAGGAAAAAAACATCTTTTTTTCACCAGTTGCTTGACATAATTTTTAGGAAAATAAAATTACCTGTTTATAGTTTTTAGCAGTTTTGTATGAAGAATGCAAATAACTGATGAACAACTGTGATAGAGTGCTGAAGACTAACTGTTATATTAGAATTTAAAAGGAATGAAACCAGAATTATTGGTAATTTCAATTCTCTAAGTACTCTAGGTGTTATATGTCTTCAATTCTACAATTTACCTGAGTGTGGAGAAGCTGAACTCTCTCACTTGCATCCAGAAGCTCCTGCTCAGCCAGTTTCCTCGACCGCTCTGTCTGCTCCAGGGCTGCCCGGAGCTCCTCAACTTCAGCCTGCAGCAGGTTTGCTCTGCGCTCCACCATGGCCACCTGCTCCTTCAGGTCATCCTGAGTCCTGAGAGCTTCATCCAGATGGATCTGGGTGTCCTGGAAAGAGAGATACAACAGATTGGGAGGTGTATTCTTCCTCTTCACTTATTTTCCATTTTCATATAAATATAGAAAAGACAGTGTTAGAAGAGAAATATTTGTAGCTGTGTGAGAAACCAGTGAGCACCTGATTTGTAATGACATACCTTGAGAACTGCCTGGGTGTTTCTCAGGTTCTTCTGTGCCTCTGCAGCCATGCGGTTGGCATGGCTCAGCTGAATCTCCATTTCATTCAGGTCTCCCTCCATCTTCTTCTTCAGTCTCAGGGCTTCATTCCTGCTCCTGATCTCAGCATCCAGAGTGCTCTGCATGGAGTCCACGACTCGGAGGTGGTTTCTCTTCAGCTGGTCAATCTCCTCATCTTTCTCTGCTATCTTCCTGTCAATCTCAGACTTCACTTGGTTGAGCTCAAGCTGCAGGCGCAAGATCTTCCCCTCTTCATGTTCCAGGGAGGCCTGAATAAAGTATAAAAACCAATTAATTATAAAAAAATAATATTGCCAACAACTATACATTAATTGTTATCTTAAGGAATAATGTAAAAATGGAGCCCTGAAATTGCAAGAAAGGAGTAAGTATACCCGTGGATTCAAAGATTTTCGTGGTCTGAAGAAATCCTGCTTCTCATGCCTCCATTCAATTCTCAATGCTTGGAATCACATAAATATTATCTGAAGCTGCCGAATTGTTTTGTAACTAATCAATTACCAAGGCTTTACCTCAGCTTCCTCCAGAGCAGCCTGAATTTCAGACTTCTCCTGCTCAATCTGCTTCTTGACTTTCTCAAGCTCATGAATCGCTTTTCCTCCCTCAGCAATCTGCTCCGTGAGGTCAGAAATCTCCTCTGCAAGGAAGAGTGAAAAGCAGCATGGTCAGGCACTGAATGGAGAAAGGCTCTGGTGCATCGAGGGGCAAGGCACGTTCTTATCCCTGTAGGCCCAGAACTGTTTAGTGTGTCAGATAGACAAGCTTGTGAGAAAGGGCAGTGAGGAGCAGAGGGCCAGGGACTTACGCTGCAAGTTCTTGTTCTCCCGCTTCATTGTTTCCAGGTGGTCCAAGGACTCCTCATAGGCATTCTTCATCTTGAACAGCTCTGTGCTGAGAGAGCGTGACTCCTTCTGGGAGGCCTCCAGCTCAGCCTGCGTTTCCTCATACTTCTGCTTCCATTCTGCCAGGATCTGCAGAGAAACGGGCTGTGAGTAGGGCTGTGGCCATCATGGGGGCATGCTCTGGGCAGGAGTGCTGGTGCTGGAGGCCAAAAGACCTTGTCAAAGTTCTTCTGCTTCTTATCCAGAGCAGCACAGGCAGCATTGGATCTCTCCACGTCAATCATCAGGTCCTCCACTTCATTCTGCAGTCTCTGCTTTGTCTTTTCCAGGGAGGCACATTTGGCATTGACAGCCTCAACATGTTCCTCTGCATCCTGCAGACGCTGGGCCAGCTTCTTCCTGGAAAGTGGCAAGCACAATTCTTAACTGGAAATGAAGGTGGATGTTGATTATCATATTCACCAGAGTACTGATACACTTCTTAGTATTTGGTCCTAATTCACATGGTGCAGAGCCTATCCCTGCACTCATTTCTTTTCTATCTCATTTCCCCACAGTCTTCATAGAATCATAAAATCACAGAATGGTTTGTGTTAGTGGGGACATCAAAAATCCACTAATTCCATGCTATGGGCAGTGAAACCTTCCACTAGACCAGGTTGCTCCAAGCCCTGTCCAGCACTACCTTGAACATTCCCAGGGATAGGGCAGCTACAGCTTCTCTACAGTCTTGCTATCCCTCTGCACTTTGCATAATCCCATACATATCCTTTCTCCTGCTTTTTTTGTCACATAGCCCTTTGTCCTCATGTTTTTTTCTGTTTCATATAACTCTTCAACCTTCTGTTAGGCTTTTGCCTTTGAAAGCATCAGTGGTGTCTTTAAATTTCCCTTCTTGGTGTTTGCCAACCTTCTACCCAATGTTCACATACTTGGCCTCCTCGAGCTCCTCCGTGCGCTGAATCGCGTCCGTCTCATATTTGGTTCTCCACTGGGCCACTTCACTGTTGGCCTTGGACAGGGCTCGCTGCAGCTCCCCCTTGGCCTCCTGCTCCTCCTCATATTGTTCTCGGAGCAAGTCACAGTCGTGGCGAGCGGACTGCAGGGCATGGGCCAGGGCACTCTTGGCCTGCAGCAACAAGTGTATTGGGTCATGGAACAGAAATATCCCAGCAAATCTGACTGAATATTAACTTGGACACTGGATTATGCTTCTATGGAAATAGACAACCATGAACTCAGTGAGGAAAGAAGCTGGGACTGAAAAAAAATAATAGGGATAAAGTCTAGGTAAAAGTTAGCATGAGACGACTTGCACCAAATTACATGAGATTTTTTTCCTGTTTCATCATGGTGGTACAGTAGCCACATAACTGAAGCACATATGGGAGGAAGAATTACCTTTATCTCTTCTTCCAGATGCCTCTTGAGTTCCTCAATCTGTTGGGTGAAAGCCTGTTTACCTCTTGACAGCTGAGAAACCAAAGCATCCTTCTCATCCACCTGGCGTGAATATTCTCCTGAGAAAATTTCCAGATACACAAGAGTTTTAACGCCATTGATCATGAAACTGCTAACATTTGGATGTGTAAAAACAGATAGTTTGCAGTCCATGCTGAAACTTATGATCCCATTTCAAGCATTTCACAGTAGATATGACACAAAGCGTGTTGGAGAGACCATAAGCCCAGAAGAGCAATTTTTGCAGTAACTCTGAGACGCCATTGATGTGCCCATGTAGACATGTGTGTCTCACCTGCTTCTGTCTGCAGACGAGCTCTTTGAGCATTGAGGTCATTGATCATGCGCTGATGCTCTTCTTCCTTGGTCTTAATCTCACTCAGCTGGTCTTCCAGGGTGCGGCACATCTTCTCCAGGTTAGCCTGTGTTTCAGCAAATGGAAATTGATGAGTGAACCATCCACACTCTAAAGAAGGCCAGGTGCAAGAATTGTGTTGTATTCCACTGAGTCGATGAGCTTATAAATATTGATGTACCTTGGCTTTGGAGACAGACTCCATGTTGCTGGCCAAGTCATCAATCTCCATCTTCATCTCACTCTTCTCCTTCTCCAGCTTCTGCTTCACGCGTTGCAGGTTGTCGATCTGCTCCCCCAGCTCAGCTGTGCTGTCCGCGTGCTTCTTGCGCAGGGCGGAAGCCGTGGCCTCGTGCTGCAGCGTGGCCTCTTCCAGGTCACGGCGCATCTTCTGGAATTCTGCCTCACGCTTCTTGTTCATATCAATCTGAGCTGCTGTGGCCCCTCCTGCTTCTTCCAGGCGCTCGCTGATCTCCTCCAGCTCCCTGGACAGGTCAGCCCGATGCTTCTCTGCTTTAGCGCGAGAGGTTCGCTCTGCCTCAATTTCCTCCTCCAGCTCCTCAATACGGGCCTGCAGAACAGCAGGGACCCTTCACACCCATGTACTCCTCATGCCTGTGCTGCACCTGAGCAAGGCAGGGCAAGGAACAGACACGTGCCTGCAACTCCTTGATCTTCTTCTGAAATTGCATGCCCAGGGCTTGTTCATCCTCGATCTTGCTCTGGATCTGGCTGATTTCAAAGTCTTTCCTTTGGGAAAAGTGAACCGTGTTAGAGCTCAAAGGAAAAAGACAAGTGCTGCAGCCCAGCACTCAGGTGCCCCAGAACCACACTTACTTCTTCAGTTTCTCATCCAGCTGCTGCTTGTCATTCTCCAAATCCATGATGCTGTCCTGGGCCAGCTTCAGGTCTCCTTCCAGTTTCCTCTTAGCTCTCTCCAGGTCCATGCGCAGTTTCTTCTCTTGCTCCAGGGACCCTTCCAGCTAAACACAACAAAACCATCAGTGCTCTAACAGCCAGGCCAGGCTCCACACCTGTCCTGTTCCTGCTCTATGTCTGTGTGCTTACATCGTCCACTTGCTGTTCCAGCTTGGTCTTGGCTTTGGTCAGAGTATTGACTTTGTCTTCCTCTACCTGCAGGTCATCCAGGGTCTGCTGATGGGCCTCTTGGAGGGCTTTCTTCTCTTTTGTCAGCTTGGCAATGGTCTCGTCCAGGGCTGCCATCTCCTCAGTCAGGTTTTTCACCTTTGAGAAGAAAGGAGCAAGCACAGATAGAAAATGGCGCTTAAAAACTTCATAACAAGACAAATCTTTTCCAGAGTGCGAGTGACCGGTTCTGCCTCATACCTTGTTTTCCGTGGCATGTTTTTCTTTCTCCACCTTGGCCAGTGTTAGCTCAAGGTCATCAATGTCTTTCTTCAGCTCTGAACATTCATCCTCCAGTTTCCTCTTCTTGGCTGTAAGCTCAGCATTAATTTCCTCTTCATCCTCAGCTCTTTCAGTCACCTCTTTAATTTTGGCTTCCAGCTGGATTTTGGTTTTGATGAGCTGGTCACACCTTTCCTCAGCATCAGCCAAGCTATCTGCTTCCTGGTGGGGTGACAAAGATTCTCTTTATTTATAATATTTAAAACTTTCTTTTCTTTATCTTTTAGCCTATCCACTCAAACAGCTTTACAGTGTTGTCAGGTTTTCTTCCTGGGAAATAATATGAAAGTTCTGAGTTCAGAATGTCCTTTTTTGTTTGTTTTTTTTTTCTTCTTGTTGTTGTTTTTTCACTCTTTGAAAAATATCTCTCAGAATTTGTATTTGTGACAATATTAAACAGTGCAGAGGGTTCAGATACAATCCTGTCCAGGATATATATAGGTGGCATCTTCCTCAGAAAAGAAGGAGCCCTTCCACCCACTTGAAGCCCCGAACTTCTTTTACTTTCTATCAGAGACCTCACCATGCTACTGCAAGATACTGCTTTCTAACCTTCATGTCTAATGTAATGGACACCTGTTATTCTAGCCAAGACAGAATGGTCAGAAGGAGTAGGTGCTTTTTCTGAGTGAGAAATAAATGGTGATACTCACAGCCTGCACTTGGAGCTGCAGGTCATTTTTCTCCTTCAGTAAAGAAACCATTTTCTCCTCAAGCTCCTTCCGCTTTGCTTCTGACTTGGCAAGTTCTTCCTTGGTTTTCTCAAACTCCCCCTTCATGTTGGCCATCTCCTTCTCAGACTCTGCACTCTTCAGCAAAGGCTTGATCTTGAAGAACAGCTTCATCCATGGCCAGTGTTTGACATTCATGAATGAACGAATGTTGTACTGGATGCAGAAGATGGACTCCCTGAAGCATAATTAAAATGTGCGCTGAATATTCTTAGTCTGATGAGTGTAAATGTTGTATACAGGTAGAGATATTATAAAGGAAAAGCCTTATAAAATTAAGCCTTGCTCTACTGAATTACCAACTGTCCTGTAAGGTCCCATAAAGAACAATTAGAGGAGTAGGAAGAGTTAGCACAACTAATTATTCTGGTAAGAGAACCATTCGCACATTTAATCAAGAAATCTGTCCCATGAAAATTAATGAACAAAATATGTAAACTGACCACAAATGGAGAGATTTGACAGACATTCACCCTTGCCATTTACCAAACAAAAAATTGTCAGTGTATTGTTAGCCAATTAAGTCTAACAAAGTGTCTTTTAATATTTCCTATAAATGTGAGCTTTGTAAATAAAGAATTGGCTTTTCCTTCATGAGGAAGCTAAGTTGTGTTCAATACTGCAAAATGTCAACATTTTCCTATGAGCAAAATTACTTTAACTGAAGGAAAAGAAGCCATACCTCCTCTCCACCATTCTCTGGTACTCCACCCTCATCAGGAAGCCCCTGCACAAGGCCTGGGTGCGGGTGATGAGCTGTGCCAGCTTCTCATCCCTCATCTCCTCCAGGAGCCCTATCAACCCAGCTTTGAAGAACACCTTGAGAGAAGGAATGTGTCAGCACATCACTGTCAGGTAGAGCAAAGCCCAGGCAGACAGTGAATGGGGGCATTTGTACCTTGGTGTGTCCAAATCTGTACTGGGTGTGGTCCACATCGATTGAGCCAAGGAGCTTCTCAGAAGCCTTCTTGCTATCGATGAACTGTCCCTCGGGGATGGCACTGGCATTAAGCACCTTGTATCTGTGGAATTAGAGGAAGATAAGGCTATTTTTTTCCGAGCAACACACAGTAGCTACTAAACCCCACCAGCTCTTTTTAAAGTTAGAACACAGATTAAATGATGTTGACAAGCGCAGTGCTCTCACCTCTGTTTGAAGTCAGCATAGAGGACTCTGCTGGGGAAGCCTTTCCTGCAAATCCTGATCCCTTCCAGCACGCCGTTACAGCGCAGCTGGTGCAGCACCAGCTCGTGCTCCATGGCACCTGGCAATGCAGAGCACAAATGAATGGCACTGATTGCAGTGCAGAGGGGAAGAGATATATCAGAGCAAGGATCTTTCTGCTTGAGCATCTTACCAGGTGTTTTAGTCTCATTGGGGATGATACAGCGCACAAAATGGGGGTGAGTGCTCCGCAGATTGGTCATCAGCTTGTTCAGGTTCTCCTGTGGGATTGTGATTTAGTGTGCATTTATAAGAAACATGGAAAAAATACCCCTTTTGCATTCTTTGAATTTCACATGAAAGACCCATGAACGCAGAAACACTGGGCTGAAAATTGTCAGCTGATAATGCCTCAATCAATTGTTCAATTTCTTCTGATTCCCAGCATTAAACATCACCTTGTAGGATAAAAAAAGCTTATGAGCAACCCAATGAAGTGGGCATAATTTATGACAAAAATTATGTTTAAATTAAGTGTAAGTCTAGTATTTTACAGTGCAATTTTTCATTTCATAAGATTTTTGTTTCCAATGGTGGTCTAAAGAGAAGTTAGAATATTTATCGGTTGGTTGGTTGGTTGATTGGTTGGTTGGTTGGTTGGTTGATTGTTAAGGTTTTTTTGCTTTTTTCTCTGTGTCTGAGCTAGCTAAAAATGCAGAATAAATACCTCCATATATGAAAAGATAAGGTGTTCACATACCCGGAAAAGAGCTGAGACAGTCTGGAAAGAAGAACCCTTCTTCTTGCCTCCCTTCTTGCCACCACTGCCACCACCACCACTAGCCTCTGATAAAGTAAAGATAATAAAACATTCTGTTACTTTGGGGACCAACACCATGCATCAAAGAGATGACATTTCAATGAACTGACCTGCCTCTCCTCCAGCAGAGGCAAAGAGTAAAGCCAGGGTCTTCACAGATGATTTCTGGTACAGCCCAATGACAGTTTCATTCAGAGGGTCTTTGTTCTTCTCCAGCCAGCCAGAGATGTTGTAGTCCACTGTGCCAGCGTAGTGCACCAGGGAGAAGTGGGCTTCAGCCTTGCCTTTGCCAGGCTTGGGCTTCTGGAAGTTGTTGGACTTGCCCAGGTGCTGGTCATAGAGCTTGTTCTTGAAAGAGGTGTCAGTTGCCTTGGGGAACATGCACTCCTCTTCCAGGATGGAGAAGATGCCCATGGGCTGGGAGAAGCACAAGGAAGGAGGGACAACAAGATGAAAAATCACAAAGACTCAGAGATTAAATAACTTCCTGAGTGGGTCAATATTACTGCTCTCAGGAATTGTTCTGCTCAGCAAACTGTAAAATAATATAAACTGATATATCTGCAGCATCATATTTACCATTTCAAACTGCATTTAGAAATACATATAACATTAATGCATTTCTGAAAATACCTCACATTGTGGATTATAGAAATACCTTCTCAATGAGCTCAATGCAGGCAGCCAGGTCCATGCCAAAGTCAATGAACTCCCATTCAATCCCCTCCTTCTTGTACTCCTCCTGCTCCAGCACGAACATGTGGTGGTTGAAGAACTGTTGCAGTTTCTCATTGGTGAAGTTGATGCACAGCTGCTCCAGGCTGTTGAACTGCAGAAAGCAAAGACAAGTTTTACTTATTTTCAAGATAAAGAGCTGGCTGCAGAGTTTTCTCCTTCACACTCAGAATCCCATCTTAGAATCCTATGCAGGGATGCCAAATTAAGGCAATGTTTTTAATTGTAAAACATCGAATTATTTATCTTTAAAGTGGTTTTATTATTTGATTGTGGGGGATTTTAATTTTTTCCTATTTGCTAGTTTAATTGTGATTAAATATATTATTTTTTTAAAATCGTATTTGCTATTTTTCATTTTTAGTCTCATCAAGTTACAATTTACATCACTCCTTTCTCTTAATTTATGGAAATTTTCCTATTGCCCTTGTAAAAACATTAAACATTCTCAGTGTTTGCTAGCCCTGGATTGGACTCAGATGTCCTCCATAAATATCTATAGAACTTCTCAGTCTGAATTAGTACAGCCAATCTACTCCTCCCATTGGAATCAGCCTTTGGCTCTTAAGAAAATAAGTATATATATACTGGTCTCTTTTTCCAAAGTCTTAGTAAATTTCTGTGTGAGAGTTCAGTCTACCTTTCTCTTCCTACACTCTGAAATATTCTATCTTGGGTATTTATATGTTATTTGTCTGTGGATTTTTTAAATATTAAGTTCAAATTTTTGAAAAATTATGACATTTGTGTTAATTATGCAAATAGCAAATGCTTCCTTCTTGTGTGTCATATAAAGATATTATATATAGCTCTACTGAAGCTCATGGATTGGCCTGAGGAAAAAAGCACTGGCATATAGACGGAAGGAAAATATTTTCACAAAATGACAAAGAAATATTTTTCAAACAATGCTTTACTAATTTGAAATTATAAGTGAGTTCAAAGTTGGCAAAAAAAACCAAAACAAATCACCATAAATCTCCAGTTTCTCTTGACACCTAATTGCTTTGGCAAGAATTTACTATGATTTCTGTGGTACTTACATCAAATATCTCAAAGCCAGCAATGTCCAGGACACCAATGAAGTACTGCCTGGGCTGCTTCGTGTCCAGCTGTTCATTGATGCGAATAACCATCCACAGGAACATCTTCTCATAGACAGCCTTTGCCAGGGCACCCACTGAATTGTACACCTATACCAAAGAAGAGTGGAGCAGAAGAAATGCAATATCCGAAGCAAATAGTAAAAAAGAATCAAGTCAGAGGTTCCCAGTCACCAACTGGTGGTTGTTACCTGCTGCACAGTTTGGCCCTTGGTCACGTATTCGTTCCCCACCTTGACTCGGGGGTAGCAGAGGGCCTTGAGCAGGTCTGCTGAGTTCAGACCCATCAGGTAGGCAGCCTTGTCAGCAACTGAACACAGAGAGGGAGGAAGTGACAGAAGAGAAGCAATAATTGAAAGTGGATATCCTCTAATATGCAGCTGTTGGTCTCAGCATTGAAATTTTGTGATATCTTGAAGGAAAATTTAGAAGCATGAATAATCTGGAAGCTGTGATTTATTTAGTTGTGAAAGTAAACTGAAGGAAAATACATGACTGCCAATTTCCAGCTATGTAACTGTTTCAGTTATAATTCTATAAGATTTTAATACCTTCTGTGCCATCAGGCTCTGCCTGCTCCTCTCGTTGTTTCTGTTTGAACTTCAAGTTCCCGTAATGCATGACAGCCCCAGTCAGCTTGTAGATGGCTGTTCTCTCATCGGCAGTGAAACCCAGGATGTCAATGGCACTCTGGCAACAGAATCAGTAAAATAAACCTCGGGACCATTACAAGGAAATTTCACCAAACCAGTATGCTCTTTGACACTTACATCTGTAGCCATCAGCTCCTCCTGGTCGTTAATGCTGGCAACAGTGATCTCACCTTGACTCACAAATTGGTAGTCATATGGGTTGGTGGTGATGAGGAGCATGTCTGCAAAGAGGCACAGGATGTATCTGAGTGTGAGAATGAAGATAAATGTTAAACACATTCAAATTTTATCACACCATTCGCAATACTTCCTACCGATTAGCTCTGGCTTCTTGTTGGACATGATCTGATAAAAGATGTGGTAGCTCCTTTCCGCCTTGAGCTGGAAAGTGACTCTGGACTTCTCCAGCAGATCTGCCCAGGGAGGTACCAAGAGTCAGGCACTTGTGGGAACGTACACGGATGTGGGAATTTGGGAAGGGATGGGAGCAGTCCGGGAGAATCTCTTACAAGTTTCAATGTCAGCAGAAGCCAGTTTGCCTGTGGCCCCAAAGTGGATTCTGATGAATTTGCCCTGTTAAGCAGAAGCAGCAGCAGGTCAGCCTGGATGTGTTCTGCTGACATCTCCTTTGCGTGAAGAACTGCTCCGGCATCATTTATGATGCCATGAGGAGGAGAGATTTTATGCAAAGCAAGAACTCACAAAGCGTGAGGAGTTGTCGTTCCTCACGGTCTTGGCGTTTCCAAAGGCCTCCAGCAGTGGGTTGGCGCTGATGATTTGATCCTCAAGCGTTCCCTGCAGGGGAATTATTCAGTGACTGTGTTTAGTTGACAGGGCAATGACAGGCCAAGCATTCAGTCTGTTCTCCCTGACTCACCTGCATTTTGCCTGATGACTTCTCCTCCTTCTTCTTGTCTCCACTGGCTGCAATTGTTGCAAAGTACTGGATGACACGCTTTGTGTTCACAGTCTTCCCAGCACCGGATTCTCCGCTGCCAAAGCCAAGAGAGAAGCAGAGGGTGCGTGGTCAGGCAGGAGGTGCCCTGGCACCGGGCAGCCCCGCAGGGACCCGCGCAGGGGGTGTACGTACGTGATCAGGATGGACTGGTTCTCCCGATCTGTGAAAGTGGAACAATGAAAGACATGTTAGCAGCGGACCTGGGTAATGCTAAGCCGAATGAGAAGCAAAACTGCAAACTGAAGATGGGGATTCTTCAGAAAGTCCAAGACTACCCCATTCCCATCTATGTCCCAGCAGTATTAAGCATAAGCCCAAATGGATATACTGAACAGTCAGAGGCATCCAGACCTGAGACAAGCTGTGTATCACTTGTGCATCACACAATTTTCCTCAAAAAATGAAATCAAAGTACATACCCAAGTTCAAAATAGAAGAAAAAACAACTTTTTCTTTCTTAACAGTGAAAAATTGTAGAAAACAGACTCAAGGACTATTTCGGCAGTAGGAGAGTGTAGAATTTTGTACAATAAAGTACAAATAACTCACTATGGTAAGTTCATGAATGGTCCTGGGTCAGTTACACCTGAAATTGTTTGCAACATAAATCGACCAAGTTCACAGTCATGCGCTCTGGTGGCTTCAGCTGGTTTGTCACATGCTCCAGTGAGATCAGCAGGGCTCTTTTGGTTAGATTGCTGTGAGGGTAGTCAAGCACTCACCAGTCAGCATGAACTGATAGGCATTGTCAGAGATGGAGAAGATGTGTGGAGGGGCCTCCTGGCGCTTCTTGCCTCGGTAGGCCAACACCACCTCGGGGTTGTACACCGGCAGCCACTTGTAGGGGTTGACGGTGACGCAGAAGAGACCCGAGTAGGTCTGTGAGGAAGGGACACAGCACGTTGGCTTCCCCTGAGCCTGGCCCAGCAGCTCCTGAGGCTGCCCAAAGGAAGCTGCTGCTGCCACTTACGTAGATCATCCAGGCTGCATAACGCTCTTTGAGGTTGTACAGCACAGCGGGTTCGTGGAGGTGGGTCATCATGGCCATGTCCTCGATTTTGTCATACTTGGGAGGGTTCATGGAGAAGATTTGATCTTCCTTCACGGTCAGGGTCTGCCAAGAAAACAGAAGGTTCCACATGTGTCACCTAAAAGCGCAAAGTGGGGAAGCAAATGTTGTTCTCCAGCCTTGTTTTTGAACTCACCTCTCCCCCTTCAGTCTTGACAGTGACTTTTCCTGATTCCCTGCTCGTGACTGTCCCTTTCACAAAGGATTCCTTTGCATGTACCACAAAGACGGATGACTTGGCATCAAAAGGTTTGTTCTGGGCCTCAATTCTCTCCTTTTCTGACTTCCGGAGGTAAGGAGCAGCCTCCCCAAAGATGGCCATCTCGGCGTCTGATGACATGGCTGTGTTCTGTGGTGATGCTTGACAGAGCAGAGAACATTTTGGAGGAGAAGACATGTTACCCAAATGGGTAATTTTTTTTTCCACACACTTTATTGATAGCCCCTAACAGTGTAATAGAAAGTGTGATTTGGGAAGAATCTTGAGTAGTTTTTGTCTCCCCTTCATGTGCTACGAGGGCAAATGTTTGGTGCAGGTTCCCACAGTTTTTTCCAGTGAACTTTATATTATGTCCAAGAATGGATATTTCTTAGTCCCTTTGCATCCCAGTTTAATGTCTGAAGACCCTGATGGTGATTTTGTCCCCTCTTTATTACCTAATCAAAACTTCTATGGCTGAAACCTGTCTTTTTTATCCCTCATCCTTTCACTATCCCATTTGAGAAGAGCCTCTTTCTATGATATAGCCATCTCCTTTTTGTTGAAGATAATAATAAGATAATAACTTTTTACTTTTGTCCCGAGTGTAGACAAACCTCACCATTGCAGCCTCTTCTCACACATAATTATCTCCTACTTATATTGAAAGGTCTCCACTGGATTCATTTCAGAATGTCACTTTTTGGTCACCAGAAAGCACCAAACTGAAACAGTGCTCCAGCTATGGGAGCTGAATGCAGGGAAAAATCACTTGTCTTTACCTGCTGACCATGCTGTTATGAGTGTCTGACAATGAGTTGACCTGCCTTCCCCCAAAGGCAAACTGTGAGACTTGCACCAGAATTCATGACCCTTTTCTGCAAAGCTGTTTTCCAGCCAAAATGAAATACAATGTACTCTGTTGCAGGGGACTATTCTTTCTCATATGCAGGATTTTACATTGACTTTTCTAAAATTTGTGAGGTTCTTATCAGCTTCAGGATGAAGTCTTATGAGGATCTTCTCCAGGGTAACACTGCTCTGTAGCATAATTGCAATTCTCTGTTTGTTGTCATCTGCAGTTCCTGAGGATGCATTTCATGCATCATTTGGATTGCTAAGGACCCAGAAGGTGTTCTGAGGATTATTTAAGGCATAATATCTTTTGCTGATGCTCTGAATCATTCACTCAATTTGTTTGCTTCTCATCCCAAATGATTTAAGCAGTATGTGAGCAACTGGCATAAAAGGACACAATAATTCATCAGGTTAAAATGCTGCAAAAACAACTTTTTCTTCTCATGTCAGTTGTTTGTGGAAATAAATGTAGGCAAAGCTAGAAACCTCAGTTGAAGAATTTATAAATCAAAGCCAGATATCTAAATGCAGTACTGGATTTCCAAAGAAATACCATGTGGCCAGTAATAGAAAGTATCTGAATTCCAAGGAAGTTAGATAAACAGGCAGCTTGATGTCATGTCATGTCATGTCATGTCATGTCATGTCATGTCATGTCAACTTTCAGTTAGGTAAATAACCGAAATGTTAACAAACATTTGCAGCTACTCCTAGTAGCATGCAGATCCTCCATTTTACTCTCTTCTTTCAGAGGAATAGGAGTAATACCTCCCCCTTTTTGTTATTTGGTTAGTTGCATAGTTATTTTTTTGATTTTTATTTTTTGCAGTTTACTCCTACTAGTAAACTTGATAATGTGCAGCTCCTACCTGCACATTATAACCCTGGAGTATCATTTGAAAGCATTTTCAAAACGTTTATCGGTCAGCTTCATATACAGTAATAATTACAATTTACAAGTCTGTAGGTTTTGCAACATTCTGTTCTGTTGGCTGGCTCTGTCTGTCTGGACTTCATGCCAGAACAGATCACTTACCTCACTGTTCCATAATTAAACATAAGGAATCCCCAGGAAGCATTTCCTGGCATTACATAGTGTCTAGTGTCTTCAAGCACAGCCACTTAGGAAATCTTGCTGGCTGTGAGCAACCATCAGCATGCTTTATTTGTCATAGCAGAGCAGTGGCCAGAATCATGTGGGCATACAGAAATTGCCTACAAAATTTTACAGTAATTTTTCACCAAGAAGAAATCTATTCTACAGAAATCTTCCACCTTTTTCTGCCCCTTAAATGCGAGCAAATGTGACTCTTACCTCTTACACTGTGAGAAGATGCCTTGAAGTCTGGGAGGTGATCGGTGCTGTAAAGCAGAAACAGCAGATCTCTAATTACTGCTGCACAGAATTCCACAGACAGGTCGCAAAGTGAAAATACCAACATGCTTTATCCAACAGGTATTGAATCCTTCCAGGTACATCAGGACAGCAGGGCTGAAGTGGGACTGAAAGGAGTCTGTCCCTTTCTGCCAACCACAGATGTGCACTTACCATGAAGTTTCCTCTGCAGACAGAACAGCCCAGATTCAAGGACTCTTTTATAGGGTCTGGTCAGCGCATGCTGCAGATGCCTCCTCTGTCTTTGGGCAAAGCATTTTTGGCAAACCTTGTTTTTGGCAAAGCATTGTCTGGCAAACTGAATGTACTGAAAAACTGGAAAGTGATGTTACTAGATATAATTAGAAAATTTTGGTCTCTTCCTAGCTATGTGAATAAATCGCCTATAAATAATATGAGAAGATTCCTAAGGAGGGAAATACAGCTAATGATGACTAGAGGAATGAGGGTAACCACTAATAACTGTAAGGCCATGGATGCTCCATAAATCTGAGCTAGGGGAGCAAGAGACAACCATTCCCTGGGCAAGCATAGTGACATTTGAATGCATACTTCAACTTTTTCTGAGGACATCATATGTCTGATGACAGTCATCCTTTCACAGAGCTCTCTGCTTACAGATCCTGGATATGATACATGGATTTCACTGTTGTCTGCATTGCTTACCTTAGTCAGATTATTACATATTACTCTGTTTCACTTCTGTCAGTTGTAACATACTATAGTGCAATATATCAGAGAGAATAGCCACCTTGAACCATTCTAACTATCTTTAACATTCTAATATATTCTGATAGTCTGGAAATCCTGGGTTTAGAGATTCACAGAAGGATCCATGAGTGGGCTCAAGAGTCAGACAGATTGTTTGATGTGAACAATTGAAGATCAGTTTTAGTTTTTGGCAAAAAGAGTCTCTGACAATGATATTGGTAGTTTAAATGAATTAACTGAAAAATTCTTTACTTTGGTAGTACTTATTTCCTTGTAAATCCTTATTTTTTCCCAAAATAAAAAAAAAAAAGTCAACAATACCTTTTTAAATAACATGACAAATAATACTAATCTATCTTAACTCACATATGGAAATAATTATTTACTTCTAATTAGCTTTGACATTATCTGCCATAATTTCTAGTGTTACTTTCCTTCTCCCAAGATCTTTTACCTTGCAGTGTTAATACTGCACCAACAGAGATCTGAATAGTGCCCATTACTATATTTGATGGTTAGGGCTGCTTTTCCTATATATATTACTGTGTGCTCATTGATACTATTTTTCTCCAGTGTAAGTGTCACAAATGTCTCTCTAAGCTATTCTCAGTTTACTTTTCCCCATGAAGAATAATATTTTTGTCATTCTTGAGATACTTAGCCATGCTTTTTTCAAGGCCAGAAGTATTTAATCTTTAGATGACAGAGATCTAACATGAAAGGCTCAGACATGTGAAACTCTATACAAAATGAAGAGTAATTTTACTGTTTGCCTTTACTGAGTGCATGGTCAGGGTGGAGTAATAGTCCAGGTAAATATTCTGAGAGGACAGAAGGTAGCTTTCCTTTTGAAAAGGAAGTTCTGGCAAAACTCAAGGCACAAAACAGCAGCATAGATAAAGGAAGCAAGGACAAGTAACCTGGGAGGAACCTAAGAGACACTGTCTTAGCAACCAGGGATGAGGTTAAGAAAGTCAAAGCCTAAATGGGATTGAATCTTATGATCATAGAATGGTTTGGGTTGGAAGGAATTGTAGAGGTCATCTTGTTCCAACCCCCCTGACATGGGATGGGATTCCATGCATTAGATTGGTTGCTCAGGGCCCTGTCCAACCTGGCCTTCAACACTTTCCCATATGGAGCATTCTCAGTTTCTCTGGGCAACTTGTGTCAGTCCCTCACCACTCTCTGAGTATAGAATTTCTTCCTAATATCTAATCTGAAACTATCCTCTTTTAGCTAAAAACTGTTCACTCTTGTCCAATGAATATCCACCTGTGTAGAAGAGTCATTCTCCCTCTTTTCCATAAGCTCCATTTAAGTACTGAAAGTCTGCCATGAGATCTCCCCAGAGTTTTCTCTTCTCCATGCTCAAGGAGAAGGAAAATGTGAGGCCAATGCTGAATTGGGTTAGAGCTCTGGTAGCACATGACATGGAAAGGTCTGAGTCACTTAACAGTAACTCAGTAAGTTAGTAGTAGTAAGGTAGTAAGTAGTAAGGTAAGTAGAAAGGCAGTAAGACGTTACTATTCAGGTAGTAGGACCTTCAGGAAACCTAGGGCACAGAGAGCAGGAAGAAAGTCTGGAACAAGGCAGTCATAGCCTTGATGGAAGAGGAACAGATCAAGGAGTTCTTCAGCAAACTGGACACACAAAAGTCCAAAGGCCTTGAAGGGAAACACAAAGTTCTGAAGGAGTGTCTGGTATCACTATGAGGTGTCTCTGGATAACCTCTAATCTATCTTGGTGATTAGCAGAAGTGCCTGAAGGCTGCAGGAAAGCAAATGGCACTCCTGATTTTAAGGTGGGCAAGCAAAAAGCAGAAAAGGCCTTGGCTCTGTGTGAGCCCTGTACAGCAATTCTATGTTATCAACCCTGAGTTCAAACCCAAAACACAGCCCCATACCAGCCACTCTGAAGAAAATTAACTCAACCTCAACCAAAACCAGCACACTCCCCATTGGATAAAATTAGGTAATGCTAAAATAACTGTGACTGAGTGGAAAAAGGAGATTTTGTTCTCCCTGTTTTACCGCGTTCTTCATTTTTATTGAGTCCTGGAAAGGAGGTGTTGGAGAGAATTGAGATGTCCTACTGCATGCAGACCTAATTTGCCATTTCAGCACACTTCATCTTGAGGAAGTGTTTGGGTTCATATCAAGTTTCAGTCTTTACAAACCTCTGCCACTGCCAGCTTTAAGCAGTTCAGTGAGGTTAAAAGGTCAAATCAGGTTCATTTGTGACACCTCCCAATGACATGACAAATATGAAGGGTTTCTTTCTAAATATACTGAAAAAGGAAAAAACAAAGGTCTAACATTTATCACTTAAAACTGATGCATTAATTTGAGCAATGTTTCTTTTCATCTTACAGTACTGTTAAGTGGAGGAGTTAAATTAAATGTTTAAGAGGACTCTGCACTGTTACCATACTGAAATGTAATCACCACTGCTTCTTCCTGTTTCCACACTTGAGTAATTCAATGGAATGGGATAGTGCTGGGGCAGTACTGACTTACCATGTCTATAAAATGCACCTAGGAAAAGAGTACCTAAACAATGCATCAGTCCTTCCTAATGGAAAATACGCAACAAATTACAAGAATTTTGAAGCAAAAAAAAAAGAAAAAATAAGTGGTTCCTGCCTAACATTATTTTTCAGCCATTCCTGTATCCATATATCTCTTCAGGGCTGGATTCCATCAACGCTGGAAGCAAAACACAGCCCAGCTGAACGAGACAGGACAGAATGAAGGATGTGTATGGAAACAGTCTGCTCTGCACAGAAATGCAGCTTGGGCAAAACACTGATGTGCTGATATTCTCCATGGAGGAAAGGGAATTCAGGCATCCTGAAGACAGGCTCTTGATGAGAAGAAGATCACAGAATGACAGAACCTGGTCCAACTCCTCTCTATGAGCAGGGCCACCTATAGCCAGTTGCCACCTAGAGCCACTCCAGCACCTGCCTCACTTTCTGCCACAACTTATGATCCAACTGCTTCTCAGCCATGTTCTGTGATTGTTGAAAAGACTCTGAAAGCAAGAGGCCACATTTTATAGCAGACTGAATTGTGGAAATGTGTCAAGAATGCTTGTCTGTGACCCTGTGAAACTCCCCTTAGCACATTTGAGTCCTTGTGGTTGCCTGTGTTATAGGGATGTGTTGGACGATACACTTGGCGCGTGTTTCTTGGGGTGCAGCTGGAGTGGAGTTGCATGTTGAGCTCTGGAGGAGCAGGAACTCGAGCCCAAAACAAGATGCTGTGACCTGCAGACCCTTTGCACAACCAAGGGCAAGGGGAGCTGTGGCCCAGCTGGTGAGAGACACTCAGAGACACAGCAGAAGGTGATGACTCCAAATTTTTCTACCCTTAGACTGTGAGGGGATAAAAACCCAGGGGTTCCTTTGTCTGGGGTCCCTCCCTGGAGGCATTAGCTCAAGATAGTTATTGCACCATGATTATATTATTTTAAGGATCTGGACATCTGAGACTTAATGATGGGAAACCTGGGGTGCAGCTGGTGAGCTGATGTGACTGTGGGAGTGTGAGGTGCAGATGTGAAGGGGCCTTGGTCCCAGCTTAGATGGTGGCACAATGACTGTAAGAGTGGCTCCTGGATGGTTGGACAGGTGAGTTTCTTTAATAAATAAATATAAGAATATCTGTATCAAGATATCAAGAATATCTGTATCCTTCCTCTGACACTTGCCAAGAGAGAGTTCCCAGATAGAATATGTAAATATAAAATGCGTGTAGTGATCTTGCTGAGAATGCTTCCACAGCCTCTCTGATGTGTTGCTTAGAGATTTTCTGAATCACTGACAATGTCTTTGATATATTTTACATCTAACCCTAATTTTTATAGTATGAATTTGTCCATTACCTAGCATCAAGTAGTTGTACACCAGAGGAACATGCACATCACTTTGGTGCGAAACCTAATGTTTTGCAAAATTTTTGTTCTGTGACCTGGTTAAAAAAAAGAAGGAAAAAAAAGAAAAGCACAATTATATAGTTTCAGCATGGTAAAGAACAGAGAGACTTGACTGAGATGTAGACATAGGGTTATATCCATCATCTTGATTGTTCTAAAGCTCCCAGAAACCCCAGTGGTTCTCAACACTTAAAAAAGGCTCTGTCACTACAGAGATAGTGATGGGCCAGTGGTCTTCAGCCACCCCTGGAAGCTGAGATCTGATCACATCCATTGTGCTTGGAGGTCATGTAATAAAATAGTCACTACATTTGCTTAGACCCAGTTCACAAAGCTGTTTATGCAAGTCTGAGCCCAAAGACATGTCTTAAATTAAAAAGAAAAGACAAAAAAAGAAAAGAAAAGAAAAGAAAAGAAAAGAAAAGAAAAGAAAAGAAAAGAAAAGAAAAGAAAAGAAAAGAAAAGAAAAGAAAAGAAAAGACAGCAAGTATTGCTGTTGAAGAGCTACAAGTGAGCTTCCTGATCTCAATGACAGAAAAAATCCACAGAGAACAAGGGAAAAATATTAATTATTTTAGGGAAAAAATGAATGGAATTTGTCATAAATACAAACATTATAGATGCAAAGAATTCAACACTCAGATTGTATTTGAAAAAAGAAAAAACTGGGAAAAGTTAATGTTAAGAAATTCAGACTCTCAGGCAGTGGCACATAACATCCAGCTTGAAATGAGGATGTGTAAAAACTGTGTCAATTGGATGTCAATGTGACTGCAGTCTCTGGGGTAAAAAAGTTGGCATTTTTTACTATTTCCCAGGAAGTGGGATGTTAACAATCACCCTGCCTGTAAAGTATGCTGGCAAAAATAAAGCACTAATCACTTCCTAGAAGCAAAATTCTGATTTTCCTGAAATACATGTGTACTGAAGGCTAAAATGAGAGCAGAGATGATAACCCGATGTTTGATCCATAGAAGCTGTATATCAATGGGGTAAATACTACTCTCCTATATTAATTTTGATGTGGGATGAGATCTTGTTAGAAAGAATGCCTGAGAGAGAGTTCAGAGCATCAGAAGAAGTCACAAGAGTGCTGTAAGGCTTCACCAAGAGGCAAGATAATGGCTGAATTCATGAACTAGCACAGTCCTGGAAAGGGGTAAGACCCTGATGACACAGAAATACCCTGTACAATGTCAGCCAAGTCTACTGTAGGGGCAAGACATTCCTGAGCTTCAACGCACCCAATAGAGCAAACCTTTGCTCTGCTCCCGACCTGAGACAATGTGCTTCAGGGTCACCACGTCTGCACAACTGCCCCACATTTCTGCCACCCTGTTTGCTCCTTTTTCTGGTATAGCACGTTGCTGGTCCCTCAAAACCCCCAAAGGTAGCTGATGGTGTTTCAGGCCTGCCATCAGCCCCAGTCATTCAGCTTCTTCCATCTCCAAAATGTGCCAGCCTAATGTTCTTCCTTCAGAACTCCTTCTCCCTCTGGCATTGGCCAACACCCAAGGGGCACTAAAGAGCCACCCACTTGCTTTTAGGTGGGACAGACATGTCAGAACTTAAAGGCCAGCCCAGAGCACTGTCCTGGCAGTGGCTCAGCCTCCATGGTGTCTGAGGCTTTGTGGCAGAAGTGTCTGCACACACCTTCTGCTACCTTGAACCAAATGTCCTCCCACATCTCCTGCTATCTGCACTGCCACCTGAGGGTGCAGGGTGCTCACCTGAGGGTGAGCTCTGTGTGCAAACACATCTTCATTTTACTCAGGGAAGATTACTTTTCTGTGGTTTGCCCTTTGACAGCCTGTTCTCTTCATATGGACCTAGGAAATGTCCCACATAAACAAATTTGGCTCCCCTGTGCCAAAGATTTTGCCAATATTTCCCTGAGGACACACCGAGCTGGACACTTTCATCACAACCCTGCCATTCTGGTTGGTTTCCCTCCCTTTTATTTGGATCTATTTGCTTCCCATCAAGCTTCCTCCTTGTCAGCACTGAGCAACTAACACATGTGGCTAATACAGAAAAGAAATAGAGAGGTCAGTGCCTTCCCAGCCAGGTCAGCCAGAGGAACTTGCTAAGTATGTTTGTCATTCCCTTGTTGTCTCAGACACTGCCAGAATATTTTGAGCGGCAAGGGCCCCTGCAGCCCTGCTCGCTGAAGGGCATCAGCTGGCAGATTGGCTGTCTGGTGGGAATCAGTCCTTTCCCTATCTCCCAGTGCTCAGTGCCTCCCTGTTTTCCACCTTAACTGCAGCTTTCCTGCTGGATTTATTCCAGATCCTGGTTGGTCTGATCCAGATAGATCAGGAATGCCGCAGCTCCTTTACCTGGACAATCTTATCTGAAGAAGATGACAAGTTAATCTGTCTTTGCCTGCTTTCAACAAACTGTCTTTCATCCACTGTTTCTTGTAGTGTTGACTCTGTTGCAGGTCTTGCTGAAGATCACAGCCCTCTGGACAGCCATTCCTTCCCCAGACTTTGTATTTCCCTGTCCTTACTCTAGTCTATACATGGTGCATGAAGGCACGTCTGGAAATCCCTCCTGAAGGGGAACTGAGCAGGTATGGTCCCAGTAGAAAAAAATTCTCCCCAGCTCATCATCTGATCCCATTGAATGTTGAACTATGGTCTGGTCTTTGTAATAGCCTCATGAGCACTCCGTGGCAGCCACTACAGGATGAGTTTTCAGTGGGGAGAACACTAGAATCTCATGATTCACAGAGGCAATCAGGGCTGGCTTGACCGGTGGAAGAATTTTCTCTAGCCTCACTGAGAATTCCGGATCATTTAGTCTGTCTGTTAAAAATCTGAACCAGAATGGGGTCCAGATAGAATAGGGTATACAGGTAGATTTCAGCTTTTTTGCCTACAGGCAGATTTCAGCTTTTTTGCCTACAGGCAGGCAGCAGAAAGGAACTGCCTTTGTTATCATAAAAGTTTACTTATATTTTTGATAGAGGGTTTTCACTACATGTGCCTGAGCATTGGACTTCCTAGATATAATTCCCAGTGCTGAGGAAACTCCACAAAGTAGAATATGATCAATGTTAAATGTTGTCAGGGATTGGTAAACAGTAATGTTCTGTTTTGATGGGGAGCAGATGCTTTGCCTTGCCAGAGGGAGAGCCATCCATGTTTGTGTAAGTGAGAGGCTGATGGAAGTGTGGTGAAAGGATTAAGGTTTAGTGTGGATGTGTTCTGGAGGAAGATAAAGAATGTTCCCCCTACCTTGGTCCCCGCAGCGCCTGCTTTGTGAGGAGGAACTGCAGGAGCCTCATGGCCCTTGATGGACTTTTCTGGGAATTCACTGGTTTTTCTCCTTTTTCCTGAGCTTTCTAAAAAACTCACAGATAGCACAGACAAACCTACCACTATTTCCACTTCAGATTTATACTCTTTTGAATTATCTGATACACCAGATATTTTATTCAAAAATGTTCCCCATGGGATCTGTAGCTTGCTAGTGCTGTTGTCAGCCATGCTGTCATATGAACAGGGCATGCTGAAGGCATCAGTGCTCCCTGTGGATCCTGATTAACTGTCTGGCAGGGAATATTCACACTCTGCTGCAGCAGTATTTCTGCTGCCTCTGTGTAAAACGAGAGCTCCCAGGAATGTTAGCACATGCTGAAAACAAATGCTGATGCTCTGATCTGCTAGAGCAAAATTTCCCATCCCTGTTCTTCTGCTAAGATGCAGCTGAGTACTGGACCATTGCAATGGTAAGGACATACTTTGTATATAAAAACCAGTAAGAATCAGATCAGACTAAAGTAAAGTGTATTTTTTGCAGGCTGTTTGTGTGCCATACTGTGGCTGGCATGATGAGTTGCCCAGCAAAGAAACATGGTTTAGGCATCCCTAATCCATGCTGGTGCAGGGATTTATTAAAAAAAAAAATAGTAAGAAACATGAACTGACTTAAAAGAAAGATACTAATTTTCATAAGTAATGACAGACTTGAATGCATCCTCTGGGATGAAAAGCAGTTCAGGATGTTCACTGCACAGACTATGAGAGGTGACAGCTAAAATCCAAGGGAGTAGAGCACAAACCCCAGGATAATGCTGCTGGTGAAATTTTGGGGACAGTTGTTTGGGTGGGGATTTTTAGTGGGGGACAGGGGGGGCGAGACTGGCTTTTTGTTTGTTAATTTGTATGAATTAGTGTTTTTTCTCTCTTAAAGATCTGTTCCTCTAGTCTTAGTGGTTGCTATGCTTGTGATCTTGCTTCAGTTCATGGAAATCAAAGTGGTTACTTTTCCTGGTATGGAGTGCTGTGAGTTATGTGTTTGTAAAGGTGATGCCTTTCAGTGTAGACTCCAAGTGGCTTCCTGAAAAGCTGCAGTGGCAGATTATCTGCAGTTAAGGGGAAGGTGTCATTTCACTGAGCAGAGCAAGGTAAAAGCTGTGGCATGGAATGTCAGGATAAACAGATCTTGAAAGTGCATCAGAGTTAGCTAATCATTCTCCTTGTACCAGTACAGCAAACATGAGAGGATGACATCTGAGTACTGTCCTAAATAATGTGAGGGATGTAGAGGATACTCTTTTCACAACACACTGGAGTTTCAGTTACGTAGAAGATGAGTAGGGTGGAAAGACTGAGAAGCCAAAGGAAGATTAGTGCCTGGAAATGTCTGAGATGTTGGAAAGTGAAGCAGAAATGACAGAAATCAGTGTTCTAAGTTCAGTATTAGAAAGACAAAAAGGCCAGCTTGTACTGAGGAAAAAAAAAATAAAAAAGAAAGGATGATGAGGTATGACTCAAATATAATGTCTTAGTGCCTCTTAAAGTGCTGATGCTTTTGTGCCCAGGAGACACAGTCATCCATGCCCAAGCTGTTGAAGGTCAGAGAACTCCACAGTCCACATGGGGCAGCAGCTCTAGTGGAGCTCATCAGCTGCATCTATTTTAAACCTTCTCTTTGAGATGGTTCTTTAGGCCAGTTATGGGCCCATGTTTTTTCCAAGATCAGTTACCTGTGCATCAGCACATTTCACATCACAGGCAGCCTGACTCCAGAAATAGTGTGTTGATGCAAAATGACTCCTGACCTCCAGCCAAGGCAGCAAATCAAAAGTGAGGAGAAGTTGGTTTTCCTTACTCATCCCTTTAATATTCCACTCCGATTCCAAAAAGTCTCCAGCCATGCTTTCCACGATAGCCAGTGGCAAGGCCAGGTCAGCACAGTGCAGTGTGTGTGATTTCTCTCCCTCCCTCTCCCACCTGTGCAGCTGGAATTCTGGCCCAAGGTGTTGTCTCTTAAGGAACCTGCAATGTTACCTTTCATCAGTTGAGAATTTAGTAACAAATCCTCAGGCCATCATTTCTTACAGGTGAGAGAGGACTCCCAACAGTTTCAGGTGCTTCAAGTGCATCCTGGTTCTTCCATGTCAGGGCAGCTTTTTCATTTTAGAGGGTGATTGTAATACTGTCCAAAGGGAACAGGTAGTTTTGGCACTGAAATATGTTCCCCAAAGTTGTTGTGGTATTTTCTAGTCTGTCAGCAGGTTAAAGAGGTACAGATGGAGCTGGAAATACTTCTCCATGTTTTCACTGAGCCACAGTTGCAATACACTGATTTTTAAATTATGTTTTTGGGGTTGTTTGCTTATTTGTTTAAAGAAAGATGTTCTTTTAAACAAACAAAATTCTCCTGCTTTCTTTCAAGGTATGGCAGGTAAGGATTTTTCTGGAAAGACAGAATACCACCTATCTCTTAGTAGCATATTGTGAGAATGAAAAAGGTGAGGTGTCATTTTCCATTCTTTGTTGCCCATATATCACTGGCACTGATGAAGTTTTCACAGCTTCACACATAGAGATGATGTCTCTGAGAAGCATTACTTACAGTGACATAAGAGTCAATACAGGGTGTCATCTTTTCCTTAAATATATTTAACTGCTGCCTAGTGAACTACTTCCCTATTTAGTTAAAACATGAGAGGATTCCTTGGGTGCAAACCTCTGTGTGTTTGGGAGGAGGAGAACCTCCCAGTCCTGAACGCTGTTGCTGCAAACACACTGACTGCTGAGGTGCAGTGCAAAAGGCTTCCTTCCTGCTGTTTTCTCACCATCTCGTTTCCAAAAACTCCTACTCCCTTCCCCAGCAGTTTCACAGCTCCTTGAAGCTTTCCATGTAAATAAAGAGGTGTAGACCAAGTCAGAAACTTAGAGGGACACACAAATGTTCCTGTAATCTGATAGAACCAAGTCTCCTTTATGATTGTAAAATAGAAAATTGTATCTGCATGTAGACTCTGCCCTTGGCAGCTGTGAGATGTGCCTGAGTCTAGTACTGCTACAAAGGTGGCTCCTTATTTTAACTACTGCTTCTTGTCTTGCAGGAAACAGCCTGTGATTTGTTTAAGACTTCAAACCAGCACACCTTGTGTCGATGTCTTGTTTCTTCTCAGTTCAGCCCAAATACAGTTGGTATCTACATTCCACTTATCCAGTGCTGCAATAGTCATACAGGCAGGATACAGTTTATCATTATTATCTATGGATTTTTACCTCTGTGAAGTGTTAGATTTTACGATTTCTTTCAAGTTGTAATGTTTTCAGTATTATTTCCACTTGAAGATTTATCTTGCATGCTGAAAACCAGCTCTTCTAGCTTTTTGCATTTGTACATTGCTTTTCATTATTCCTTAGTACAAAAGCTCATACATTTCACTACTGGATAAACTACAGAGTAGTGCAGCTGTTCCCAGCTTGTTCTGGTGGCTCTACATGTCAGACTGCTTGGGGTCATCCTCTTCTTCAGACTTCTACCAAGCTGTTAAGTTCAATTTAATTTACAACAAGAACATATTGTATTAATATTGGCTATTCTGCCTCACAGAGGAAGTAAGGCACCACAATACCCTCTTATACAAATAATATATTATTTGTTTTTCTTTGAAACTGATTGTTAACACCGTATTCATGAAATTATTAACAAGGCTGTAAGATCTTCAAATTTGCTCAGTAACAAGCCTCTCCTTAGAGTTACTGGCCTTTGCTTGCCTTGTTCTCAGGTGGCACATCAGTCCTTGCCTAAGTTCCTCCATAAGGACTCAGAGATATACAGATACTTTTAGGACTACAAATGTTTTCCCTTGGGGCAACTTGCCCCTAAATATCTAAATACCACTTGTCCAAGTGATATTTGGACCATCAATGAGAATATCTGAGTACTCTACCCATGCAGAAACATGACTCACAAATGCAAAAAAAACAAATTAAAAAATTCGATGCCAGGACAGAAAAGGTGCTTGTCCTGCCTTTGTCCTGATGCTCTCCCAGTATGGAAATTAAATTAGTCTTATTCCCTCCTTGGTAATCCAGTAAGACACAGTAGAGAAATACCAGAGATGGGATAAGTAAAACTCAACTGTTACACAAGGGATAAAGCAAAATAAATATTTCATTTCAAAATGCCCCGAACTTGTGTAAGTGCAGAAATTAATTGTAATGACCAAAATGACTGATTCTGCAGTGTATGCAAATAAATCTACCGTATTTATTCTCTACATATTGACATGGTTATGAACACTTCAAGAAGGAAGTGACAGAGGGGTCACATTTTGTGCAGCCCTTCAGGTCACTTTGTTGACTTGTGACCTTCTCACTCTTCCTCTCCTATTTTCTTGCCATGGAACTCCCGACTCTTAGCTCGGAGCTTGTTGACCTGTGACTCTGCAATGTCAGCCCGCTCCTCAGCTTCCTCCAGCTCGTGCTGGATCTTGCGGAACTTGGACAGGTTGACATTGGACAGCTCCTCCTGTGAGTGAAAAGGGAATCAGGGCTTAGGAGTACAGGGCAGAGGTTTCACTCCTGCTGCAAGTCAGCCTAATGGGGCTGCAAATCTTCATCCCCCTCCCACCACTGCTCACACATCAGCCTCACACAGAGCTCCTCATCCTCCCCTTTTCAGGACATTACTGGGACGAGCTTCACCAGGACTGTGCCACACATGAGAAGGAACTCAACCTTGGATGTATAATTTTTATTCCTACTATCACACTACTTCCTGCCCAGTTCTCAGTGTGACTCATTGAGAAGACCAGGATGACTTGTGCTGCTGATTATTAGCAGAGATTCGGGAGCTGGCAAATCAGAGGGTGTGTCCTTGGGTTTGTTTGTTCTTTGTTTGTTCTGGTCTCCTGTGTGAAACAGGCTGCAGAACTTCCCTTAATGAACCTGCCTGACTGCAGGGTGCCCAGAGCTCACCAAGGCCTCATGACAAAATACCAAAACAATGTAACCAAGACACTTGTGTCTCAGGAATTTCTTTCATAGCCCTCTCCTGGTATTCAGCCTCATTCAATGTGGGTCCTGCCCCAATGGAATGTGGCCTTTGCACATTCTCCAAGCAATACTTACAGCCTCCTCAGCTTGTCTCTTGTAGGATTTCACTTTCATTTGCAGCTTGTCCACCAGATCCTGCAGCCTGAGAATATTCTTCCTGTCTTCCTCAGACTAGGGAGGTTGGCAAACAGGATAGAGAGACAATTCTTGGTCCTCCACCAGGCAAGGTTAACAGTTCCCCTTGGGGATGGTGTGTGCAAAAGGTGACTCACTGTGAGAAAAGCCTGTCAGAGCAGGAGACCTCCTGCCTTACCTGGTAGGTCAGTTCCTTCACCCTCCGCTCGTACTTGCGCACACCCTTCACGGCTTCAGCGCTGCGCTTCTGCTCAGCATCAACCTCCCCTTCCAGCTCCCGCACCTGCAAGGACAAGCCCATCCCTGCAGCTTCCCTGCCAATGTCTCTCCAAGGACACGCTCACCCAGCCACAGCCCCAGCCCTACACACCCTGGCCTCCAGCTTCTGCAGTTGTTTCTTCCCTCCCTTCAGTGCCAGCTGCTCAGCCTCTTCCAGACGGTGCTGCAGGTCCTTCACTGTCTGGTCCAGGTTCTTCTTCATTCTCTCCAGGTGGGCACTGGTGTCCTGCTCCTTCTTCAGCTCTTCTGCCATCATGGCCGCCTGATCAGAGCCAAGGGTCAAAGCCATTTTCGGACTGGAGATATTTTGGGCAGAGTACATTGACCATCAGCAATGCCAGGAGAACCCAACTCACATCTGTGATGGCCTTCTTGGCCTTCTCCTCAGCATTGCGGGCTTCCTGGATGGTATCCTCCATTTCACTCTGGATCTGGGCAATGTCTGTTTCCAGCTTCTTCTTGGTGTTGATCAGGCTGGTGTTCTGTTGAACAATAAAATTTTGTGTAGTTATTTCCAAAAGAGAGCAATTATTTAATAAATGTACTGTTTCACTGTCAAGTTATCCTGTAGACATCTAATATCAGCATTTTCCTGACATATTTTGTGAGGTCATACACAGCTAGATAGTAGAGAATATTGAAATTTGAAACAGTTTTTCTGACTGCTAATGCAATCCTACTCATTTTGCCATAATCCTTTTCTCTGTACATGTGTAATAATTATGGTTCTGATAAAGAATTCTATTACAAGAGTTGATTTAGGAATTTACATGGAAAACAATCTGTAAGGGAAGAAAAGAGCCCATGAGATTTTGAATCTAACCTGAGTGTGGAGAAGCTGAACTCTCTCACTTGCATCCAGAAGCTCCTGCTCAGCCAGTTTCCTCGACCGCTCTGTCTGCTCCAGGGCTGCCCGGAGCTCCTCAACTTCAGCCTGCAGCAGGTTTGCTCTGCGCTCCACCATGGCCACCTGCTCCTTCAGGTCGTCCTGTGTCCTGAGAGCATCATCCAGATGGATCTGGGTGTCCTTTAAGAGAATAAAGAGAAATTACAAGGTGAAGAATAAAGAGAAATTATATGATAACGACAGCGGTGTTGCAAAATGGCAATTGCCATCAGTCCAATAATTGTTACAGCAGTATAATATATATAATTATAGGAATATATTTATATGTGGACTTATTTTTGGTCTGTGCACAGTATATTAGATAAGTTAGCAGGAGGCTGATTTATGGGGATCTGTGAGAGCTGAAGAGTAAGTTCAAATCCCTGAATTTTAAGAGAGTGTAATTGAGTTGTTCAACAAACTTTTGGATGTAACTACCTTAAGAAACTCCCCTAAAGAATAAAGAAGCAAAAAAGAGTTAATAATGTTTTTTCCAGAGTGCAAGAGCTCTCAATTCACATGTGTAATCAATCAGGGAAGGAGCCAGGAGATCAGCATGGCTAAGCAAGGACCATCCAAGTCAAAATGAAGAGTAAGAAGGAAATGCAGAAAGTGGTAGAACAAGCACCAAATGTCCTCAGATCAATATAGAGAAGCTGCCAGGATGTGTGGGGATAGGATTATGAAAGGCAAGAGCTGGAGATAAATTCCTGTTTTACTAAGTTTTTGTGTGGCCTCACATTGAGTATTCCATCCAGTTCTGAGCTCTTCAAATAAGGAGACTTATTAAAGGAACTGGAATGTATCTAGAGGACTGCAGCAAAGCCAATAGTGACCAAAGTAAACCTCTAAGTGCACATTCTTACTGTAGCATACCTTGAGCACTGCCTGGGTGTTTCTCAGGTTCTTCTGTGCCTCTGCAGCCACACGGTTGGCATGGCTCAGCTGAATCTCCATTTCATTCAGGTCTCCCTCCATCTTCTTCTTCAGTCTCAGGGCTTCATTCCTGCTCCTGATCTCAGCATCCAGAGTGCTCTGCATGGACTCCACAATTCTGAGGTGGTTTCTCTTCATCTGGTCAATCTCCTCATCTTTCTCAGCTATCTTCCTGTCAATCTCAGATTTCACTTGGTTGAGCTCAAGCTGCAGGCGCAGGATCTTCCCCTCTTCATGTTCCAGGGAGGCCTTGACAAGAAGACACAAACATTGATAAAATAAAAAATAATTTCAGAAATCTCAGCTGCACTCCTCAGTCAGAACAGAGGAGAATCCCCAGTCAGAACAGAGGAGAATCCAGGTATTTTCAGCCCTATTTCTTTGTTTATTGGCAGATGGCAGTGAATGTTTTCATGTACCTCAGCTTCCTCTAGAGCAGCCTGGATTTCAGACTTCTCCTGCTCAATCTGCTTCTTGACTTTCTCCAGCTCATGAATCGCTTTTCCTCCCTCAGCAATCTGCTCCGTGAGGTCGGAAATCTCCTCTGTGGGAACAAAGATCAATGGCATGGTCAGGCACAGAACAGAATGGGAAGGGTCCTGTCCCACCAAGGTTACAGGCATCTCTGCAGACCTGCAGGCACAGACCCATGAGCAATGGTGGTAATGGCTGATAGTGAGAAAGGGCAGGGAGGAGCAGAGGGCCAGGGACTTACGCTGCAAGTTCTTGTTCTCCCGCTTCATTGTTTCCAGGTGGTCCAAGGACTCCTCATAGGCATTCTTCATCTTGAACAGCTCTGTGCTGAGAGAGCGTGACTCCTTCTGGGAGGCCTCCAGCTCAGCCTGCGTTTCCTCATACTTCTGCTTCCATTCTGCCAGGATCTGCAGAGAAACGGGCTGTGAGTAGGGCTGTGGCCATCATGGGGGCATGCTCTGGGCAGGAGTGCTGGTGCTGGAGGCCAAAAGACCTTGTCAAAGTTCTTCTGCTTCTTATCCAGAGCAGCACAGGCAGCATTGGATCTCTCCACATCAATCATCAGGTCCTCCACTTCATTCTGCAGTCTCTGCTTTGTCTTTTCCAGGGAGGCACATTTGGCATTGACAGCCTCAACATGTTCCTCTGCATCCTGCAGACGCTGGGCCAGCTTTTTCCTGGGAGGAGAGGTAGAGTGCCATGTTAGAGCTTGGAAGGGCATCAGTTCTATACTGTTGTGGGAGGGCAGTTTGGGGGTTTTGAGCCAAGCACTTATTTTACAGATACAATAGGTTCTATCATTTGTAGTGTCTTATCACCTATGGAGGATTAGGCCTATCTTAGCCCTTCTGAAGCCAATAGTTTCCCTTCCAATCTGCACTTTTCCCCTCCCTCCCCTTTTTTTTACAATGAGAGTATTTCGGTGCCTCCATCCCATTCTTCTCATTCTTCTTCTTCTTCCCATTCTTCTTAGAGATTACAGACTCCAATTTCCCTTGACCAGTTTCAGTCTTCTCCCATCATTTCCCATCCTACTTCCCACGTACTTGGCCTCCTCGAGCTCCTCCGTGCGCTGAATCGCGTCCGTCTCATATTTGGTTCTCCACTGGGCCACTTCACTGTTGGCCTTGGACAGGGCTCGCTGCAGCTCCCCCTTGGCCTCCTGCTCCTCTTCATATTGTTCTCGGAGCAAGTCACAGTCGTGGCGAGCGGACTGCAGGGCATGGGCCAGGGCATTCTTGGCCTAGATAGAGAGTGGAGTTGGGTCAAGGAATGGTAATATCCCAGGAAGTCTCTTCCAATGAATTAATTCCACACTACAAACATGATTGGAAGAGTGTTTGTAATGAAGAACAGATGTAAGCGTGGAGGAGAAAGTCTATTAATCAAACTTGTTGCAGAAACAAAGCCTTTACCCAGGATGGCTTGTATTAAGTATATCCTGTCCCCACTAGACAGTGTGAAGCTACAAGTGTTCTCAGTATCCAGAAGTAAGATATTAGGAACAACCTTAATTTCTTCCTCCAGATGTCTCTTGAGTTCCTCAATCTGTTGGGTGAAGGCCTGTTTGCCCCTTGAGAGCTGAGAAATGAGAGCATCTTTCTCATCTACCTGGCGTGAAAATTCACCTGGGAATGCACACAAATAAGATGATGTTCAAATTGTCATTTAGGACCCAAACTAGCTGGTTCAGGAATCATGCCCAAACATATGGGAGTCTCTCTCACCTGCTTCTGTCTGCAGACGAGCTCTTTGAGTATTGAGATCATTGATCATGCGCTGATGCTCTTCTTCCTTGGTCTTAATCTCACTCAGCTGGTCTTCCAGGGTGCGGCACATCTTCTCCAAGTTGGCCTGTGGAGATCACAGAGAATAAAAGAAGATTAGTAACTAGATGCCTCCTTATTCTGAACAGCAGGATTCTAAACAGATATATGTGGACATGCAAGTTACAGACTGGTTCTTGGAGTTAGAAGGTTAGGAAGAAGTTCCATAGACAGGGAGTGAGTTGGATGGTAACCTAGCCATAATTTTAAAGGATATACTTCAACATTATTTATTTTCATGTTGTTTTCATATTTTTCCATACCTTGGCTTTGGAGACAGACTCCATGTTGCTGGCCAAGTCATCAATCTCCATCTTCATCTCACTCTTCTCCTTCTCCAGCTTCTGCTTCACGCGTTGCAGGTTGTCGATCTGCTCCCCCAGCTCAGCTGTGCTGTCCGCGTGCTTCTTGCGCAGGGCGGCAGCCGTGGCCTCGTGCTGCAGCGTGGCCTCTTCCAGGTCACGGCGCATCTTCTGGAATTCTGCCTCACGTTTCTTGTTCATCTCAATCTGAGCTGCTGTGGCCCCTCCTGCTTCTTCCAGGCGCTCGCTGATCGCCTCCAGCTCCCTGGACAGGTCAGCCCGATGCTTCTCTGCTTTAGCGCGAGAGGTTCGCTCTGCCTCAATTTCCTCCTCCAGCTCCTCAATACGGGCCTGCAGAACAGCAGGGACCCTTCACACCCATGTCCTCCTCATGCCTGTGCTGCACCTGAGCAAGGCAGGGCAAGGAACAGACACTTGCCTGCAACTCCTTGATCTTCTTCTGAAATTGCATGCCCAGGGCTTGTTCATCCTCGATCTTGCTCTGGATCTGGCTGATTTCAAAGTCTTTCCTTTGGGAAAAGTGAACTGTGTTAGAGCTCAAAGGAAAAAGACAAGTGCTGCAGCCCAGCACTCAGGTGCCCCAGAACCACACTTACTTCTTCAGTTTCTCATCCAGCTGCTGCTTGTCATTCTCCAAATCCATGATGCTGTCCTGGGCCAGCTTCAGGTCTCCTTCCAGTTTCCTCTTAGCTCTCTCCAGGTCCATGCGCAGTTTCTTCTCCTGCTCCAGGGACCCTTCCAGCTAAACACAACAAAACCATCAGTGCTCTAACAGCCAGGCCAGGCTCCACACCTGTCCTGTTCCTGCTCTATGTCTGTGTGCTTACATCGTCCACTTGCTGTTCCAGCTTGGTCTTGGCTTTGGTCAGAGTATTGACTTTGTCCTCCTCTGCCTGCAGGTCATCCAGGGTCTGCTGATGGGCCTCTTGGAGGGCTTTCTTCTCTTTTGTCAGCTTGGCAATGGTCTCATCCAGGGCTGCCATCTCTTCAGTCAAGTTTTTCACCTACCAATATAAGCATGTTTTAAAATTTGGAAGAAAACATATTCACTTGTTTTGTGTTTCATTTATCTCTTGTATGTTCAGGGAAGCCCAGCTCAAGATTTTCCAAAGCCATCGTGTCTTTTGGTAAGTTTCCTCTTACTCTAAGAGTCTGTAATGTCCTGACCCTTTATGTGACTGCCAATGCATGTACCTTGTTTTCGGTGGCATGTTTTTCTTTCTCCACCTTGGCCAGTGTTAGCTCAAGGTCATCAATGTCTTTCTTCAGCTCTGAACATTCATCCTCCAGTTTCCTCTTCTTGGCTGTCAGCTCAGCATTAATTTCCTCTTCATCCTCAGCCCTTTCAGTCACCTCCTTAATTTTGGCTTCCAGCTGGATTTTGGTTTTGATGAGCTGGTCACACCTTTCCTCAGCATCAGCCAAAGCATCAGCTTCCTGGTGGGAAAATAGAGGAAATATTATTTAAAACTGAAGGAACCCATGTCAGTTGGTAAGATCTGCAGAATTTTGGGAAAAACACGTTGTTCAATTACGGTGCAAACTAGTATAAGTTTGTAGTTAGTTTTCTTCTTACTGGCCCTTTTGTTTTATTAATACATCTGTGTTTAGCTACATTTAATTTTGCATTTCATTTATTTTGGGTATATCTGAAAGTCACTTAGATTTAATCTGTATTTTCCTTTTCTCCTTTAGAAAGTAATTGTATAATATTATGTACTAAATTAAAATTTATCTGGAAGTGTTGAGAAATGTAAATAACTCTCCCACTGAGGAAATATTTGAAACTCCCTTTAGTAGCTTTATAGGCAGCCAATGCTGTCAGTGGACAATAGAATAAGATTCATCTTTCCCTGAAATGGGCATTTCAACTCAAGGGTATTGCCAAAATGTCTTTTATGGTTCTAGGAGGCCAAAATACACTTGAAACAGACATATGGAGATGATGATTGTATTTTAAGTTTTAATGGACATCTGTGTCTTCTGGAAGTAGTAGGTACAGGAGGTGAGGTGATACCTGCTATAGGAAATGGTAATCAGCTCTTCATTTTGACAGCTGAGTTAAGGCAGAGTAGTAGGTCAATCAAACTACTGTCTCTGCTCCACTAGATACACTACCGTGATTACAACAAGGCTTTATGTCTCAAATAATGTCTCTCATATGGCTTTATGAACTCACATGGACATATGTAGGTATGAAGACTAAAAACTCATACTTTGCAAACTCTAGCTTGCAATAATAAGACCGAGTAGACAAAGAATATGGCCTTAGTTTTACATTTAGTTACATGGTATTAGGCTTAATGTATTTTAGAAAGCTTAGGATGTTGTTTTAGGTTTTAGTATGAGAATTCTCTAAAACGAAGGAAGAGTTAGATCTTATTTACTCATAAAAGTACAGAAAAATGTTACTTACAGCCTGCACTTGGAGCTGCAGGTCATTTTTCTCCTGCACCAGTTTCACCATTTTCTCCTCCAGCTCCTTCCGCTTTGCCTCAGACTTTGCAAGCTCCTCCTTGGTTTTCTCAAATTCTTCCTTCATGTTGGCCATCTCCTTCTCAGACTCTGCACTCTTCAGCAAGGGCTTGATCTTGAAGAACAGCTTCATCCATGGCCAGTGTTTGACATTCATGAATGCACGAATGTTGTACTGGATGCAAAAGATGGATTCCCTGAGGCAGAATTAAAAAGTACAATGAATATTCTCAGTCTGATGAGTGTCAACAATTTCCCCCAAGCAGAGTGACTTTAACTGAAGAAGAGGAAGCCATACCTCCTCTCCACCATTCTCTGGTACTCCACCCTCATCAGGAAGCCCCTGCACCTGGCCTGGGTGCGGGTGATGAGCTGTGCCAGCTTCTCATCCCTCATCTCCTCCAGGAGCCCTATCAACCCAGCTTTGAAGAACACCTTGAGAGAGGGAATGTGTCAGCACATCACTGTCAGGTAGAGCAAAGCCCAGGCAGACAGTGAATAGGGGCATTTGTACCTTGGTGTGTCCAAATCTGTACTGGGTGTGATCCACATCGATTGAGCCAAGGAGCTTCTCAGAAGCCTTCTTGCTATCGATGAACTGTCCCTCGGGGATGGCACTGGCATTAAGCACCTTGTATCTGTGGAATTAGAGGAAGATAAGGCTATTTTTTTCCGAGCAACACACAGTAGCTACTAAACCCCACCAGCTCTTTTTAAAGTTAGAACACAGATTAAATGGACCCATGAATGAACCAACATTGCTTTTAATGATGCTGACAAGCGCAGTGCTCTCACCTCTGTTTGAAGTCAGCATAGAGGACTCTGCTGGGGAAGCCTTTCCTGCAAATCCTGATCCCTTCCAGCACGCCGTTACAGCGCAGCTGGTGCAGCACCAGCTCGTGCTCCATGGCACCTGGCAATGCAGAGCACAAATGAATGGCACTGATTGCAGTGCAGAGGGGAAGAGATGTATCAGAGCAAGGATCCTTCTGCTTGAGCATCTTACCAGGTGTTTTAGTCTCATTGGGGATGATACAGCGCACAAAATGGGGGTGAGTGCTCCGCAGATTGGTCATCAGCTTGTTCAGGTTCTCCTGTGGGATCAAGCATAGTCGGTTAGAAGAAAGAAATTTACTTTTGTACCTAGATGACAAGGAACTAATATAATAAATCTTAGGAGAAAGAAGCTTTCAAATTCAAAGTTTAGATTTAATCAAACCTTCTACATACTTTTTATTGAAAAGTATTCTCATAAAAAATCTTTAAAATTCTTCACCTTGTTTTGGAGGAAGTGGAACAATACCATATTAATATTTTCACAGAAGCCTTTTGGGGATAAATATATACTACATGACAGATTCTGAAAAATATTTTTCACAAAAAATGTGAGTGAACTATTATAAGAAATTCAGAGAGCCAAATGAAGACCGAATCCTTAAATGTGAACAGAAAATCACTATAAAAGGCACTTCAAACTTAGTATTGCTTCCTTAGAAAACGAATGCCAAAATAAAAACCTGAGTGTATTTAGCTCCATTTTGACAATATGTTCATGTCATTTTATAGAAAATGAATCCATACTTTACCCGGAAAAGAGCTGAGACAGTCTGGAAAGAAGAACCCTTCTTCTTGCCTCCCTTCTTGCCACCACCACCTCCACCACTAGCCTCTTTTAAAAAAAAAAAAAATAGTTTTTCAATATGTTGTTTTTTTGTTCCATCATTACATATCCCAAATGCTGAAAAAGAAAATTTAGAAAAATAACCTGCTTCTGCTCCACCATAAGAAGCAAAAAGTAAAGCCAGGGTCTTCACAGATGATTTCTGGTACAGCCCAATGACAGTTTCATTCAGAGGGTCCTTGTTCTTCTCAAGCCAGCCAGAGATGTTGTAGTCCACTGTGCCAGCGTAGTGCACCAGGGAGAAGTGGGCCTCAGCCTTGCCTTTGCCAGGCTTGGGCTTCTGGAAATTGTTGGACTTGCCCAGGTGCTGGTCATAGAGCTTGTTCTTGAAAGAGGTGTCAGTTGCCTTGGGGAACATACACTCCTCTTCCAGGATGGAGAAGATGCCCATGGGCTGGGAGATAAATCAATAAACAAGAGAGAATGTCTGTAGAGTATGCGATTGTGGCTTGGTCTCAAAGGGAGTGTAGTAAAAGACAGGAAGCTGAAAAACAAACTTTGCAATGTAAAAAATTTATTTCTAAAAAGTGACTTTAAAAGATCCAGCTGCTTGATTTACACTTTGGCATTGTGATTCAGGAATATTTCCTATGCCAAAACCATGTTAAAGTTCATGAGGAGAAAGGATATATTTCAAAGTATTTTTCACAAATGTGTCCTTTGCATATTTATTTTTGTTTTAGACTTTACAATTTTTCAAGTGTCCTAAATTGTATGGAACTACAAGAAACTTCCACTTCTTCCTCTCAGAGGTCAGGCATTGTACTTGCTTTGCTGTGAACTATACAGAAAAAATGTGTTTTCCCCACATTTAAAGATAACTTTATTCCAGAATCCGAAGAAAATGTTTTCATTTTAATTTAGGAACTGCCTTGTGGTTTTGAAGATAATATCCTTTATCCAGCCAAATGGCGATACCTTCCATGCAGAGAATGTGTGACAATTATTTCCATAGTTTCCTGTGGACTTTGTAATATCTATAATGAATAATTAGCAGTAGGACAGGTCAAGATGTATTTCTACAATTAAAACCGAATACAATGATCTAATTATGGGAAATTGAAAACAATGGGCTCTTGAAAGGAAGACATCTTGAATTAAAAACATACTTTCTCAATGAGCTCAATGCAGGCAGCCAGGTCCATGCCAAAGTCAATGAACTCCCATTCAATCCCCTCCTTCTTGTACTCCTCCTGCTCCAGCACGAACATGTGGTGGTTGAAGAACTGTTGCAGTTTCTCATTGGTGAAGTTGATGCACAGCTGCTCCAGGCTGTTGAACTGCTCAGTGGAGAAAAACCACAACAACCAACTCTCATCAGTATGCCCAGTTCTTCATCATTTTCCTCCACCCTTTATAAATCTCCCCAGTTAAAACACAACTATATTATCAGGACCACACCATAACAGAACCTTTATGTGGCTCCAGAAAGAAATACATACATAATGAAAATTATTGTTTTGGAGCAGATTTTTTAAATTAATCTCCTAAAATTAATAAAATACTTTGACATTTTTTTTTTATTCAGCAAAAAAATGAGTGCATGCTCTTGTCTCCAAATTGAAAACTCTTGATATCTCTGATTAAACATATCACTATTCATTCCTTGGTTCTTTAAACAATTTGAACATCTTTAACTCATTATATTTGTACCAATGCATCTCCTAGTTCTGCTCCAGAAGCTCTTTTATAAGTTTATTAGAATTACTTTGGGGTATTTAATCCATGACATTCAGCTCAAACAGTTGTAATATTACAACATATAAAATTCCATTTGCTGCTTCTGCACAAACAACATGACTCTGTGCTTGTACTGATGGAGCTTTTGATAATTTTGTTTCCTTCTATAAAAGAAAATGACTGGGTTTTCTTCTGCATAAAATCACAAATGACTAGCATGTTAAACCTTCAGAGGAATATTATTTCCAAGTCCTCTGATATAACAATCCTTCCCTTCAAGAGCAGCCCTCAAACCTGAAATCCTTACATCAAATATCTCAAAGCCAGCAATGTCCAGGACACCAATGAAGTACTGCCTGGGCTGCTTCGTGTCCAGCTGTTCATTGATGCGAACAACCATCCACAGGAACATCTTCTCATAGACAGCCTTTGCCAGGGCACCCACTGAATTGTACACCTATACCAAAGAAGAGTGGAGCAGAAGAAATGCAATATCCGAAGCAAATAGTAAAAAAGAATCAAGTCAGAGGTTCCCAGTCACCAACTGGTGGTTGTTACCTGCTGCACAGTTTGGCCCTTGGTCACGTATTCGTTCCCCACCTTGACTCGGGGGTAGCAGAGGGCCTTGAGCAGGTCTGCTGAGTTCAGACCCATCAGGTAGGCAGCCTTGTCAGCAACTTAGTGCAAGGACAAGGAGACAGAAAAATTAAAAACTAGCAAGACTAAAAACAACTATCAAGACACGCAGCACTTTGGGTGATGAACCCTTCCCAAAAGAGCTGCAATATTTAATGTTCTTGTGATCAATTTTTGCTTACTGGAACTCAGAGGACCCATGACATAATAATTCAAATGAAATCATCTTTGCATTAAATGTTTTATAGAGCAGTACATCTAAAGGCTATATGTGTCTTTAAAAATCTTCACAGAAACATCTAGAAACAATGTATTTATTAAAAAATAATTCTGGAATTCATGAGTATTTTTTCCCTAAAAAGTAATTTATGAAGTAGAAGTTCTTTATTGTGCTTATTTTCTTTAACTATCAAGCAGAAACAATTTTTTAAAGAAAATACTTTTTTTCTCAGTGTATCTAAGCACACTGAGCAAGTGCTGCTAATTAACAGTGGTAGTTCAGGAAAGATTTTTGGACATAAATTCATTTGGTAGTGCAGATAATGATAATCATTAATTGAAGAAAGAGTGTATTGTGGATGGCAGTTTCATACATATGTACCATCTCACCTAAACACATTTCTACTCCATCTTCCAAATATTGAATTATTATTGCCACTTCTAACTCGTCAGCCCCTGAATGTGCTGATACCTTCTGTGCCATCAGGCTCTGCCTGCTCCTCACGCTGCTTCTGCTTGAACTTCAGGTTCCCATAGTGCATGACAGCCCCGGTCAGCTTGTAGATGGCTGTTTTCTCATCAGCACTGAAGCCCAGGATGTCAATGGCACTCTGCAATAGGAACAATAAAATAAAAGCTTTGCCTGGGAGATGACAGTAGCTACAATACTCTGAATTGCTACTTACATCTGTAGCCATCAGCTCCTCCTGGTCATTAATGCTGGCGACAGTGATCTCGCCTTGACTCACAAATTGGTAGTCATATGGGTTGGTGGTGATGAGGAGCATGTCTGAAAATAAGAAGATGGGTCATGTAGGCTTAGTTTAGTCAAGCAAGCAATAGTGTGAGCTGATACTCAGCAATCTTTCTCCAATTCAGTAATTCTTCCTACCGATTAGCTCTGGCCTCTTGTTGGACATGATCTGATAAAAGATGTGGTAGCTCCTTTCCGCCTTGAGCTGGAAAGTGACTCTGGACTTCTCCAGCAGATCTGGAGGGGAAAAATTAGTTAGAAACAAGAAGAAACAGGAAAAAAAATAAAGAGAAGATGGAAGATGGGAAGAAAACAGGGAAGGCACTATAGATGGTGGGGTGGAAATATGCTGCATGGATAGATAGGGGAATGGACAGATTGTCAACTGCTCAGGACAGTGTCTTACATGTTTCAATATCCGCAGAAGCCAATTTTCCTGTGGCACCAAAATGGATTCTGATGAATTTGCCCTTTAAAGGAATAAAAGTATTTTAAGATTTACAGCATAAAAAATATATATGAAATGAAGAATTTTGCCATTTATTCCACTGGCCACAAGATTTCTACCTAGTGGCATTTTCTTAAAATCAGCTGTATTTTCACCACAAACATAAAGCTTTTTTTTTTTTTTTCTTCATTTTTGACCATGAAAATAATCAGCAGTGGCACAAATGTATTTTATGTATGCTAAGTGTATAAATGTAAAGGAATGTGTGAAATTCATTAGACAAATTATTCTAACTATATTCTGCACACAGAGAAGTTACCTTAATGATGCATAAGCAGCAATTTAAGTAGTTCAGCTGCTTAGATCTCAATTGTGATCTAATAAACAATTTCACTTCTGATTAATTAAATCTGAAATACAGCAAATATATTATTCAATTAGAAAATACCTCTTCCCACCCCTTATTTCCTCCCTTGCTACATTCTGTCCTTCCTTCCTTCTTCCCATAGCTTCATTCCTTTCTTTCCTGTAACTCTGTCTATCTCTTAGAAAATTAATAGAAATGTATGTAAAAATAAACAGATATTTTTTAACATGACAATATGTCAATAGGATAAAAACCACATAACCTGGTATTTTTATTTACATTTTAATGTAAAAGAGAATTATTTTTTTTGCGGTTTGAAATATGGAGAATGTTCTTTAGGATAAGTGGCAAAGCCATGATAAAAAATATAGTTTTACTCTTGAAAACATGATGGCTGAAAAACAGAAAAGAATGACTGACTCCTGTCTACTATTTTACACTAATTACTTTGTTAAGCAACTTACAAAGCGTGAGGAGTTGTCGTTCCTCACGGTCTTGGCATTACCAAAGGCCTCCAGCAGTGGGTTGGCGCTGATGATTTGATCCTCAAGCGTTCCCTGGAGATAATTATTGCTAGTTACCTCTTCCGAACGTCCTGACAGGAACAGACAAAAGCATTGATCCCACCATTTGTCCACTAACTCACCTGCATTTTGCCTGAGGTCTGCTCCTCTTTCTTCTTGTCCCCACTGGCTGCAATTGTTGCAAAGTACTGGATGACACGCTTTGTGTTCACAGTCTTCCCAGCACCGGATTCTCCGCTGCCAAAGCCAAGAGAGAAGCAGAGGGTGCGTGGTCAGGCAGGAGGTGCCCTGGCACCGGGCAGCCCTGCAGGGACCCGCGCAGGGGGTGTACGTACGTGATCAGGATGGACTGGTTCTCCCGATCTGTGAACAAGGCAGAAATACAGTACTTCAAACTCAATGAACAGCAGAGAAAGAATGAAGCATAGTCAGGTAAGTTTAATGTTTTGCATGATGTCACCTTGTCTTAAACCAAGAAACCTCCAAAGCACATTACTTTGTGCAGAGATGTCTTTCATTCAAAGCAGTAGAAACAATGCTATGAATATAGTAAACCCCATAACAGAGGTGAAGATTGTGTCAGAGCCAAGAAAGCTTTGAAAAAGTTGTTTGCTGAGACAGAGTATCCCTTCAGAGAATGTAATCGTCCAATGCCTCTGAGGCAGACAGAGGCACTCACCAGTCAGCATGAACTGATAGGCGTTGTCAGAGATGGAGAAGATGTGTGGAGGGGCCTCCTGGCGCTTCTTGCCTCGGTAGGCCAACACCACCTCGGGGTTGTACACCGGCAGCCACTTGTAGGGGTTGACGGTGACGCAGAAGAGACCCGAGTAGGTCTGTGAGGAAGGGACACAGCACGTTGGCTTCCCCTGAGCCTGGCCCAGCAGCTCCTGAGGCTGCCCAAAGGAAGCTGCTGCTGCCACTTACGTAGATCATCCAGGCTGCGTAACGCTCTTTGAGGTTGTACAGCACAGCGGGTTCGTGGAGGTGGGTCATCATGGCCATGTCCTCGATTTTGTCATACTTGGGAGGGTTCATGGAGAAGATTTGATCTTCCTTCACGGTCAGGGTCTGTCAGGGGGCAGGAAGGTACATGCATGTCAGCTAAGAATCCAGAGTGGGGATCAAATGTTGTTCTCCAGCCTTGTTTTTTGACTCACCTCTCCCCCTTCAGTCTTGACAGTGACTTTTCCTGATTCCCTGCTCGTGATTGTCCCTTTCACAAAGGATTCCTTTGCATGTACCACAAAGACGGATGACTTGGCATCAAAAGGTTTGTTCTGGGCTGCAATTCTCTCCTTTTCTGACTTCCGGAGGTAAGGAGCAGCCTCCCCAAAAACAGCCATCTCAGCGTCCGTAGACATGGCTGCACAGTATGGAGGGGCTTGTCAGCAGAGAACACTGTGAAAGAGCAGACGTGTTGATCAAATTTGTCAAAAAAAATAAGCACTTGTTAGGAGAAGAAACTGTGGAGAAAAAAAAAAATACAGTTATTAAGATTTTAATATTAATACTGCTTGTAGCCTTTTGGAAGGAATTATGAATTTGTGGACTGGTGGAATTCAAGATTTATGGAAAATCTCAAAATTATATTTTGGGAGATTATTTGGTTTATACTGAAATCACATTTAAATAATCTATAGACACTTCAAATTCAACTATTCAGGCACTCTACTGTGGAATTACGAACCTCAGAAATCCTTTCAACTACTCAGGCCCTCCTAAAATTAATTTGTAATTATTATAATGCTCTTTCTTCACAACTGATAGTTTTTCACAAAGCTCAGAATGCTCATACTCCACTGCCTGAATTGCATATTGAAAACTCAAGCTTCTTAATAGTTCAGTTTCCGTATTTCAAAGTTTTTTATAATTTTATTAATAATACCGTTTTCTCTAATTTTATTAACTGCTTTAATCCAGGCATAAATTGCAACATGACTGTTAAAAGAAGATTGATAATGTTCAAACCACATTGAGATAGCTCCTTTTCTAGTATTTTCTTTTGCTTTTTAAAACTAGTAGAATTTTAGAGAAAAACAAAGTTTTAAAGCTCTAATAAATTATTTTTAAATAGAGTTTTAAAGCCTGTATTAATTTCTCTGAAATACTTTTTTTTCTTCCTCCTGCCCTGAGGAAAACAAAATGTGGGCAGCTTAGGAAAACATTTAAATATCTCTTTCTGTATATTGTTAGGTACCAGATATTTATACAATATTTAATCTTTTGTTTATTTATACTAAAATTGGAAAACATAACATGATATTTCTTCATTTGTCTATGGAGGAAGAAGTAGTGTCTTCCAGAGGATGGGAGCTGCATCTTCCTCTTCTTGTGAGATAGAGAACAAGCAGAGGATGGAACAAAGGGCAGCATTGCCTTTTACAGAAGTGCAATCAGAGCTTCATTTCTTATATTACAGCTCTTTATAGTCTTACTGCTTTCGTGATTCCATGGAAAATTTTGGACAAAATTTCAAATTAATTTGCATATTCTGAGACAAAATGCTGAAATTTGCAGTTTTCCTACTGTATTCTTAGTTCAGTTACACAGCTACAACAGCAATGATGGGAAGGCAGTACACCTCACTCCCTGTTAGGTGAGTTAAGCAGAAGTGAAGAATGTCCCCATTGGGATTTTCTGGCCTGCCATGAGTAGTCAGAGACTTCAAGCACAACTCCTTAAAGAATGGACTAGATGACTTTATGAGATCCTTTACAACCTGGACTGCTCTATATTTCAATTATTCACTTGAAAACCTTACCAGCCTTTAGCACCCCACCACCTTATACTGTGACTACAGTGGACTGGAGAATATACAGTGAAACATTGACCATGCACTCAGCCATACAGATGCCCCACCCAAAAGGATCTGTCTCTGCCCCTAAGAATTAGTAAATCAGCTTCTTACCTCTCGTGACACCAAATGTGTGGCTTGTGGGCTGGCAGCTGGTCAGTACTGTAAAACAGAAATGACAGTTCCCAAATTGCTGCTGCACAAAAGTCAAAAGTGAAAATATGCAGGTGTCTTGAAAACAGATTTATAATGGAGTCCCCTCCTGGACAGGAGCACGGGAGGCAGCAGGAATGTGGTGGCACATTAGGCTGCCATCCCCTTCCTGCCAGCCTGCAGACCCCATCCTCTTACCTTGGAGCTTTCTGTGGAGCCAGGGCAGACGTGGTGCAGGGACGTTTTATACGATCTCGCCTGCAGATGCTACAGATGCCTACTCTTTCTTCGGTCAAAAATATTTTGGCAAACCCTCTTTGGCTAAGCATTGTCTGGCAAACTGAACTAAGGGCATAATTGTCATTTGACATGACTAGATATAATTAGAAAATTTTGATGTCTTAGTGGCTATATGAATACATCTCCTATAAATAATGTGACAAGGGTGTTAAGGAGAGAATCTGGACTAGTCAAAGCACTTAAAGAACTTGGATTCAGGACTTATGGATTCTATTGCTGGCTTTCCCACCACTCATTGCACGACCTGGGATGGATTGCTTGGTATGTCTGTGCTGCAGCTACCCCAGCTGTACAATGGGAATGTCAACTTTTATCTTTCCCCTGTGATGGTGTGAATCTCTTAAGAAATGCCTAAGAGGAATACATTAGGCAAGCGACTAAGCGGGAAGTAAGTATTACAAAAAGCATTTGGCAGATGTGCTGGTAAGATTATGAAAGCAGAGGATCAATCTCTGTGATAGTGTGATAGTGTGATAGTGTGATAGTGTGATAGTGTGATAGTGTGATAGTGTGATAGTGTGATAGTGCTGGTGCCTGAGAGTCATAGACAGGACAAGATAGTATAAGGGACAAAGATTTTGTCCCAGAAACAAGAGGCTGGGGTCTAACTGAACTACTGGGGTGGGTCTCAGAGGTCACTTCTGATACATGAAGAAGAGCATAAGTACATTAGTGCAGATATACCAATCTGTACACTTAACATTGTAAAAGAAGTGGGATATTCTCCAAGAAGGGTTATTAGCCTGTGCATGAATTTGTGCTAAGGCAAATATCATAAAATATGCTGTGATTTATGCTGTGTAGATCAGTGCAGCTTAACAGCAGATGTTTCTTTCTTTTCTTGATGATATTTTAATTAATCAGAAAGTACCAATGTTAGCAGTTCAGGACAGGACCTCAGTTGTTTCTTATGTCTTTTTTTTCCGAGTCTGACCTGCCAATCTGTACCATAAATAAAATAAATCCTTGAGGTAACGATTTGGGCCATTTGAATATTTATACCCCTTTCAACAAGGAATAATTATGGGTCATTACAGAATCTACATTTAAATTCCTGCAGAAATTTCTGCTCCTGCAGAATTTAAATGCCCTTCACCAAGACAAAGTTCAGCTCAGACATCCAAAAAACAACCCCAATAAAGAGACTTGCAGTCTTCAGTTTATCCTTGTTTCCGTTTCTGCTAACATAAACAAACTGTGGACTCAGCTGAAAGCCGGTCTCCCATCTACATGCTTCTGCTGTCAAACTCACCAATCAGGAAAAAAAACAAAGACCCCTTCAGTGCTCCCCACCTGCAGGGACACCTTCCATTATCCTAGGTTGCTCCAAACTCCATCCAATCTGGTCTTGAGCACTTTCAGAGATGGGGCAGTCACAGCTGTTCTGCACAACCTGTGCCAGGGCCTCAGCACCCTCACAGGGAAGAAAGTTTTCCTAATATCCAATTTAAACCTGCTCCCTGTCAGTGGGAAGCCATTCCCTCTTGTCCTCATTAGAAGCCCCTCTCAGCTTACTTCCAGTCCCTTTTAGGCACCGGAAGGTTGGTAGAAGGTCTCCCTGGAACCTTCTCTTCACCAGACTACACACCTGTCCTGGTTTGAAGGACAGGTGTTTGCCAAGGAAAGCAGAAGCTTCCCCTTGGACTGAAAGAAAATGTGATTCTTCCGATTATTATAATTTTGGAATTAAGAGAGCTCTCAGGCAAAGATATGGGGGTAGGAATAACAGTTCTTTACTAATATATTTAACAAGACAAACAAGAACAACAACAGCTATGAAATTACCCACAAACAGAACAGTAACTCAGTCCCAGTGTTTTTTGGCTGCAGGCACCTTTTCCCTGAGCTGCAGTTCCCGGTGCTGGGGGCGGGCGGGTCCCGCAGAGCCGCAGGAGGGCTGGGGGTGATGGCAGCGCTGTCCCAGGGGGAGAGAGAGATGGAGAGAGAGCCCTCCGCTCATGGTGTGGGTCCCAATGCTCAGCAGAGTGCTGGATGGTGGTAGTTCACAGCGAGAAGACAGCCGGGCAGGGTCCGATGGTGGTTTCCCGACGCTGGGATGGGACACAGATGGCGATCGTCCTTCTCGTCCGAACTCCGCGGGGGAAATGGGCCGAGGCCCAGCCTTCCTCTTCCTCTTCTGGCTGTTTGAATCTCGCAGGGTTCCCTCTTCCCTCCCGTCCCCTCCCCCTTGTCACCAGGGCCCAGTCAACAGGTATCTTAGCATGACAATGGGGAAAATTCCACAGAGGGAAAAAAGGGAGAGAACTAACCCTCAACATTATCCACCCCGAATTTTCCCCTACCATCATGCCAAATCAAATTAAAAATCTTCAAATTATAGACATCCATACAGTTACAGATACAGGCACAGTATTGTAGGTAGTTCACCCTAAAACAAGGTCTCCTTGGGGTATGCATCTGGTCTTTCCATCCCTTTGCATGATCCACCAGGTACACCCTGGCCCTTGAGCAAAAACCACCCCCCGAATTGGATTGTCTTTGCTGGAGGCAGGGTTCACCCAAACAGTTTTTCCTAGCATACCTCTCATATGCACCACTGGAACCTTGTCCCCATCTGGTGTTCTCAAGGGCTCAGACTGGGCAGGGCCTGCTCGATTAGTGGAACCTCGGGTGTTCACTAACCATGTGGCCTTTGGTAGATTAATCTCCCAGTTTTTGAAAGTCCCCCCACCCAGTGCCTTCAAGGAGGTTTTAAGCAGTCCATTGCACCGTTCCACTTCCCCAGCCCCTGGTGCATGATAAGGAATGTGGTACACCCACTCGATGCCGTGTTCTCTGGCCCAGGTGCTTATGAGGCTGTTCTTGAAATGAGTCCCATTGTCTGACTCAATTCTCTCAGGGGTACCATGTCTCCAAAGGACTTGTTTTTCCAGGCCCAGGATGGTGTTGCGGGCAGTGGCATGAGGCACAGGGTAGGTCTCCAACCATCCAGTGGTGGCTTCTACCATGGTCAGCACGTAGCGCTTGCCTTGGCGTGTCTGAGGCAGTGTGATGTAGTCAATCTGCCAGGCCTCCCCATACTTATATTTGGACCACCGCCCCCCATACCAGAGGGGCTTCACTCGCTTGGCTTGCTTGATGGCAGCACACATCTCACAGTCATGGATAACCTGGGAAATACTGTCCATGGTGAGATCCACCCCTTGGTCTCATGCCCACTTATAGGTAGCATCTCTGCCTTGGTGACCTGAGGCATCGTGGGCCCAGTCAACAGGTATCTTAGCATGACAATGGGGAAAATTCCACAGAGGGAAAAAAGGGAGAGAACTAACCCTCAACAACACCTCCAGCTGTCTCAGCCTGTCTCCAGAGCAGAGGATGCTCTCAGAGCATCTTCATGGCCTCCACTGGATTCACTCCATCAGGTCCACATTGTTCTTATGTTGGGGGCCTCAGAACTGAATACGGTATTCCAGGTGGGTCTCACCTGAGTGAGGCAGAAGGACAGAAACCCTCCCTCCTCTGCTGCCCACACCGGGGGATCAGCCCAGCTGCCAGGACACATGGCTGGGACATGCTGGGCTTCTCATCCAGTAACACACCCAAGGGCTTCTCCGCAGGGCTGTTCTCAATCAATTCTCCACCCAGCCTGTATTTGTGCTTGGGATTGCCAGAAACATGTACAACAGCTTACACTTGACCATACTGGGCTACATGAGGTTCACATGGGCCCATCTCTTCTACCTTTCCAGGTCCCTCTGGGTGACATCCTTTCCCTCCAGCATGGCTCCTGCTCCATGTGGTTTGGTGTCATCAGCAAACTTGCTGAGGATGCCTCTGAACCCACTGCTCCTGTTGGCTAAAGAGATATTAAACACCTCTGGTTACACTTTCCCTTTTACAGTGGCAACTTTACCAGAGAGCCATGACTTCTTAATTATAATGGATAGTGGCTTAGCCATCCCTCTGCCAGTTCCCTCAGGACCTGTGGATGACTCTCATCAGGTCCCACAGACTTGTGCACCTCTAAGTTCTTTAAATAGTCTCAAACCTGATCTCCTCCTACAGTGGATGGTTCTCCATTCTCCCAGTTCCTGACTTTGTCTTCTGCAACTTGGATGATGTGGCTTGAGCACTTGCTGGCTAACACAGAAGCAAAAACATCACTGAGTACCTCAGGTCTCTTTCAATCCCAAGTGACGAGGTGACCCAATTTCTTCCAGAGAGGGCCCAAATTTTCTTATCTTCCTTTTAAGATCAACATTCTCACAGAAGCTTTTCTTGTTGCTTCTGATGTCCCTGGCCAAGTTGAAGTCTATCAGAGCCTTAGCTTTCCTCTGCTCCTTGACTGATTGGACAAATCCTCTATATTCTTCCTAGGCTACCTGACCTGTTCCTACCTTCTGTAGGCTTTCTTTGTGCATTTGAGATCATCCAGGAGCTCCTTGCTCATCCATGCACACCTCCTGGCATTTTTGACTGATTTCCTCCTTGCTGGGATGCATCATTCCTGAGTTACCCCTGAAAAGTCCAAATTTGTGTCCCCTTCTTGCTGCCCCAAGGATCTCTAACTCCACCATTTCCTGGTCACTGCAGTCAAAGCTGAACCTTGAGCTTCACATTCCCCATCAGCCCCTCCTTGCTGGTGAGGACAAGGTCCAATACAACCCTTCTCCATATTGGCTCCTCTATCTTTAGAATAAGGAACTTATCATCACAACAAAGTCCTGGACAGTTAGAGTGGTTTCAAAGGAGGGCTAAGAACTGGAACACCCCTCCTGTGAAAAAACGTTGACATACTTCACGGAATCATAGAATCATTATGGTGGGAAAAAGCCTCGAAGATCACAGAATCCAACCTTTGACCAAAACCCTCCACACTCACTAAACCACAGCACTGCCATGTCCACTCGTTGGGGTTGTTCAGCTGGAGATGAGAAAGGTTCAAGGACACCTTCTTGAGGCTTTTCAGTACTTAAAGGGGGCTTGTAAGAAAAATGGAGCAAGGAGTTTAAAGGGCAAGAAGTACTGGTTTTAAGCTGAAAAAATGTAGATTTCAAATAGATATAAAGCAGAAACTTTTTATGATTAATGTGGTGAGACACAGGGGTAGGTTTCCCAGAGAAGTAATAAATGTGCCACTACTGGAGGCTGAGTTTGATGAGCCTCAGACCACTATCCCTGAGGTCTTCTCTGAGTAGCTGATGTTTCCTTTCTGTGAAGTCCTGCTCTCAATGGTGTGTAGCAAGCCTGTCTTATGCAATGCTGTCAGGCTGGGACCTAAGGTAGCTTCTCACATGTGAGTCAGGCTGTGAGAAAGAATTCCTTCCTTGCTCCTCATGTCCTCTCAGTAGCCAGATGACATTTTCTCTGGCTGTAAATCATTCAAGTTTTATTTAGTCAAAGGCCAAGTGTGTTTGGTCAGTGTTCCCAGGAGGACATAACTTTTGCCCGTGTTATGTAGCTCCATTATATATTATTCTGCTATATAGCTTTCCACAGCAATAGAGCAGAATAGATCCATGTATATTCTTTGTGAAAAAAAATTGTGAAGGAATTTGTGAAGTTATTGCAGTAAAGGTGAATGAAATATATGTTCAATTCCCAATTTTACTTCAAGAAAAAATACAATATTGTGTACATTTCAATATAACATCCATAACTATAGTATGCAACAGCCCTACAATGCTTCACAACTTTCCTGTACATGAGCAACATACTGTTTGCCAATATATTTCACAGTCCTAAACTCAGGTGACACCCTCTGTCATTACAAATAGAGTTACAGTGGTTTTCTCTCTTTTCAAATATTCTGAATACTTTTATTATCTTTTTACTGAATTGCGTTCTCAAATTCAAACTATAGGCAGTTTTTCCTGATGTGATTGCTTTATATTGTCCAAAGACAATGCAAAAAACCCAAAATACGTAATGATGAAGAACTTTTCAGTTTATGAACACTCACACAATTTCTACACGTTGAGTGAAATGGATTTAGAGAGAGTAATAATAATTTAAACCTGATTATGTTTATATGCACTCAGACACAATGACAAATTGAGGTAATTTTTGGTGTACAGAAAGAAGAATAGAATTATCTGTGCTCTACCAGGGAAGCTGAGGAAAATGCCTATGTACTGAGCTCCCCTAAAATATGAGAAAATACGTGTCATAAAAGAAACTGTCCTGCTACCTGTTCCATACACCACATATATAGTGCAGCACTGACCTGTCTTCTCAATGTGACCTTTGAGGGAACTTTTCAGGGATCTTTTTAGGTTACAGCAACAGCTGAGAAAAGAAGTCACTGATTCTCACTGCTACCAGGACTTAATGGAAACTCAGTAGGGGATGGCTGGAGAAACTAATTTCTTCTTCTGTGTTCTCTCTGATATTAATGTCTGCTGCTCTTTGCCCCCCATTTGCAGGGTGATATACACCTGAAGCCTTTTCCTTGCCCCTCTCAAGTCTTTTTCCATGCACAAGCACAGAGGGAAGTAACATCATGCTGAACTAGCACAGCAAAAGTTTGCAGTGCTGCAGTATTTGCTTCACAAAATCCAGGAGCCAAGGTAGTGGAGATGATGTCAACAGGATACATTAATAAAACTGAAATTCTTTAGTATATTCATTCCTGGTCTAGCTCTGGTTCTACTCAACAGCAGATAACTTTTGACAAGTGTAATTGGGGCAGTACTATGTGTATTGAAGAATGTGGTCTTACATTTGAGTTAATTCAGAAAATTCAGAGTTCAGTGGAGAATTAGAAGTATCTTAATGGTGTTCTGGTGACAGCATGCTCTGTCCACCTGAGTAGCAAGGAGAGTCAGTTCCCAAAGATGTATCATATGACAGAGACCGTGCCATCTCAGTAGGCAGTGCCATAAACATGCTCCTGCAATGCCAGCATCTCGCCAGGAATGGGAAGTTCTATTTCTTTCAAAAGCAGGTGATAATTTAGAGACAGCATTACTAATAGCTTGGGAGGACTTCAGCCTCATGTCTTGTAGGAAATATTCAACTATCTAATGAACTGAAGGACCAATTAAACTCCAACAATCTATAACTAGAAGTATTTCATTATGGAATAGGATTTAAATAATGATGGTTTCGATATCAGAACAAAGTAACAGCATAATTAAATAGCTGGAACAAAAAGCTGAATTCATGTGTCTAGATTTATCTTATTTGATACTATGTGATTGAGAGATGCTAAAATCATCATCAATTACCTATTAGCTTCAACAGACCAGGAAGACAAAAGTTATGAGCAGGCAGCATAAATATCTGTTCACTCTAAGTATGACAGAGGGAAAAGGCTTTATTCTGAATGTTTCTAACCACCACATAATTGCATTTCAAAGTACTAGAAAAACTTTCAATATAAAAGGACATTTCAATGTCTTAGTTGTTTTGGTGGACTGTCATTAGTCCTTGCAGATCTGGTCATCTTGATCTAACAAATCTCAGCTGACAGCTCCTGGTGACATCTCACAGTATATTTTCTGTTCCAGAGGAAGTCCCTTGCTAACATTGTTTGGTATGCTAGAAAAATAAAAATTAACATGTTAAAATATTTAATTTTTGACTGTTGTCTTCTACCTTCACTTAAAAAACAATATACAAAAGGGACAATTCTTTAGCTGATATTTTAGTACATTGCTGTAAAACACCTTGTTCATTGGAAGAAAGAGCTACAGGCCAACTGAAGAATGTTGTCAGGCTTTGATATTTTGAGTAAAAAAGCTAATATTGTTTGACTAATAAGTTTAAAGGAAGAGAATCTTGACTAAAAATGTCAGTGATCTACACATCTTGCTTGAAAATGTGTTGATAAAATCATTCCAAAACAGCATGGTGGCATGAATGACTTGGATGCATGTCAGAAGTTTGATACAACCAATGATGTTAGCACAGAGTTGTATAAGTCTTCCAAGAGAAGATTTATATATGAGGAAAGGCTTTGCAGGGACTTACTCAGTATTGTCAGTAGTACTTTCAACTAGGAAAACACACAAAGACAGTGGAAGCATAGGTAAGAAATATTGAAGAATAATTTAGCTGAAAAAAGTTAAAGTAAAACATATGGAAACAATAACATGAAAAACTCTTAAGAAATCTTTGACAAAATGTTGGTGTGTTGGGTACGGACTTTTTTTTTCCATCTCAACTCCTTGTTCACAGGCTAGGAATTTTAGGAAGTAATCTCAGTGAATAATATCCAAGTAAATAAACTAAATATTACATTCATGTTTCAAGGCAAAGTAGGAAAGAAAAAGTAATTAAGACTATGTTTATAGAGGTCAAAGATGGATATAAATATAAGAAAAGCATCACAGAAAATCAGTGGATATCCAAGGTTTTTGTGTCATTGAAACTACCAATACTGATGGCACTTCTCTAATTTCCTGCAGTGAAATCAGAGAAGCAATTATAGAATGGATTCAGTTGGAAAGAGCCTGAAAGAGGCATGGTCAGGGACACATTCCACTGTCCCAGGCTGCTCCAAGCCCCAATGTCTCACCTGGCCTTGGACACTTCCAGGCATCTAGGGGCAGCCACAGCTGTGCCAGGGCCTCACCAGCCTCACAGGAAACAATTTCTCTCTAGTATCTAATATATAACTTTTCTCTTTCAGTTTAAATCTATTTCCCCTTGTCCTACAACTTGGCATGGTGAAATCAAAGAAAATTTCAAAGCAGCATATTCTCAAAGTGTTCCTTTTCTGATAGAAGCCAGACTTGAGAGACTCATGTCCAGACTCTTGTTCAGACTCTTGTCCTCTCACAGGAGCTTACCCTGATGAATCTGAGGTATTCATCCTGTGGCAGCTTTATCTTCTTTCACAACTCAGACCCTTCTCCCACTGATGATTAATTAAATTTACTGGCATGTTGGCCTATAAGCTTCTTGTAAAGGATCCAAAGTCCTCGATTCTATTACTTATCTGCTCTGAGCTCACAGATAGTGAATTACACTGGAGAAAAGTCCATTTCATACTGCCTTCCCTAGAACACTGCCTCGTACAAGGGAACATTTGCAGACAGGGGAAGCCAACCACTTATACCGATAAATCATTAGCATATTGCTTGTCAAGCTTTTGACCTGTGCCAGCAATACATCTCCTAAACAGATTTAAAAGCATAAGTGGACAGCTGGCATTTTCTGGGACCCTTCCCAATACAGTCTGCATCCAGCTTCACCATGCTTGATACAGAAATAGTTTACTTCTATAAGCATGAACACTTCCATGCCAATTGGCCTAAGTTCCTGGACATGTTTAATTTACTGGTGTAGCTGCAGTGTTACTCTGGAAAGGTTTGTAGGAGCAACAGTGGTATGTGTCTGCCCTCGGGAAAAGAAGGACCACCACCTTGATGAAAAAAGGGGATTAAAATTGATTGTGCCTCTATTAACTTCCTGCCAGTGCTTCCATCTCTTCAGGGCTGGGGTCCCCTACAGCTGGATGCAAAACACGGCGGAGTCAAAAGAGAAGAGGCAGATTGAGGGTGGACTCCAGCTACAGGCTGTCCTGCACAGTAGCAAGGAGGGGGCAAGGATCTGCAGTGCTGACATTCCCATGGAAGAGAGAGGGTTTTATTGTGCTGAAAATAGATCCTTCTTGAGATGGAGACCTGGCAGCTGCTTCACCCTTTGCCAGCTCTTAACCATGGCTTCCCCTCCCCCGTGTTCTGTGACTGGCTGTGAATTCAGGAGCAGGAACTATAGCAAGGCAGCAGAGTCAAGTGGGAAAGTGGAGTCATCTCAGCATTATTAGCCTGTACCCCATTAGGACATCATCCTGAAGCCCGCATCCATGTTTTTATGTTGGAACCATTCAGCTCACAAGCTAGAAATTTGACTTTAGCGTCTGGATGAGGAGATAGAGGTGGAAACAGCACATGATATGAAATACCTTGCTGAACATCTTGAGGCTATGTAAAGTGTTTCCACAGTATATCTTGCAGATATCTCATCTGGAAGCTGAGGATGGGCTGGACAAATGGGTGCTTGTAACGTCTGAAAATTATCTGAACTGTCTCAGCTGTTCAATCAGCAGCTAATTAGTAGCTGGCTAGCAGTTGTTAATGAGAACAATAACCCTGAGGCTCACAAGGAGACTCTTATCTTTCAAAATCTCCATCAAAGCCCTATGAGTGAGTCACAAGATTGCACCTTTGGCAAATTTGCCAATAACTTTAAGGGATTTGAGTGACAGAGATTTAATCTGTCTGCAACTTTGAAGGAACTGGGCTTGTCAGATAAAGCTTATTGCAGTTAACTGAGCTTTTCTTCTTCCTCAGGCCAGTGGGGTGATTCAGATGCATTCAGACTGTTCTCAGCCATTGTAAATGCAATCTTTTGTACACATGCAGGGATGTATATTTCCCAGCTCATTCAGATTTCCTTTTTGTTGCCCTTGCATTCAGATTTCTTCTGCTTATAGCTGTGGTAGCAATCCTCTGCCTCAGTGAACATGGAGAGTCCCAGTGTTTAACGTGCCAGTGACACTCTTATCAGTGACACTCTTACAGACATTTCCTATCAAACGGAAGTTGGAGGCAGTTGGGATAAGAAAACAGACTCCATGGACAGCCATGCCCAAGTGTTCTTGAACTACTGTAGTCCCAGCTAGAGAAGGCAGGAATGGCAAGCAAGCCCAAAGCCATTCTCAGGTGGGAATTCATGCTCTAATAAGTAGAGAGCAAAAATATATCTTTACATATGTCACTATTTCCTGCAAGTATTAATAAAACAATGCCTTTAAAGAGAGTCATAGAATGAAAGCAGATGTGTCACAGACAAGAAATGTCTCAGCTGGGCTTCTGTATCCTGTAGCTAAGAAAATGGGATAGGAGATACTGTGAATATTTAGGGATTGTCTCAGCATAAGGGAATCATGCACCTCCATCATCCAAAGGACATTAAAAAACTAAGTTATAGATGCATTTTGGTTTGAAAATGGGGGCACTGGCCTGCTGGAGCCTTTCCTGTCAGCTGCTAGCTGCTTGTTACCTTAAGCAAATGAAAAATCACACACAGAAAGATAAAAGCTTTTGATTAAGCCATCAGTAGGGCATGTGGACTGCAGGCCAGAGCTACAAACCACAGAATTACCTCATGGGGATGGCAGTAAAAAAGTCAGCAGGGATGTCAGGATCCAAGAAGTATACCTTTCCCCACGTCATGGGCTGGCCCTCCCTTAACATCCATGAGCACAGGCCTTCCATAACTCCCAGGCTTATCAGGGTCCTGGTTTTAATCAGCTGCTGCTCCCCCAGAGGACACAGGTCACATTAAAGAAGAGCAGACAGAATTTGCAAACTCTTTGCAGGTGGATAAAGGGGTCCCTGAGGGATCCCCCAGCATATGGGTGTGAGTGGTACTGCTGGCCATGGCTGTTGTCTGGACTATAGGTGGTAAAGGTTTATTGTAGGTGTAGTCCTGTCCTGCTAAGAAAATTTCAGGTCAAGATATCTTTCCTGATCTGCAGTGTAGAAGGATGAAAAAGGCAATGGGGAGGGAGAATGGAAGATAATACCTGTATATTTTACTGGACTAGCAACTTGCCCATACTTCAGCCTTAAAAGCTATCTTGGGCATCAGTATTCAATCAGCTCAAAGCTAGCAAAAAGCTCTAATTAAAGAAACTAATAGGAAGTCCCAGGGTGAAAGAGCAACAGGAGGTATGATGTCACTTTTTTAATTGGCAGAGTTCTTGCAGTAACTCTTCTGAGAAATAGGGAACACCACAAGCCTTGTGGGAGAAGCCTGTACTACTCATTAAATCCCTTGCATCTAAAGCCAGTCAAAGGTGTACCAAGTTAGCTGTGACTACTGGAAAATCTGCATTATAACATGAAAATCTGGATTGTTTGTTTCTGTCTTGACAGCTGAGATGGTAACTTGATATTTGATCCACATGGATCAAATGTGCAGCATTACAGTAAATAAAACAATCCCCCATTAGTTCAGAGGTAAGATGAGAGCACAGCAGCAGAGTGACTGAAAATAAGAGTTGAGAGCATTAGAAAAAATCATGTGTTCTGTGGGTTTCCCAAACAAGGCACAGTGATGTGGAATGCACCAGTGTGGTACTTTGGAAACTGCTAGGGACAACACAGGTGGCTCTGTGCAAAGCTCTGGTGGCATCTCTGCTGAAATATTCTGTGTTATCCCAGCATTGCACATTCAGAATTACTGACTCAAGGGGAAAAGGGGAGTTTGTGTGAGCACAGTGGGGCAAAGAAACTCCCTTGAGGGAGGAGCTTGGAAAAGCTCAACTTAAAGCTCTTGGGCGTTGGCCAGCACCCAAGGGGCACTCGTGAGCCACCCACTTGCTTTTAGATGCTTCAGATCCTTACAGCACGTTGCCTCCTCAGGCTCTGTCTCATGCACTTTGCAAGCTTGACTTGCCAAGTGTGGAACCCACATCAGCCTGGAGCCAGTATCACCAGGCACAGCACCAGCTGCTTTGCCCATGCAAGGAGAGGCCCCAGCTGGCCCTGGCTGGCTGCAGCAGCTTCCCGTGCACTCCATGAACACACAGAGAGCTTTTCCTCTCCCAGCTGTGTGCTCTGCCCAGAGCCACAAGCAGTGACTGTGCCCGGCACTGCCTGTGCAAACAGAGCTGTCCTGGCTGCAGAGCAGCAGCACCTGGGCTCCAGGCTCTCCATGGCCCCTTGGCAAGGGGGATGTCCCTGCCCTGATGCTGCCTGTTGGCTTCTTGTGACAGACATGGCAGGACACAAAGGCCAGCCCAGAGCATTGTCCTGGCAGTGGCTCAGCCTCGATGACATCTGAGGTTGAAAAGCACAGGAACAATGAGACAGGCAGATGTCCTCAATCTTCTCCTCAACATTACCCCATTCTTCAGCTGCTCCTGGCTTGGGCACATCCCAGTCCTGCTGTCTTTGTTCAGTGTGGGATCAGGAGTCTGCTCCTGGTTTTCTTCTCATGGATTTGTCTGGCAGATTTTTTGCATCATTCATGCAAACCTTCAGTAGCCACTGCATTGGTGGTGATGAGCTATGCAGATTAATTACAAGTATTTTGAGGAATATGTGACTCTAAATGGTCCCCAAAGGATGGTTCTTCTCACAGGGGAGGCATTCTTTGGGCCATGAATGTTCTCTCCTCTTATTTTCTGCCACACATGGACCACAACCTTTTCAGATTTATGATGTGGACATCTGTACTGTCTTGACCTGAATAAGTCTGTCAGCGATACTTCCCTAAGGATCCCAGATCAGTTATTTTTATGGATGGTAATATCATTGCTCCTTGGGGTTGAGTTTCAGAAACAGGGAGATTGTTTTTCACTGACATCTTAAAATTTGAGGGGGAGATTAGAATTCTCCAGGGAGTAAGCGTGGCATTTGTCTCTGTCAGCTGCACAGAGTATATAATCTGTTCCTATAAAAAGAGCACCAAGATTTTTACTATTCAGGACATCATAAATTATGCTAAAATGTGGAGGTCTTCCGAATTCAGGAAACTGAAATGTAAATTCATGGAAAAATGGAAGTAAACTCACATTTGCCTGCACACTGTTTATGTTACTGTCATATTTTCTTTTTATGTCGATCCTGCAGTGGCTGTGCAGAGCTTGAACTCACCTTGGGAAGAAATGTCTGCATGAATGCACAGGAGGGGTGGAAACCTTCCTAGTTTGTTGTGCTGAAAAAATTCCTGTAAAACAGATTTTTCCAATGCTGATTTTCCATGTTGGTGGTGAGGACAATTTTTGGTTTTTTGGCAGGATGAATGAAGTGATAGAAATGTCCCCCTTGCCTGGTTTCCATAGAATTCACCTGGACAGGTATTTCCTGTGTGGCATCAGGGCTCCTTAGGGAATGTGTTGGGAACATAACAGGCACCCTAAGAAATGTCTGCATGAACTTCTCTGTGCTATTCCACTACTGTCCCTACCGACATCGTTAGTATCAAAAACTGTAGTAGGCACTGATGCAGTAAAGTTGTCAGGTAATTTCCTGAATTTTCCTGTGGAAGATTTCACACAACAATATGCTCTGTGCTTAGATGTGTCCTGCCCTCCTTGACTGCTGCTTAACCAAGCATCTCCCAGAAGTTCTGGGAGTAGGAGTTAGTGATGGGGGGTGCTGTTATCCTCTTCTGCTGTCAGAACAGACCCACTGAACAGGGAGGAGTGGGAGAGCCTGGAACCTGCCTACCACAGTCATCATGGTTCAGCCAGCCCTGGGTCAGAACAGCATTGTCATCTCCTGAGGGACAGGGATAGAAGGAAGGGAAAACTGGGCCAGAGAGGAGTCTTAGAAGTCATCTGGTGGTAGTGCAGCTGAAATAACTCAGCCTCTCCAAACTATAAAAAAAATCACTGACCCTGTGTCAATCAGACAGTTTTCCTCCTCAGAGAAAAGTTCTGGTCCCCTGGCATGACAGAGCAGCCACCTGGTGTGGGTGTCCTCAAAGCTGTAGGGAAGCAGGGCTGTTGATGGTGACTTGCATTTAGCTCGCAGGAAGTTGCTGGGCTCCATGCAGTTGTTGCTGGAGCAGCAGTTCCCTCATGTCCTCAGCTGAGATGTCCATGTGGCAGTCCTGACAGAGCAGTCGTGGCAAAAGACTTGTTAACATGCCCAGGAAACAATCCACACATGCAATGGCTTCTTGGATTGTTTGGGAAGAGCCCATGGCATGGCATCTATTAGACAGTGGATTATCTGCATAACAAGGAAGTCTGGATTTTGTTTTATGCAGAGCATCCAGGGCTCTTCTGATGCAGGCCAACAAAGTGGCATGTGCAGGAAGAATGTGATTCCCCTGCTAGTGTCAGGAGTACAATGTGGTATGAATGAACCCTTTCCTAGCATGGTATTGTATAACCTCCAGTGAGCAGCTCATCCAGAAGAGAAGGCAGGTGCATGCCAGAGAGCACAGGGAGAACTAATCTCCTGCTAATAACATAGACAAAGAGAAGCAAAGTAAAAAATAATGATGTGATGTAATATAATGATGAACAGTAACACTGGAAAGAGGCTATAAAGTCACAACAGCCAGTGCAAAATTCCCAGCCCTTGTTGTAAATTCAGTATTTACAAGGCTCATGGTTCTCCCCCAGACAATTCTCTCCCTAATGGTGAGAAATGTTTGGCATGTCATGAAGGCTTTTGTTAGATGATTTTTGGAATTTTGCAGATTGCTATTCATGAGTAGACATTTTGGTATATCGTTTGTCTGTCTAAGACTATAGTTTGTGCTCTACATATCTGTCTGGATAGAGAAACTTGATAAATATCCCTGTCATTCATTTGCTATCCATGACAAAGATAAAACATCTGGAGCAGAAGAGCATTGGAATTCCTGGAAATCCATCTGCAACAAAAAAAGAGGATTGAGCCTTACATTAAAAGCAAGACTGCTGTCATTTGGAAACAAGAAGGATAAGAACACAAAAACAGACACTTTCCCAAGTCTGCTTGTAACAATCAAACTAACTTACATTCAATTCTGTAATCTCAACAGGTCACAAATTATTGCCAAGTTATAAAGAAAACCAAAAGTGGGATGGAGAAAAATTTCTGATATGGTGCTCACCACTGCAGTGAGCAGAATTTTATGGCATCTTCCAGATCTTAATTTCTATAAAATTTGTTTACCTCTAAAATTCTCAAAATATGGATTTATAGGTGTTTGAGGATCAGAAATGTACCTCTAATTCACAACATTAGCAAATGGACTCTTTGTATTCATTCATTTTGCTCCTAATATTTTCCTTCAGCCTTTTTTTCTCCTTTTATGGAGTTATATAAATAAATCCATCTTGCATCAGTTTCATCTCTCTAGACTATCTTTTCAATCACTCAGCAAGTGTGACCCATCATCATTCAAGCCAATCTTATCAAGTGTCTCATCATAAAGGAGTTCATCCATTCTCATGAACATTTTATTAATTCTGTAGGGGCAGAGCAAGAAAGACAGGGAGAGAGAGACATGCAGTATGGACTAGGAGAGAGGAGAAAACAAAAAGCACTACGGAGGTGAGTGAAGGGAAAGCTGTTTTCAAGCAGTGGGAGAAAGCGTTTACTGCTCAGTACTAACTCTAATGACCACCTTGCTTAGAAAGGAGTATTTCTTTTTTCTCAAATTAATCCTTTCAGTAACTTGACAGCAACTGTCTCAAAGTGTTTTCCAAGGCACCCAAGACTCACAGTGTTTGTGCATTGGATATTCCACTTCAGGGGTCAGGCTGGCCTCATGAGAAGGACCATGATCTCACTGCTCTATGCTTCACAGTTGCTTGCATGAAGGTCACACTCAATCTGTATTTACAAGAGTCACCTGCTTGTAAATAGCTCACCCTGCAGTGCCCAGTGGGCACATAGTCTCTCAGGAGTGTCCTAAATACTTTCTGTCCTTCCAGTCACCACCAGTACCTCTTCTCCCCTCCTTGGAGGTTTCTGTGGGCGCTCCTGCTCACAAGCATTTGTGGTGTAAGAAGGCACCAGATATAACCTGGTACCCCTCCTGCAATGCCAGGAAAATGAAGAGATTTGGCAAATTGATCTGTTTTCCATGGCATCCATGGCTCAAAGAGATAGTCATCAAGGTACTGGGCAATGGGCATGAAATTGGGTGGAAAAACGCAGAATACTCCCAAAGCTGGTAGATCTTTTCTTCAGACATTTCCCAGAGATTCATCTTTGCTCTTTCTTTTGAAATTATACATTTTCCTTTAAACTTCTACTTATCACTGCTTAAATAATAATTATTCATAATTCATTTTTATTTTGAAAAAGCCTGGCAGCATGTGCAAATTATGTACATTCCCCACAGTGAAAAAAAAATTACCACTATCAAGCCTTAAATTGCATGTTGCAAATCAGATGCTGTTTTTTGGGGGGCATTAGATTATTCATGGTAAACCACTTTCACCAGTTACTCTAAAGGAAATAAAGTTGCAAGAAAAATAGTTTCTGTGGAACAGAGATGTGTTCATCCATGTCTGATGACAGGAAAGAGCTCTAAGAAATATTCTAAGAAATACTGGTCACTCTTTCACAACAAGATTATTATGGACTTTGAACTCTCTGCAGTAAAAACAAGGTATCAGATGCATCTATTTTAAGCTTTCTCTCAGAGGTGTATATTTATGCCTATTATGGATCCATGTTTTTCCCAAGATCAGTTACCTTTACATCAGCACTTACCAGCTGACAGGCAGCCTGACTCCAGGAATAGCGTGTCACTGCAAAATGATGCCTGTCCTCCATGTATGGACACAAGTCACAAAGTGAGGTGAAATTGATTTTCCATTTCACCTCTATTAATATTCCATTTTGATCCTGATAATCCTCTGTAAGTAACAGGATGTCTCGTGAAGTTCTGCACAGAGCAATGTGTGGGAATTTTTTGTTGCCTGAATGTGCCATTTATAACAGAAAAGACAACTGCTATTTTTAAATTTAAAATTTGCACATTTCTTTCTATTAAAAAATTCCACAATATCAGTAGTTTGTGCAAAGCATTGTAAGATAACAATTTAATAAGAAAGAAAGAAATAAAACATTGGATTTAAAACATGTTGTGATTGCTTTAAAATTAATCTATACCATCCATTCCATATCTTTTGTGACATCATTCAAAGCAAAGAGAATAGATTATGGCTAGTTTTAAAGTCGATTTGCCCTTCAGCTAATAGACATAGACTTCAAACTTTTCTACACTATAAATGCAATTTTTTAGGGAATTCACAAAAGCAGCATGTAAATTAAAGGATTCACATTCTGTCCTTTCTTTTATGATGTTATGGAAAATTGTGGGGTGGCTCCAATCACTTTCAGTCCCTCTGGAGGACACCAGACTGGTATCCAGGTACCAAATATTATCACTAGTGCTCAATAACCCTTTACTGGGTTGAATTTGTTGTTTCTATAATCTTATGCAAAACCTCTGAACACTTTTCATTGTGAAACCCAGCATGCTGTTGGCCTCCTGCTGTGTCTACCAGGTCTTTTTCTGCTTTCCAGCCAGTCATCCCCAAACTTGTGCTGGTACATGGGGTTATTGCTCCCCAGGTATGGAACTGTCCATTTTCATTTACTGAACTTATATCAGCCTGTTCCTCCAACTTGTCAAGACCCCTCTGAATAAGAGCACAGCTATGTAATGTATCAACCACACCTTTCAGTTCTGTATCATCAGCATATTTGCTGAGTGTGCACTCTAAAATGCTCATGAAGATGTTAAAAGAATGTGGGCATTTGTTTTGATCACTGGAACACAACACCATTTTTCTGTTAAAATTTTTTTCCCTACAAGAAAGTCAAAACGTGAAGTATATCAATGCAAATCACCTGTGAGGGACCACAAAAGTGTAACAAACTGTTGTTTCAGAAATTTTAAGCTGTTAGATGCTGAGTTCAGGAAGGCAAAATGACATGTTAGCTTTTGCTCTTAGGTCAGGGACTGCATGCCCTTGCACAATTCATGGTTTTCCTCCAGAAAGACTAATATAAACAATTATAACTGGATTTTTATTTGAAGGGTTTAAGGCTCAGTCTGACACCTTGGGAAGGTATTCTAGGCTGCAGGAAGGACAGCCTCTACTCATTTCTTATTTGACAACCACTGATACAGAACACTGTCCTCAAGAGAGGGTGCTTGATAACCAACTCCCAGGCTCACACAAGCTGTATCCCTTGTCTTTTGGCTACAATTATAAATTGCTGCTGTCATGACTGGCAAGATTTTCAAAATAGCACAGCATTTCAGGGTAGGGCACCCCTGCCCTGGAAGCAGACCAGCATACAAATCACAGTCTTTCACTCTCTATCTGCCTAAGTATTTAAACTGTTCTTCAAATTTCAAGAGAGTCAGATCATTTCAACATTGTAAAAAATTTTAGGCATTGTTGTTGTTGTTGTTGTTGGTTTTGAGCCCAGCATGGTGAAAATAATTCTCTAACAATCAATACACCAAAAGAGTAACCCTGAAGAATCTCGTTTCCTGGCACAGCAGTCCTTACCCCTGTGCAAGGTCTCCCACAATGGGGAACAAACAAACCTTTGACCATTCTGTGGCTATGGAAAATGTAAATCTCATCAATAATCCATAGGAAAACACCAAGCCCCTGCCATGTTTTCCTGTACACAGTTCTTCCTTTGGCTGTGAGATTTTCTGCCACAGCTGAGGTCCCAGCCTGTTCCCTCACACACACAGTTCTACATTATAGTGCATAGCAGTGTGCCCCTAAATATTTTTTATATTTTTTGCATAATCATAAGAAATATGAAGTAAAATTATCCATCTAGATTAAATAGTTTGGAAATGAAAGAACAGAAAAAGACCCTGGAGATGGAGTAATACAGTCTGATATATTTTAAGTGTATGCATCAGAGTGCACTGGAGAAGGACTTCCTGCAAACACTGGTTCTGAACAGCACAGCTCATGCTCTATAGCAGAAGTTCATGCTGGATCAGCAGCAGTCATTAGTCATGACATGTTAGTAAATCACATAAGAAATTCAACACCTTTTTGACAGGAGCAGGTGCATGACATGCATGCCTCTAGACTTTGGCAAATCTTCATGAGTGTGTAATTTCATTCCCCATGAAGCAAAACAAAGCTGAGCATTGTCAGATTGCCCAGTAGCTTAGTTCTTATTTAACAAGTTTCTCTTAACAAATTTACCTCTATAGTCACACAATTAGCCACGTTAATAGTTTCAGAGTTGGATTGTGAACATAACCAATGGAACAAAACAGCTGGCAAAGTACCAAAGACATCATCATCTGACAATTCTTCTTCATTTCAGTACTGAACACAGAAATGAGGCATAAACCTGTGTAACGTGTTCTCATACCACACAGGGACACATCCAGTCAAGAAGACACTGGGAACTAAAAGATTTTGGGCACAAGATGGCATGCTTACCAAGGAAAGATTATTCTCTGTCATCACCAGATTCTTACTCAGCACAGATCCTGATTTACGAAAGGCATACAAACAAAACCTGGGGGAAGACAAAACAAAAAGGGCTTAAGGACAATCATGAAGGGTTCAAGAGGAACAAACCATGTGGACCTGTAAAAAATCTCACGTGAAAGAGCAGGTATATGTGGAGAAAAGCCAAATATCTGTCTGTGGCACAACAGTGGGGCCAGAGCTCTCAGAACGAGCATCAGTAGAGGACAGTTTGCAGTAACAGTTTTCTAATGTGGGATTTAATTCTAATTTTACCTGCCACTTCTCCTGGGCTGGACATAACTGCTTTCAGTTTAGCCTGTTTTGGAGCAGTAAGTGGCTGAGCCATTCAGAAATGTGCCCTTTCCAGAGTATGCCAGACTACTGAGGATGCCAGGAGGCAGCTGGATGCCACAGGAGCTCAAAGACGAATCTTTGCACCTACCTTAAGCTCTGTGCATTGGAGGGAAGGTAGTTTGCCTTGCATTTCCCTGTTGATTTAGCTCTGTGTACAGAATCTCTCATGCTAGACATTCCCTCAGACAGGCAGCCAGTGACCCATTTGGCTTATGTTAATAAGACAAGTCATCTGAGAGTGAACAGTAATACCATAGTGAAAATAAATATACGCTGTCCTTTCTGATGCCTCAAAATCTCTCTGATGGGAATTTTAATATGCATTCAGTAATTATATTCTTGGCTGTAGTTTGTTCAGTTTTTGGTTCCTTAATATAATTCTTGGAATTTAGTAAAATATTGCCCTCTCTTTGTCCATACTTTGTGTACTGAAGCAGAATGAAATGTTGTTCAACAGGCCAGTTAATTTTAAAGCCATTAGCTCTTCTTAGAAACAACCCTTCAAAGTTAATGAACTAAAGATTTGGCAAATTTTGGGTTCCAGAATTCCTCTCTGGAGGTACCTGGAAGAATTTAGGGAATTGATTATCTTTGAGCTTCCAAAATACAAAATTCAAATTTCTGAATCTGCCATTATCACAACCTTCTCACATAGTCAAAGGAGAGAAAGCCTGAGAAAAGTATCTAAAACCAAATGATCTGCCACATTTTTTAGCCCATTCTCTTAATAAACTGGAAACAGTCAAATAGAGTGTCATTACAGGACCAATAAATAAGGTATTAATGGAAATTATTCTTTATGGAATAATTTTCCTCACAGACCATTCAAACCAACACACAAAAAATGAGAAAACTCCAATTTCAGTAGATTGGTTCAAAAGTTACATTTACAGCACATCATCATCTGTTTGACATCTCATATTTAGTTTCACCTCTACGTTAATAGGAATTACCTAATAAGATAATGGTTCTAAGAAGAAATGACAGATGAATTGCTATTTTACTATGTTCTGTTTCTTTGACTGTCTCATTTGACATCTAAAAATGAAAGTCCTTTACCCCAGTTGCCTGTTCTCTGAGCAATATTTTACTTTTTTCTTGAGAGTTAACCAAAAAAATCTAATGATAAAAGGAAAAAATACTTCATTATTTCCATAGGAGACAACTTCAGATTCAGACAGGAAATGCTGCTCTAGCCAACTGCTATTTATTATCAAGTTTCCCACTTCTGACTCTTTGAGAAGGTGTGACAAAATGTTTGAGATTGTCTAGAGCATGACAAAGAGCTTGAGAGTTTAATGAAGTGTTTGTTCTTGAGATGTTTCTGTAACTCAGAATTACTGCTGAATAAAAGGAGCTCTTCCTGATTATATTTGTATCTTTTATAAGCCAAATGCTCTGTAGATGTCTTCTCCATCTATACTGATATACTGTTATACTGATATACTGTTATACTGATATACTGATATACTGATATACTGTTATACTGATACGTGTGGGAATGGTTTCTAAACATGACTGAATTTGGCTTAGTAGCTCAGACTTTATTTAACAAGACTTAGAAGTAGGACACCTTACCTTCCAGAATCCTATTTATCTTGAAAGATCTTTTTTCTTTCTTCATTGACTGATGTACTTTCCAACAGGCTTCCTACCTGTCAACGCTGAATGGTTAATTAGTGGGTTTTAAATAGATGGGAAATGGTAGCATTTCTGACTTACAAGCCAGGCAGACTCTGGAGCTTTCCAAACATGCTTGTCATTCACTAGGTACCTGAGACACTGCCAAAATATCTTCAGTAGTCATTGCATGTCTTCCCACCGAATTAAGACCAGACAAAAGGTTATATTTATAATAAGAAAACAAACCTAGAAGAGTGGCATAGAAACACTAAACCAGAAGGAAGTCTTGCCCTCTTTTTTAATATGCCTCAACATTGCCAAAAGAAGAAAATGTCAGTCACTTACTTTCTATTAAATACAATCCTGATTGTCTTCTCTGTAGCTCTAGCTAAACTTACTGCATAAGTAAGGACCAGCTGTAAGTTTTTTTAGATGTCCTGTGCTGGGTGATTTGTTCATTCAGAAGCAGTCTCCACCTGGAGAGAAGTGCCTTTCTGCTCCCTAAATCTTTTGGGATCTAGGTTAGACAGGATGTTATCTAAAAATCTATTCAGTTTCCAGGATGTGTGATTAAATAAACGTATGGTGCAGATGTGTATGGTCCCTACAGCACATGATGAAACAGTGAACTATCTGAACAGTGAAATCTGGGTGCTCCTCAGTTAAAGTGACTGTCAAATAACATAATGACAATGCTCTAATCATTGGGATATAGCCCATTTCACATAGAACAGTATTCCATTTTCAGGATTTGTGGATCAGAAGAGCAACAGATAAGAGAACATGGCCAGCAGACCTGGGTTTGCAGTCAGCAGAAGTGGGTCACTTTCCTAATAAGATGCAATGTAGCTAGATACTGTGAAGGAGACCTGAACCCTAAGGGTGCTCAGCAAATTTGCAGCTGTAGTACATAAAGAAATAAAGCATTGTGATGGAAAAATTCTGAAAGGGTCAATACTGACATAAATGAATGTTAATATGGCAGAGCACATGGAAAGGTTAAAAATGTTCACATATGTTTCATCTTCTTGAAATACATTAGCTAAATTGCATGATATTGTGATTCTGCCAGCTGCTAAGTAGTTCTAGTTCAGATCATATAAACCAGTCACTTGAAGTCCATGCAGCTGAAATCTTTCAGCTCAGCTCACACTGCAAAAAACAAGTTTTAGAATAAATCCAGAATAGCAAAATCTATAGTTGAGAAAGACAAGGTAAAGCCATAAAAGTACCAGTAAAGTCATTACATATGGAACCAGAAGTAACTGAAGACATGGGGAAGCCACTTAGATATCAAGAAAGGAGATATGAATCTTTGAAGTAAGGGTTACAGGCTGTTATGCACAGTGATTTCTTTGAAGGACAGAAAGAATGTCTCTACACCAGTTTTCAAAGCAAGTTCATGGACCATAAATCCCTGCCTTTGATTGTCAGAAAAAGTAGCTAGTCTGCTCGTAAAGAGGGGGTTCCCATCCTCCTGAAGAATGACCAAAATTCCACATGGAAGCCAAGTAAATGTCAGGCTGCTTTGTCAGCAGAGAGTCCAAGAGCCCAAGTCTTTGCATAGAAAGAAAGGGAGATCTGAAAACCAAAGATATTCTCAGAAACCTTGTGTAATAGGCAGTGCAATAACAAAAAGTTTTCAATCCCTTCAACTATGGCTCTGGCAGTACTCAAGTCAGAACACTCCTTTTGGAGGAAGAGAGTATTCAGTTACTGAAGGGAAATATATTATTTTTCTCAAACAGTCAATCCAATAATCTGCCCTGTAGCTAAGACACCAGTGGGTATAAGGTTGATCCCTTTCTTCACTCACCAGCGCATGTCTCCTACAGAAAGTTTCATATTAGCCACATGATCAAAAAGATGATAGAGGCCTCACACAGATCTCACTGGCAGTGTATGGGAAGACAGTCTTAAGTCTCACATGGGTGAAGTCATTACATGTGTTGAAATATTATTTATTGACTTAAAATTTACGATGGTGTGGTAGCACAACATATGTCCGAGACCTGGAAGTTTTAAAAAAGTGCTATAAAAATACATAAATATTATAAAGATGTTAATGCAGTAATTTCAATGTAATTTTTGAAGGCTTGAGATATGAAGCAGAGGTTGAAATAGACAGTAACATTGCTTATGATGTTATAAATCTGCAGAGTTAGGTCAGTCAGCTTTTATGGACATGTAGGTTAACATCTACTTGTGGCAGGGGTAGACAGAGTAGACAGTAAAGAGATAGTACAGGCTATCAATACTGCTAGATCTGTGTACTGACAGTTCAGGAGAAATCATCATAAATTAGTAATTTGAGGAAGAATTAAATAGGAAGAGAAAGAATGTTTTGCAGAGAGTGGGAACACAACTGTTTTCCAACAGACGTACTGTTAAGAAGTTAATGGTATTCTCATGAGAAACAACAAATAGACTTTTGAGATGATTTTGAGAGGAGCTCTGTAAAGAATGTTGGAACTTGAAATTATGTCTACTTATTTCATGCTTCCCCATTAATTATGGTATCTTAGACAACTGGGTTACTAAGGTTTTGAGCAAACTGCAGAAAACTTCACAAGGTGGCTCTGCCCAATCAACAGCCCATATAAAAACCAGATCATTTGTCATTCCACGTGGAGCAAAATACTTCTCCATGTAATGTTTAGGTCTATTGACAAATTATATTAAAAAAATCCCAAAACAACAAAGACACAAAAATTTTCTTTATGTAAACTGCATAAACTTGCAAATACTGCTGTCAGCTCTGCTATCAGAAGTGGAACAGCATGCTTGGAAAGATTAATATGGCCTGCAAACCATTAGTGTGTATGATATGATGCAGGGAGCATAGCCTCATTCTGCTCTGGGTAAAAGGAGATCTTCTAGGAATGTTGGCAGATGATTAGCAGAAATGTTAGGACACTAATCCTCCAGAGCAAATCTTCTCATTGCTATACTTTGACTAACTTGTTGCTGTGAACAGGACATGGAGATGGTAAGGAAACACTTTTTTATTAAATTTTATAAATACTGGTTTAGATTAAAATAATTATAGTGAGCACCTTCTATATCTTCCACAGAACTTGATTGTTAAATAGAGAGCTTAACATGCTGTCCTACTTTCTTAATTCTCCTCTAAGAACCCATTTGAATGTTCCTGATAAAGACTTGGTGTACTGGGGAGGACAGAGATGCAATTTTGAATTGATTTGTTGAGATACCCAGTAATTACAATTACTAATGGGAGTTGCTGAGTCATTCTCTAGGAAGAAAGGCATTTGGAATCAATAATTTATCTGCTTATGTATAAGGCAGTGACTGGGACTAAATGCAAATCTCCCAAAAATATTATTGAGGAAGATTAGCTTGTGCTACAGTTCATAGAAGGTAGTAGCAGAGATGTCCATCCTCTTTTCTAATCTTGCACTTGTTTTCAAGAACCAATATCTGTAATGCCTTGCATATTTATAATTTACCTGTACTACATTAAAAGCGAAGCAAACATTACATGTTACCACACAGAGAATGTGGAAAATTTACTTCCATATACATGATGTCTTCTCTTTCCAGCAGTACAATAGGCTGTTTCACACGAAAGTCTGAAGCAGCTTGGAGAGGTGCTGAAATAGCCAGCTGAGGGTAGAAAGGTGGGTGAATGTGCATCCTGTGATTGGAAAAGGATGGTACTGAAGGTACAGACAAGGTGAGCAATACATGTATCTATTTCCACAGCAAATAGTAGGCAACACTTAGGTGACATGCAGAATGTAATTTCCTTCACACATTTAAGCAGCTGAGTGACTCCAGTTACAGAACAGCTCAGTGAAGTAAAAAGACTTGAAAATATCTGAGTAAAGTGCAGAAAGCAGAGAGACAACAGGTGATGAAAAGATTCGGAGAAGGATAGAGAGGTGTATGGAAGGGAAATTACAGCTGCTAGCTTGACATTACTGTAAGGATGCAAATTACTCTGAAAAAGGAGTCAGGGGGCAGATTTCCTTAGCTGACCCTTGTCTGTCACAGGATTGGAGAGGTTTCATGGTGCAGGAAGATTAGCATAACTCTGATAGAGGACTCTCAGACATGATGCATGAAAAGAAAACTAAACTGTGTTTTGCTCGAAATTTGTTAGCATATTTCCTATCCAACTTAAGCTATGAAGACCATTTCATTCATCACTGGTTTCTCACTATATAAATTTATTTTTTTTTTAATATCTTCAAAAATGATGGGCAACTCACTGCCACATGCCAGGGCAGAAGGAGAGGAAAGACTTCATCCCTGTCAGCAAGTGGAAGGAGGTGACTGGAGGGCACTGGAGCTGGAGGCACTTTTGTGCCTGCAGCCTCAGCTACACAGACTCCCAGATGGAACCATCCCCTTTGGGACAGAAACAACGTCTTTGGGGGTGGGCATCTCCCATGCCTTTCCTTGTTGGTTTGGGGATATTTTTCTCTTATCTTATATTTGCATATATATATATATAAACAATGGGATGAGTCTGCTGGAGCAGCTGTCCCAAAGCCTTTGTTCCATCACAGCCATCAGCCTCATTTTACAGAACCAAGCAAGGGAGATCGAATCAGCTTCAGCCACTTACAACAGCAGAAAAGTTGTTCTCAGTTACATGGTCTTTTGAAAGTTTTTAGCCAATAAGATAATATTAAAACTGACAAGCGCTTGCTTACATCAACTAATAAAGCTGCACATACATCTTGCTTTGAATTATGCTTGTTTGTAATAGCTTAAAACAATGGATAAAGCTTCATTATTAAGCTTACGTATTTCTATCTTGCTTAACATATTTTTCTGAGGCCTATCTTCACACAGCTTATAGCCCTATTGTTTCTTGTCCTTGCATCTTCAGTGTTCTTGCATTTCTCCATCGTAAGATTTGCTTTCACACAGCTTTCCGAGGGTTTTATACTTTTTCTATTTCCCAGAGTTCCCCTCTCAGTTCAACCCTAAAGAAATTATTTTAATCACCTTGTTGAATGTTTACTATCTTGCATTACGTAGCTCTACTACAGTGCATTTTTCCTTATCTAGCAAAACAGCATTACCAGCTTTCTGAACTAGGCTATATTAATAAACTTTACTTAATATATCTTGTCTCTTCTGGAAAGCTTCTGTGACATTTTCAAGGGCTGCCTGTGCTTCAGATGCTAAAGTGTTCGGAGGTTTGATGTCACAGTCTCCTCTCAGAAAGTCTAAGAGTGGGGCAAGTTCATTACTTGTAATTCCCAAGACTGGTCTGACACCTTCCAGGGTGTCAGGCAGTGACATCTTCCACTGTCCCAGGCTGCTCCAAGCCCCAATGTCCATCCTGGCCTTGGGCACTGCCAGGGATCCAGGGACAGCCACAGCTGCTCTGGGCACCCTGTGCCAGGGCCTGCCCACCCTCACAGGGAACAATTCCTTCCTAATATCTCTTCTAAACCTCTCCTTTTTTAGTTTAAAACCTTTCCCTTCTTTTCATATGACTACCTGACTATGTGAAATCACTCCCTTTTTTTTATAAGACTCCTTTATGTACTGAAGGCCACAATGAGGTCTCCTTGAAGCCTTTTCTTCTCCTGCAGTCGCTCTCCTCAGGCTGCTCCACAGGGTGTGCAGTGGAGGTGGCAGGGCCACTGACACAGTGTCTTGTCCTTTTGATAGTCGCACACTCCCAAGCACCTCTGGTTCCCTTTCTGGGCAGAGTGCCCAGTGCAGATGAAGCCCTGTACACTGAGCAGTGGCTGTGTTGGGTGTTGGTTCTTTCCCTTTTCCCTCTGTGGAATTTTCCCCATTGTCATGCTAAGATACCTGTTGACTGGGCCCTGGTGGCAAGGGGGAGGAGAGCAAGAGAGGAGGGAAACCCTACGAGATTCAAACATCCAGAAGAGGAAGCGGAAGGCTGGGCCTCAGCCCATTTCCCCCGCGGAGTTCGGACAAGAAGGACGATCGCCGCCTCTGTCCCATCCCTGCCATCCTAGTGCCAGGAGCCATCCTCACTGCTGTGGGACCCTGCCCTGCTGCCTTCTCGCTGTGAACTACCACCATCCAGCACTCTGCTGAGCACTGGGACCCACACCATGAGCGGAGAGCTCTCTCTCCATCTCTCTCTCCCCCTGGGACAGCGCTGCCATCACCCCCAGCCCTCCTGCGGCTCTGCGGGACCCGCCCGCCCCCAGCACCGGGAACTGCAGCTCAGGGAAAAGGTGCCTGCAGCCAAAAAACACTGGGACTGAGTTACTGTTCTGTTTGTGGGTAATTTCATAGCTGTTGTTGTTCTTGTTTGTCTTGTTGAATATACTAGTAAAGAACTGTTATTCCTATCCCCATATCTTCACCGAAGAGCTCCCTTAATTTCAAAATCATAATAATCTGTAAAAAGAAAGAATCACATTTTTAAGTTCAAAAGAAGGCTTTTGCTTTCCTTAACAAACACCTATCTTTCAAACTAGGACAGGCTGCTTCTGTCAGCCCAGGCTCTTTTCTTCCAGCACTGATGACCCCAACAATTCCAGGTGTTCTTTGGCCCATCCCACCTGGTTTTTGTAGTGTCCCAGTTGGGAACACATGAAACTGGCTGACCCACCTGGCTGGATTTTAACCCATCTGCTGTGATTTGCTCTTAACAGGTAAGCCAGGCAGTTTCAGGAGGTTTAAAGCCCTCAGGTTTCAGTCAGATCTCGTTGCTGGTCTGCAGTGGAGCAGGGCCCAGATCAGGGTGCCCTCGATGGCTCCAGGCTGCCATCCCCTGGCACTGGGTGCCTGGAGCAGAGGGCCTGGTCAGCTCCCTGTGACTGACAGCAGCCTGGTGGGGCTGAAGCCGGGAATAAAGCCTGCCCTCATATCAACAGCCTAAATGGTGAGGCAAAATCGACAGCCACAGCCCAGCTGATGTCTTTTGCCCTGCACCAGCACACACCCTGGGCCATCACCACAGCTGTCTGTGCTTTCTTCACGTGTCACCAATGCCTGGGACAGATACAAGTGTGGGGCAGGGGGCTACTGCCTGATTGCACCCATGGTCTGTTCAGGGCCTCTTCACCTGTGAGGGAGAAGACAGGCAGTTTCCTTGCAATCCCTGACAGTGCTTATCCCTCATCTTAACTTCCACAAAGCTGGCGGGGTGCTCACCTTCCTGCCCACTCCCCAACATTGCCTTGGGCCTCCAGCCTGAAGATGATCTCTCTGATGGGACTAGTACCATTTCATATACCTCCATGTATACATCCCAAGATTTTAGGCCCACCTGCAGGGTTCAAACATTTATGGCTATCAACTGAGACGGGGAATTTTATACACATTTCCAATAAATGCTCCATCTTCTTACAGAAGTACAGTTTGCCATTTTCCTTTTATAAAAGGTTAGAAAACTTATCTTCCTAAGTCCCTGGATGTAATTGGTCTCCTTCACCTTTTCTTCTTATTTTCCCTTCTGCTACCGCTGATGAGAAATGGGCTGATATTTTCACACAATTACTTAGAACATGTGGAAGAACTCCCTTTGTCAGCCCAGAGTCCATCTCTTTACAAATGAAACTGCATTGTGTTACTCTATCTGTACAGTTTTGTGATTTAACAGTATCAAATCTGGTGTACCATTTAATGGCACCATTTCCCGAGTGTCAAGGGAGCCTTCTAATGTACATTTCTAATGTATCATTCCTTGTCCTTTGTGCCTGAAATAACATAACTTCATTGCAAATGTGTTCTTCCTGCCGACCCATCACTTTGACTTACTCTGATAGAAGCTTAACCAACACAAGCAACAGCACAAGGAAGTTTCTGTTTCACACTTTGTCTTTAAAAACTACTTATGAGAGTAAGAAACTTCCTTCGAGCATTGACTAAGTATCATAGAAGGGATAATAATTTGGTAATTCGATGATAAAAACTGTACCACCAGAAAACTACACAGAGGTTTTATAAGGCAAAACCATGTCAAAAGATTAATGCTGATATAGACCTCACCCATAAAAAACAAAAACAAATGAAAACTACTGCACATAATATGACTGCAAATAAATCTACACTTTATTTCCTAGGTATTAACATGCTTGCAAATCTCAGATCTGTTAGATGGTGACAGAGGGGTCACATTTTGTGCAGCCCTCTGGTCACTTTGCTGACTTGTGACATTCTCACTCTTCCTCTTCTATCTTCTTGCCATGAATGTCACGGCTTTTCACTCGGAGCTTATTGACCTGTGACTCTGCAATGTCAGCCCGCTCCTCAGCTTCCTCCAGCTCGTGCTGGATCTTGCGGAACTTGGACAGGTTGACATTGGACAGCTCCTCCTGTGAGTGAAAAGGGAATCAGGGCTCAGGAGTACAGGGCAGAGGTTTCACTCCTGCTGCAAGTCAGCCTAATGGGGCTGCAAATCTTCATCCCCCTCCCACCACTGCTCACACATCAGCCTCACACAGAGCTCCTCATCCTCCCCTTTTCAGGACATTACTGGGACGAGCTTCACCAGGACTGCATCACATGTGAGAGGAATTTAATAACTTCACTTTGTCATTTCTATATTTACCCTCACACTACTTGTCTGTAGGAGTTATTGGGTTAAGAAGGCCAGGATGACTTGTGCTGCTGATAATTAGCAGAGATTCAGGAGCTGGTAAATCAGAGGGTGTGTCCCTGGGTTTGTTTGTTCTGGTCTCCTGTGTGAAACAGGCTGCAGAACTTCCCTTAATGAACCTGCCTGACTGCAGGGCGCCCAGAGCTCACCAAGGCCTCATGACACAATACCAAAACAGTGTGACCAAGACACTTGTGTCTCAGGAGTTTCTTTCATAGCCCTCTCCAGGTATTCAGCCTCATTCAATGTGGGTCCTGCCCCAATGGAATGTGGCCTTTGCACATTCTCCAAGCAATACTCACAGCCTCCTCAGCTTGTCTCTTGTAGGATTTCACTTTCATTTGCAGCTTGTCCACCAGATCCTGCAGCCTGAGGACATTCTTCCTGTCTTCCTCAGACTGGAGGGTTGGCAAACAAGAAAGAGTGAACTATTGCTTTCTGCACACCACAATATAGCATTTATCCTTGAAGTCCATGAGAACATCTTTTGTTTCATGTAATAAGGGTGCATCAGCCCAAGGAGACCTCCTGCCTTACCTGGTAGGTCAGTTCCTTCACCCTCCGCTCGTACTTGCGCACACCCTTCACGGCTTCAGCGCTGCGCTTCTGCTCAGCATCAACCTCCCCTTCCAGCTCCCGCACCTGCAAGGACAAGCCCATCCCTGCAGCTTCCCTGCCAATGTCTCTCCAAGGACACGCTCACCCAGCCACAGCCCCAGCCCTACACACCCTGGCCTCCAGCTTCTGCAGTTGTTTCTTCCCTCCCTTCAGTGCCAGCTGCTCAGCCTCTTCCAGACGGTGCTGCAGGTCCTTCACTGTCTGGTCCAGGTTCTTCTTCATCCTCTCCAGGTGGGCACTGGTGTCCTGCTCCTTCTTCAGCTCTTCTGCCATCATGGCCGCCTGATCAGAGCCAAGGGTCAAAGCCACTTTAGGACTGGAGATATTTTGGGCAGAGTACACTGACCATCAGAAATGCCAGGAGAACCCAACTCACATCTGTGATGGCCTTCTTGGCCTTCTCCTCAGCATTGCGGGCTTCCTGGATGGTATCCTCCATTTCATTCTGGATCTGGGAAATGTCCGTTTCCAGCTTCTTCTTGGTGTTGATCAAGCTGGTGTTCTGTGCAAGACAAAAGGCAAGAATCCTACTGTCAAATGAAATGCTTCCATATTAAGGCCTGAAAATGTGGGTAGAGTTTAGGAAAGTCTTCAGTGCAAGAGACTTCTTTAGCACCAGAGCAGTAAACCAGATATTGAGGACTGACTGGAGGAGACATATTGCAGCACAGTTCTTCAAATATTTACACAGTAATAATTTACAAGATGAATATCAATTGAATTCTTTGTTATCACTTATGAATGAGAATAATTTTCAGTAGCATCTGACCTGGGTGTGGAGGAGCTGTGCACGTTCAGTGGCATCCAGAAGCTCCTGCTCAGCCAGTTTCCTCGACCGCTCTGTCTGCTCCAGGGCTGCCCGGAGCTCCTCAACTTCAGCCTGCAGCAGGTTTGCTCTGCGCTCCACCATGGCCACCTGCTCCTTCAGGTCGTCCTGTGTCCTGAGAGCATCATCCAAGTGCAGCTGGGTATCCTGGAAAGAGAGACAAGAGAAATTGTCCAGAATCAGTTCTGTGGAGAAAATGTCATGGAACTAATTTCTATTTCTGTAGCTCTGCTGAACTGACCTTGAGCACTGCCTGGGTGTTTCTCAGGTTCTTTTGTGCCTCTGCAGCCTGGCGGTTGGCATGGCTCAGCTGAATCTCCATTTCATTCAGATCTCCCTCCATCTTCTTCTTCAGTCTCAGGGCTTCATTCCTGCTCCTGATCTCAGCATCCAGAGTGCTCTGCATGGACTCTACAATTCTGAGGTGGTTTCTCTTCAGCTGGTCAATCTCCTCATCTTTCTCAGCTATCTTCCTGTCAATCTCAGACTTCACTTGGTTGAGCTCAAGCTGCAGGCGCAGGATCTTCCCTTCCTCATGTTCCAGCGAGGCCTGGACAATTCAGCATGAAGAATGTCTTAATTTCTAAGTAATCTTTTATGCAGTTCCTCATGAAAGGTGGACTCGCTTTCCTTCTGTCTCTCCAAAGAACTAGAAACATACACCTAAATGGGGGCAACATTTATTAGCACTGTAGGTACCTCAGCTTCCTCCAGTGAGGCTTGAAGTTCAGACTTCTCCTGCTCAATCTGCTTCTTGACTTTCTCCAGCTCATGAATCGCTTTTCCTCCCTCAGCAATCTGCTCCGTGAGGTCGGAAATCTCCTCTGTGGGAACAAAGATCAATGGCATGGTCAGGCACAGAGCAGAATGGGAAGGGTCCTGTCCCACCAAGGTTACAGGCATCTCTGCAGACCTGCAGGCACAGACCCATGAGCAATGGTGGTAATGGCTGAGAAAGGTCAGGGAGGAGCAGAGGGCCAGGGACTTACGCTGCAAGTTCTTGTTCTCCCGCTTCATTGTTTCCAGGTGGTCCAAGGACTCCTCATAGGCATTCTTCATCTTGAACAGCTCCGTGCTGAGAGAGCGTGACTCCTTCTGGGAGGCCTCCAGCTCAGCCTGCGTTTCCTCATACTTCTGCTTCCATTCTGCCAGGATCTGCAGAGAAACGGGCTGTGAGTAGGGCTGTGGCCATCATGGGGGCATGCTCTGGGCAGGAGTGCTGGTGCTGGAGGCCAAAAGACCTTGTCAAAGTTCTTCTGCTTCTTATCCAGAGCAGCACAGGCAGCATTGGATCTCTCCACATCAATCATCAGGTCCTCCACTTCATTCTGCAGCCTCTGCTTTGTCTTTTCCAGGGAGGCACATTTGGCATTGACAGCCTCAACATGTTCCTCTGCATCCTGCAGACGTTGTGCCAGCTTCTTCCTGGCAGGAGAGAAGTACAATGCCTTGTTAGAGCTTGGAAGGGCATCCATTCTATGCTGTCATGAGAGGAGAGTCTGGCAGTTTTAATCCAAGCATTTTTCACAGAAAAAAAAATCTATTATTTGATGTCTTATCTCCTATTGAGGATTAAGCCTGTTTTAGCACTTCTAAACCCAGTATTTTCAATTTACACTTTTTCTCTCCCTCCCTCCCTCCCCTTCTTTTACAATGACAGTATATCATTCCCTCCATCCCATTCTTCGCTTAACCTACTCTTTTAGAGACTAGAAACTCCAATTTCCCTTGACCAGTTTCTGTCTTCTCCCATCATTTCCCATCCTACTTCCCACGTACTTGGCCTCCTCGAGCTCCTCCGTGCGCTGAATCGCGTCCGTCTCATATTTGGTTCTCCACTGGGCCACTTCACTGTTGGCCTTGGACATGGCTCGTTGCAGCTCCGCCTTGGCCTCCTGCTCCTCCTCATATTGTTCCCGGAGCAAGTCACAGTCATGGCGAGCGGACTGCAGGGCGTGGGCCAGGGCATTCTTGGCCTGTGAGGACATTGGGTTTGGTAACCTGAATACTTACCTTGAAATGCCTCTTGACTGTGAACTTGGCATTGAAATTGGAATGATATTGGGAATATGGAGAGCTTGGAGCTGCTGAAGCCCTCATTGACATGCTCTGGAGCATCAGGACACATCAGTGACAGCTCCTCTGGGGACAGTAATCTGCTGTTTGTGTAAATATGTGTCTGAATCATGTCCTAGAGAGGATCATCAGAATCTTGTGGAAGCCTTGTGGATGACTTCCTCCAGCACCTAAAGTATCCTGCTTCCTTCCCTCTCTAGTTGAAGAGTGGAGGGTTGTGCATTAGTGCTGTTCCCTGCAGACCTATGTGTGTTTAGGGGAGGAAGAGTGGAGCAATCTAGTGTTGGACAGGATTCTGCTGGTGCTTTTGGGGGTCATGTAGGCTGGGGACACTAGGGTTCTTCCAGACCTTGATTTCTTCCTCCAGATGTCTCTTGAGTTCCTCAATCTGTTGGGTAAATCCTTGCTTGCCCCTAGACAGTTGAGAAATCAGAGCATCTTTCTCCTCCACCTGGCGGGAATATTCACCTGGGAAGGGAAAGGGGGAAAAGGAAGCAGATTGTTCCTCCCATGATACTTTCTGCCTGTGAAGCCACGTGACCAGGAATGGCTTGGACAGCTTATACCAGCTGCCACCTTGCATGCTCTGGCTTGCTCAGGGCATGCAGGTCTGGCCATTGAACTTTGGGGATGAGGATGTCTCACCAGACTCTGTCTGCAGACGAGCTCTTTGCGTATTGAGGTCATTGATCATGCGCTGATTCTGCTCCTCCTTCGTTTTAAGCTCACTCAGCTGATCTTCCAGTGTGCGGCACATCTTCTCCAGGTTGGCCTAGTGATGAAACACGGAAGAGAGAAAAGATGATTGTCTGCACTCTGCATTATTGTCACAGAGGGGACTTTGTTTTGTGGAATGTGTCTGGAAGAGGCAGCTTTTGTGCCACACTTTGTCCCTGTCAGCATTTTCTCCCGCTATCCGTACCTTGGCTTTGGAGACAGACTCCATATTGCTGGCCAAGTCATCAATCTCCATCTTCAGCTCACTCTTCTCCTTCTCCAGCTTCTGCTTCACACGTTGCAGGTTGTCGATCTGCTCCCCCAGCTCAGCTGTGCTGTCCGCGTGCTTCTTGCGCAGGGCGGAAGCCGTGGCCTCGTGCTGCAGCGTGGCCTCTTCCAGGTCACGGCGCATCTTCTGGAATTCTGCCTCACGCTTCTTGTTCATCTCAATCTGAGCTGCTGTGGCCCCTCCTGCTTCTTCCAGGCGCTCGCTGATCTCCTCCAGCTCCCTGGACAGGTCAGCCCGATGCTTCTCTGCTTTAGCGCGAGAGGTTCTCTCTGCCTCAATTTCCTCCTCCAGCTCCTCAATACGGGCCTGCAGAACAGCAGGGACCCTTCACACCCATGTCCTCCTCATGCCTGTGCTGCACCTGAGCAAGGCAGGGCAAGGAACAGACACTTGCCTGCAACTCCTTGATCTTCTTCTGAAATTGCATGCCCAAGGCTTGTTCATCCTCGATCTTGCTCTGGATCTGGCTGATTTCAAAGTCTTTCCTTTGGGAAAAGTGAACCGTGTTAGAGCTCAAAGGAAAAAGACAAGTGCTGCAGCCCAGCACTCAGGTGCCCCAGAGCCACACTTACTTCTTCAGTTTCTCATCCAGCTGCTGCTTGTCATTCTCCAAATCCATGATGCTGTCCTGGGCCAGCTTCAGGTCCCCTTCCAGTTTCCTCTTAGCTCTCTCCAGGTCCATGCGCAGTTTCTTCTCTTGCTCCAGGGACCCTTCCAGCTAAACACAACAAAACCATCAGTGCTCTAACAGCCAGGCCAGGCTCCACACCTGTCCTGTTCCTGCTCTATGTCTGTGTGCTTACATCGTCCACTTGCTGTTCCAGCTTGGTCTTGGCTTTGGTCAGAGTATTGACTTTGTCCTCCTCTACCTGCAGGTCATCCAGGGTCTGCTGATGGGCCTCTTGGAGGGCTTTCTTCTCTTTTGTCAGCTTGGCAATGGTCTCATCCAGGGCTGCCATCTCTTCAGTCAGGTTTTTCACCTTTGAGAAGAAAGGAGCAAGCACAGATAGAAAATCGCGCTTAAAAACCTCATAACAAGACAAATCTTTTCCAGAGTGCGAGTGACAGGTTTTGCCTCATACCTTGTTTTCCGTGGCATGTTTTTCCTTCTCCACCTTGGCCAGTGTTAGCTCAAGGTCATCAATGTCTTTCTTCAGCTCTGAACATTCATCCTCCAGTTTCCTCTTCTTGGCTGTCAGCTCAGCATTAATTTCCTCTTCATCCTCAGCCCTTTCAGTCACCTCCTTAATTTTGGCTTCCAGCTGGATTTTGGTTTTGATGAGCTGGTCACACCTTTCCTCAGCATCAGCCAAGCTGTCTGCTTCCTGGTAGGGTGACAGAATTTTGTGGGTTCTAATGTTTTAAACTTTCTCTTCTCTGCCTTTTTTAATCACAAAGTAGGTATGTTAAAATACAGCAGCTGAATCTGACCTTCAAGTCCAGCCACAGATAGATCTTGCGTGGTGTTTACTGGTAAACCTTGTCATTAGAAATCAATATGTATTCCAATGTTTTTGTGTCTCCTAAATTTGTGTCCCAGGGCAGTTATCTATGAGAACGCCTCATAGCACAAGCACTCATGCAGAACACATCATCCTAATTCAATTTCTAACTTCCGCATCAAAAAGAGCCTGGAATATATATTTTCTTCTCATGGAAATTTTGTCCCCTTGCTTTTTCTTTGTAGTTGTCTCAACAAAGCCTTACAATTTTTGTTATTTAGAGGCATTTCCATTTCTGAGAACATTTTTTTTGAGATAGAAATGTATCACTTTTCTACAGAATATATGGCCAATAGATTTCAGGCCTATCAGCTTCCTTTGTGGCTTCTTTCTAGGCCATGTCTAGGATCTCCTGTGGTAACTAGCTGCTCTTTTCATTGAGTGTTCAGAAACTCCCTTGTCATATTTGAGTTTGAATGGGAAGCATCCATATTTCTGAAAACAAAAAAGGCTTTCTTGTGAAGCTGTAAGTAGGAAAAGTAGGTCTTTCTTAGGTTCGCCTTTGCTGTGTTAGTCAGAAGCACTTTGAAAATTATTTCTCATCCAGCTCCAAGTTCTCCACCATTCAGTACACGCTGGCTGGTATTACATGGCTCTGTCCTCACACAACAGCAATGGTGAGCGTCATGTGGGTCTGCCAGGAGTCTCACTTATGCCTTTGCCAGTGCCTGTTTACTCAACATTAGAGTGCCTCAGAGTGTGTGAGTTAGACTGTTTTCTAACACCCATTAATTCCTGTGAGTCTCTGTGTGGGACAAGAAGCATTCTGACAATGTATCATTCTTTTTCCAGGGAAAAATGAACAGTGATAAACTCACAGCCTGCACTTGGAGCTGCAGGTCATTTTTCTCCTGCACCAGGGCCACCATTTTCTCCTCCAGCTCCTTCCTCTTAGCCTCAGACTTGGCAAGCTCTTCCTTGGTTTTCTCAAACTCTTCCTTCATGTTGGCCATCTCCTTCTCAGACTCTGCACTCTTCAGCAAGGGCTTGATCTTGAAGAACAGCTTCATCCATGGCCAGTGTTTGACATTCATGAATGAACGAACATTGTACTGGATGCAGAAAATGGACTCCCTGTAATTAAATTCACGCAGTTATTGCATGGTTTTGGTGTGATTCATTTAAACTTCATCAGTAAAGTTTCATGAAAATCGACTGAATATGAGAAATATCTACCTCCTCTCCACCATTTTCTTGTACTCCACTCTCATCAGGAAGCCCCTGCACCTGGCTTGTGTGCGAGTGATGATTTCTGCCAACTTGTCATCTCTCATTTCCTCCAGGAGTCCCAGCAACCCAGCTTTGAAGAACACCTTGAGAAAGGAAATATTTCACCATGTCATTGTGATGTAGGACCGAATAGAATCTGGGGGTTATTCAGATTGCTGAAAGACTTTAATGGCCATGATCAGTGTCACCTTGGGTCCTCTCCCAAATCTTATGTCCAAGGGTTTAGAACTTCCCATAATCTCAGCCCTAAGCATTCAGTCCTTGTCTGAGCTATGCGTCATGAGTACTGGTTTCCAGTTCAGCCTCAGCCACTCCCTTGCCTGGTCATGGAAACTAGTGAGCTCTACCTATTAGTTTCTGGCTTGATGGTAGACCAATCTCACTGCTGTGTATATGTCCATGAATTAATGACTAGGGCCTTGGCTTTTTAGCCTACCCATATGTGACCCTGACAAATCTTGAAAATGAAGGTTTTATGGCTTCAACTTAGACCTTGCTTATTGTAACAAACTTAACTGATGGTGTGGACTCTCAGTTGAGTCTGACTACGATTCCTGGGTCAACCTCAATTGCCTTGACTGAGTACTCTGAGACTGGGCACTTGCTGATAGTGGCCCCTAGTCTGGCAGCTCTATTATGTTACTGTGCTGTGCCTGATTCCCTGACTGAGCCCTCTTTTACTGCTTTTGACAAACTTTTAACACAGGACTTGTTTTTACCTTGGTGTGACCAAATTTGTACTGGGTATGATCTACATCAATGGACCCAAGGAGCTTCTCTGAAGCTTTCTTGTTGTCCATGAACTGTCCCTCTGGGATAGCACTGGCATTAAGTACTCTATATCTGCAACAGGAAATAAAACATGAAGAAATCACAATTGTTAAAACCACGACCAGAAGTTTTCAGACTGTACCATTGAACCAACCTCGTACCTGGAGACAGTTAATCCTTTCAGGACAGGATATTGCAATGTTTTTTAACAGTAATTCTTAGTAAAATACAGTCCAGATCTCTTACCTCTGTTTGAAGTCAGCATAGAGGACTCTGCTGGGGAAGCCTTTCCTGCAAATCCTGATCCCTTCCAGCACGCCGTTACAGCGCAGCTGGTGCAGCACCAGCTCGTGCTCCATGGCACCTGGCAAATTCCACCATTAGTGACTACCCTGCTGTTTGACACTCAGGAGAAAAGCTTCTGCTGCTCAAGCTTTCCTCCCCTTGGCATGCCTTACCAGGTGTTTTAGTTTCATTTGGGATGATGCACCGTACAAAATGGGGGTGAGTGCTTCTCAAATTAGCCATCAGCTTGTTTAAATTCTCCTGTGAGATTATGAAATGAAGTTTATGTTATTAAGTGTAAACACTGGAATCTTAACAGTGGCTGTATCAAACTGTTGTTTTAGTATGCAGACCGGTCTTCTCTAAAACAACTTGCAGAACTCCCTAAAGAAAAACTGGAAGCTGAAGGCTCCCAAATTTGGGGTTTGAAGTTCTTTTATAGAATAATGGTTAGAATTACTTTTCCTTGACATCATCCAAATACAGGGCCATCATTGCACAGTTTTCCTTTAAGCTGGTAATTCTTGTGTTATACTGTTGGGGATCTTAAATAAATTATGTACTCCTGATCAAACATGACTATATGATTTGTCATCGAAGTAAGATGTTTCTAAATGGAGGGGATAGTTTTATAATCCATATATGGATATGATATCCATATCCATATATGGATATGATATCCATATCCATATTATATCCATATATATGGATTTTATAATCCATTTAAAATGACCCTTTTAATAGTAATTCAGTCTCAAACTTAGAAGACTGAAAACTGACCTCATGAATCATTATTTTGATATAATGTAACCTTAACTTTTTCCACATTGAAGACAAGTCATTGTCTTAAAATCCTATGACTTGGATGATTTATTTTACTTTTTATGTTTGATGTATTATTTTGAAATTTTACTAAGAGTCAGTACCGAAAATCTGCCTAGTCTAGAAAATATATCTGAATGCTATGGACAGGATTTGAAGAAGTTAGCCAATAAGTTACTCACTCCCACCTAAGCAGGAGAACTTAACCCTTCAGATATTATTGTAGAATATTCAAAAAAGGGCATGGGATCATAAAAGGAATATTCTGTAAGTTCCAAGAATGGAAAAGGAAGGATTTTAAAGGATAACTAGATTTATAATGAAAATAGAAAGAGACCTTTCAGATTAAGAATAAAAATTATTTCCCAGCTTCAAGGAGATAATGAATACACTAATTACCCTAAAAAGAGCTGAGACAGTCTGGAAAGAAGAACCCTTCTTCTTTCCTCCCTTCTTGCCACCACCACCAGCATCTGAAAATAAAAAAAAAAATAAAAAAAAAGTTAAATAATATGGACAATATATATTGGATACTATAGAACACAAAGCCACTTTATTTTTGTAGTGCTTGGAGCTTTAATGTTGAGAAAACTTCGTCCCACATTAAAAATACAATTTCCACAAAACTGACCAGCATCTGCTCCACCATAGTTGGCAAAGAGTAAAGCCAGGGTCTTCACAGATGATTTCTGGTACAGCCCAATGACAGTTTCATTCAGAGGGTCCTTGTTCTTCTCCAGCCAGCCAGTGATGTTGTAGTCCACTGTGCCAGCGTAGTGCACCAGGGAGAAGTGGGCCTCAGCCTTGCCTTTGGCAGGCTTGGGCTTCTGGAAGTTGTTGGACTTGCCCAGGTGCTGGTCATAGAGCTTGTTCTTGAAAGAGGTGTCAGTTGCCTTGGGGAACATGCACTCCTCTTCCAGGATGGAGAAGATGCCCATGGGCTGGGAGAAATCACAAGAAGTGACACGGAAAGGTTACAATGGAAATGTTCAATATCACTTTGGATGCAATGTTTACCTGCTTGGTCTAGTGGAAGGACACCCTCCCCATGGTAGGGGATTGGAACAAGATGTTCTTTATGGTCCCTTCCAACCCAAACCATTCTGTGATTCTATGACAATGACAGGAAACCCGTGCTATGAACATCACAGACTGGTTGTGTTGTTGGCAGCATCTCAGCCTGGATGAAAGCCTAGGTTTACCAGGAGTTGTTGTCAGTCAAGGAGTTTATTTCTGCCATCCCTTGCCTCCCTGCAGCCTGTCTTCACGGAACTGGTAGGAACGTCTGCCCGGCTCACACGAGAATTGGGTGTAGAATTGGAGGAGCAATGGCAAAGAGAAAACCAATGGGGAAGCTGCTACAAGGGGCTATGGAGTTTGGGGAGGTCAGGTGATAAGGTATTTATTTCTCAAATTCAGCTGTGGAGTTTGGATTTGAACCTTTGGAGATGGAAGAAAAGAAGACTGTATCAGTTTTGGGTTTAGAAGTCTGTTGGTGGGAGTCCATGATACTTTTCCATAACTGAAGACTGGATGATGCAGACTGATGACACACACATGCATTTCCCAGTTCTCTGGCCCATACTAAACTAAATTTCAGTGCAGAATATTTTCCTTAACTGCTGCTACATGTCTGGCTAGGAGTTCTTTCTGAGCTGACTGTGCTCCAGAAACATCACAGAATTGCAACAGCCATCATATGCATGCATGGGAAAGGTACCTTCTCAATGAGCTCAATGCAGGCAGCCAGGTCCATGCCAAAGTCAATGAACTCCCATTCAATCCCCTCCTTCTTGTACTCCTCCTGCTCCAGCACGAACATGTGGTGGTTGAAGAACTGTTGCAGTTTCTCATTGGTGAAGTTGATGCACAGTTGCTCAAAGCTGTTGAACTGCCCAAAGCAAGGAAAGGTGCACAGGTTCTCAACGTGTGCCAAAATCCACAGGCCTTCCTGCCCTTCTCCTAAGGCTACTTGAAGTTGAAACACCAGTCCCAACCCTACTGTACCAGCATGTGTTTCCTTAGCAGGTCTTCTACTCTAATACTCACTGCTCTTGAAGAACATTTTCATTATCACTATGCAAATCAAGCCAAAAGTTACAATTCCTCTTCACTGCACTACTCAACTGCAAATCTTTGGTAGTCTCAGTGGCTCCATTGGTATCAGCTCTCTGAGCTCCTGAACAGTACAAACCTCCTCAGTGTCCCACCCAAGCATTTCCATGGCCCCAGATCAAAAATCTCTCTGGGTGTTTCTGTGCTCTGACACAGAAGTCCTTGCATCATCACTGCATTCACAGCACAGAAAACACGCTGAGAACTTGCCCAGACCACTGCTTTGACAAGAGCATCCACCCCTTTAGCCCATAGCTGTGTGGGCCTTAGTCCTCTATATGTTTCTGAGTCCTCCTGACCCCTCCTTGCTCATTGCTAGACTGTGCTGTCAAATCCTTGCTCTTTACATCAAAGATCTCAAAGCCAGCAATGTCCAGGACACCAATGAAGTACTGCCTGGGCTGCTTTGTGTCCAGCTGTTGGTTGATGCGAACAACCATCCACAGGAACATCTTCTCAAACATTGCCTTTGCCAGTGCACCTACTGAATTGTTCACCTAGAGTAGAGAAGACAGGAATGGAGTTAGCTCTGAGTGACAAAAAAAATACATGTGCATGTACTTCTTCAAGCTGTGCATTTGCAACTCTCTGATGTTACCTGTGTCACGTTTTGACCTTTGGTCACGTATTCATTCCCAACCTTGACTCGGGGATAACACAAGGCCTTGAGAAATTCAGCTGAGTTAAGGCCCGTTAGGTAGGCAGCCTTGTCAGCCACTAGAAATGGGGAAAGAGAGAAAAGCATTTATTTATGGAAATTCTCTAGAATTCAGGTGATGTGAACAACTCTGCTGTTCATGTTCTAGGAATGGAAGAACATTTATGTCATCTTGCACAGAAGGCCTGTGAAGGAATGCAAACTCTGGACACTACTGATGGCCTTCTTTGAAAGCAAGAACAGGTATGGCTTGGACAGGAAGAGCTTAAACCTGGAAATTCCCAGAAGAACAACAAAAGCCTCTAGCAAGACATAAGGCAAGGCCCATTGTCTTTCAGTGGGGAGGGGATTTCTGGCTAGCACAGCTTGCAGCAATTATTTCTCCAAAAACACAATTGCCAATCTGGATTCCTTAGTGCTTGGAGGTTTTCAAGAGAAAGAGAGTGAGAGAAAGAGAGAGAGGGAGAGAGAGAGAGATCCTGTGTTGTAATTGAAATTCCTGCTTTCAGGCAGTTTGTGTTTGGGGAGCCACCATTGGGTAGAATAATGGAACTTCCCATGACTAGGAAAGCACTTCTGCAGATAGAGCGACCAGAAGTAAAAATGGAATTCTCAGTGGTTTAAGTGGAGACATGAGCCAAGTGCAGTGTTCCTCTGGAGACTAACATATCACCTCTGGAGGCAGAGAAGGGCTTGGCACAAGTCAGCCCCTGAATTTGCTGATACCTTCTGTGCCATCAGGCTCTGCCTGCTCCTCTCGTTGTTTCTGCTTGAACTTCAAGTTCCCGTAGTGCATGACAGCCCCGGTCAGCTTGTAGATGGCTGTTTTCTCATCTGCAGTGAAGCCCAGGATGTCAATGGCACTCTGCAGTCAAAATAATGAATTCAAAAACATGTCCTTAGTGGATCAGAGACGTGACCCTCAAGACATGCCCAGGAGGTAAGTTGTTGCTGTGTTACTTACATCTGTTGCCATCAGCTCCTCCTGGTCATCAATGCTGGGGACAGTGACCTCCCCTTGACTCACATAGTGGAAATCATAAGGGTTGGTGGTAATGAGGAGCATTTCTGAAAGCAAGAAGAGGCAGGGCATAGGCTTATTTTAGCCAATTAGGTGAGAGAGGGAACTGTTCCTCAGTGATCAAACCCAAAAACGCCGCAATGCTCCTTCCTACCGATTAGCTCTGGCTTCTTGTTGGACATGATCTGATAAAAGATGTGGTAGCTCCTTTCCGCCTTGAGCTGGAAAGTGACTCTGGACTTCTCCAGCAGATCTGCCCAGGGAGGTACCAAGAGTCAGGCACTTGTGGGAATGTACACGGATGTGGGAATTTGGGAAGGGATGGGAGCAGTCCAGGAGAATCTCTTACAAGTTTCAATGTCAGCAGAAGCCAGTTTGCCTGTGGCCCCAAAGTGGATTCTGATGAATTTGCCCTGTTAAGCAGAAGCAGCAGCAGGTCAGCCTGGATGTGTTCTGCTGACATCTCCTTTGCGTGAAGAACTGCTCCGGCATCATTTATGATGCCATGAGGAGGAGAGATTTTATGCAAAGCAAGAACTCACAAAGCGTGAGGAGTTGTCGTTCCTCACGGTCTTGGCGTTTCCAAAGGCCTCCAGCAGTGGGTTGGCGCTGATGATTTGATCCTCAAGCGTTCCCTGCAGGGGAATTATTCAGTGACTGTGTTTAGTTGACAGGGCAATGACAGGCCAAGCATTCAGTCTGTTCTCCCTGACTCACCTGCATTTTGCCTGATGTCTGCTCCTCTTTCTTCTTGTCCCCACTGGCTGCAATTGTTGCAAAGTACTGGATGACACGCTTTGTGTTCACAGTCTTCCCAGCACCGGATTCTCCGCTGCCAAAGCCAAGAGAGAAGCAGAGGGTGCGTGGTCAGGCAGGAGGTGCCCTGGCACCGGGCAGCCCCGCAGGGACCCGCGCAGGGGGTGTACGTACGTGATCAGGATGGACTGGTTCTCCCGATCTGTGAACAAGGCAGGAAAGAAGAGATTTTTATTCTGTGTCCTGAATATAATTGATAAAATTGTTCCTGTGACTTTTACAAGTTGCATTAGGACCATCCATTAATATACATTTCTACCTTCACCCCTACTTCCTTTTCAATATTTAATGTTGTTAGATTCAACTGGGAAGCTGATGTCTTGACCCTGAGGTTATGCCAGATATAGGACACATGCACTTCTTTTTCTGGGTTTTCCCTTCCCGTTACACTACTCATTTTGTTTATGAAAATGATTCAATCTAAAGATCAGTTTTGTAAAGTTTCTGATTAAATGGTCTATCAGTAAGCTGAATTAAACTGGAGTATGTTCTTCTCATAAATACTGTTACATCGGAACACCCATTCCTGATCAGTCAATAAGCCTCCTAAATGTTTTTATGTTATTATTCCATTGACTATTGCCTAAAGAGAATCAGAGTAACATCATAAATGTGTACTAACATTTACCAGAGTAGTCTGTCATGCTCTAGAATATTCAAATATTGGTACTTCCATAACTAGATTAAATATTTCTCTGTGCTGTATCTTGAGCTGAGTTTACTTTCCACAATTTTGTCTGGTTGCTTTTTTAACCCATGCTCCCATTGCGACTCCATTGACAAAATCTTTGCACCGTAAAAACTGAAAAATCTCTGGGAAATGGGAAGAGATTAAGCCATCAGTCATCAAAGTCTTAGAGAAGGAGTCTGGGTTTGTACTCACAGAGTTTCTGCATGTCTTATGAAGGTGTCATCAAGGGTAAATATATGACAACTTACATGAATACAACCTTGATAAAACACACTGCTCAAACATTAATTTAATATTGTTTGTTTTCATTGTATTCTCTTCCAATTAACCTTCTTAATGCTCTGAATGCTACAAAACTAAATACAGTAATTGAGGACAAGAGGGGGAAGAAGATTTAACAAATTAAAATTCATATTATTGGACTGTTATCTGTATTTCCGACCCATCTGATCTTTCCTTAAATTCTGAATATTTAGATAATGCTGGAAAACTTGTCACTACTTTTCTTTGGTATTTCCTTCTTTTATATTAATGAATGGAAAAGAAAAAATTGTTTCTGACATGGAGGAAGGAAGTTATCAATTTTCCGACCAGGTTTCACTGGAATTTCTGACTATTCTGAGACTGTTTCCAGAGTTTTTGTAAAGCTACAAATGCATAGCTACCAATATGTAGGAAGCATTGGCTCTAACATTGAATGTACATTTCTTTTATACACAATTTTATTTACAGAAATTCACCCTAGCCATTTTCAGTCCTTCATAGCAAATCATTCAAAGAACAATCCTTTTATCTGAGAAAAAGCAGAACATTAAGGTATATCCAAATTTCTTTGGTGGAAAATCTGACAATATATTCATTGTTAAATCATATTCTCCCAAATATACTGGACATGAAATTTTAGAATTTATTTCCATAAACTTAATCTAAATGATGATGTTCAGTAAAAATATCTATTCGCAGTGACAACAGAACATCCACATTTCCAGCAACATTAAACTGAACTACTGTGCAGTGAAAAGACTTTTTCTCCTTTATGAGTGTTTACAGCCAAGTGATTTTAAAGAAAATCATGAAACTCACCAGTCAGCATGAACTGATAGGCGTTGTCAGAGATGGAGAAGATGTGTGGAGGGGCCTCCTGGCGCTTCTTGCCTCGGTAGGCCAACACCACCTCGGGGTTGTACACCGGCAGCCACTTGTAGGGGTTGACGGTGACGCAGAAGAGACCCGAGTAGGTCTGTGAGGAAGGGACACAGCACGTTGGCTTCCCCTGAGCCTGGCCCAGCAGCTCCTGAGGCTGCCCAAAGGAAGCTGCTGCTGCCACTTACGTAGATCATCCAGGCTGCGTAACGCTCTTTGAGGTTGTACAGCACAGCGGGTTCGTGGAGGTGGGTCATCATGGCCATGTCCTCGATTTTGTCATACTTGGGAGGGTTCATGGAGAAGATTTGATCTTCCTTCACGGTCAGGGTCTGCCACAGAATAGAGAGATGCATATATGTCAGCTAAGAACCCAGAATGGGAATTAAGTTTTATTTATAAATTTTGTATTTATTCACCTCTCCCCCTTCAGTCTTGACAGTGACCTTCCCTGCATCCTTACTCTCGATTTTGCCTTTCACATAGGACTCCTTTGCATGTACCACAAAGACACAGGTCTTGGCATCAAAAGGTTTGTTCTGGGCCTCAATTCTCTCTTTCTCTGACTTCCGAAGGTACGGAGCCGCCTCGCCAAAGGCAGCCATGTCAGCGTCTGGAGTTGACATTGCTGCACTTCTTCAGGAGCCACAGTCTGCAGGGTCCAATGTAGGCTACAAGAGATCTTGTGTCAGTGAATGAAGTTCTGTATGCAAAAGAAAGGACATCTCTTGCACTTTGGTCTTTTCAAATATTAAAGTAGGTGTAAACAAGTTGGATTTAAACTTCCCTGTCTTGGCTGAAAATACTTATATAGTTCTCTAAAATTAATCCTTAGACATCCAGCTAAGAGATCATGTACAGAACAGCAGTTAAGTGTACAGTATATTGTGAAGTTTAACAGTAGTATTTCAACTTTGTGAACTCCAGCAAATTTGTCTGTTCCCATAACAGAGTACCTGACTATTTTTTTTTTAATGCTACTGAGAGTCTCTGAAATTATTCTTTTTCTGATAGCAAATAGTGGCTTTCTAAAAATTACTTGCTATGGATAATTCATCTTGCATTATGACAGATATAAATGTTACTATTGCCTGTTCTTCCTTCCACAAATCTTAAACTCTTGGATTTCATCCTGCTCCTTAAAAGTTGTTAAATTTTGGTATTGATTTTGGTGGCAGACGTCACTGCTGCTTGAGAACATAACAAGTCATTTTGTGTTGCACAGATATCCAGATCTAATATGTAAGTTGAAGGAAAACATGTTGTCTTCAAACCTATAATAAAGCTACTGCTCATAGAGCAGTCCATGAGTCCATGACAAAAGTGGATATCCAAGTCCTGTAGGAAGTTAATTGGAATTAAAAGGTATATGTTTTGCCCAGCAGTTCACAGGAGCCAAACACTTACCTTGAAATTTTCTGCCAAGACTGGGCACAGCACTCGAAAGAGACTTTTATAGACTCTGGTATGCAGATGCTTTGGATGTTTCCTTTTCCTTCTGTCAAAATATATTTTGGCAAACCATCTTTGGCAAAATATTGTCCGGCAAACTTAACTAATGGCATAATTGTCATTTGATCTGATATATTTAGAAATGTTTTGCATCTTACCATTCCCGTGGATACATTTCCTATAAATAGTCTGACTGGGCTATTAATATTGGAATCTGGACTAGTCAAGGCACTTAAAGAACTTGGGAGTATGATTTATTGGCTCTTCTATGGTCTTTACAGGTAACTTAATCTTCGATCCAGATGGGATTCTTTGGCATTTCTGTACTTTTACAGATGTAAAAGGGAAATAATGTAATATATCTCATACATGTGGTCATATGAACCTAGAGCTTGCTTTTGCATCATTAGAAAAATCAGTTCTACAAAAGACAAATTATTATTAAAACTCTTTTAGCAATTCATTATATATTAGAATTAAAAGGGGAAAACCAGATGTATTGTGGGCCAGGAATATCAGATAGAGAAGAATCCAAAAGACAGCAAGGTCAAATATGGTTTCAAGTTTGGACATGCAGTTTGTGCCTTCAGTGTGAAATGTGACTCCTTAGCTATAAAAGCAATTGAATATGTATATGAATAAATCCTCACTTGGTATTTTGCAGAAATCAAAAAAGTCAAACTGTGCATACTAGAGGAATGATCACTATTGCAATAGTCAGTCATAAGCGATATAACAGAAAATTCTTCATAGTTTTAAAAAAACAAATTGTTCATAATATTTCACACTTGGAAAAAAAAATTATACAGTTTTTGCAAATAATTTCATGTTGCAAAAAAGTTGATGCTTCTCTTACAGAACTTATACAGAAGCAATGTATAACATTTTAGAATAAGCACTTCTATTAATAGGAAAATTATTAATAAAAAAATATTTATGTTTCTCAAACTTTTCTAAGAGTTAAAACAGCCTAAGAGGCAAAAGTAACCTAGACCAGGAAATGCTTTCAACCCCCAGTAGACATACAGTCAATAAATATACTGTGATACTTCCTGTTTCATCTCACACAAACATGAAGTGCTAACATGCCTAAAAGAGCTGAGGCCCATGTTGTTAATATTTGTGTGCCTATTGTCAATGTATACCAAGCAATGCTCTCAACCAAGTCAGGACTTCACTACCTACAACTCCAAAAAAACTCTCAACCCTTCTGCCAAAACACAGCTCTGCCCACATTCACACACACAGAGCAGTGGTCTGGGATCCTCTGCACCCTGATACATCTGCAGCCCAGCGTTCCCAAATCATAAATATCTTGCACTTTTACATATTCATACAGCTCCAGCAACAAGAGCTCTCAGCATGGTATTGCCTGTTTTGGAGCAGTATTGCTTTAGGCAATATTCTAAGAAAGGGGGAATTTGCCAGTAGTTCTGGAGAATGAGTGGTCAAGTTCTAGGAAAAAGGGCACTGTCACTTAAGCTTCTTTAAACAGTGTCAATTGTGAATGTACTCCTCTCCTGGTCATTGGCATTAAAAGAGCTCAGTGGGTAAAGCCCAGTGAAGAGCAGAGGGCAAGGTCAGTAAATGTGATCCAAGGAGATATCCAACATCAAGCACTGGTGTGGGCATGGAAAGCTTGTTCCAAGGATGAGCATGCAACTTTCTGGAGTTCAAAAGCAGAGCTCAGCCCTGGGAAAAAGCCCAGAGCTCAGCTGGTGGAAACACCCTCTGCACTGAGCAGGAGAAGCTCAGAAACAACCTGTGTAAAACAGTGAGCACAGGGGGACATCAGAAGTTCTGTGTCTGTGCAGTCTCTGACTTCCATGGACATACAGATCTTAGAGGATAAATCACAGAATGGTTTGGGTTGGAAGGTACCTTAGAAGAATTATCTAGTGCAACACCACTGCTGTGGGCAGGAATAACTTTGACTAGATCAGATTGTTCAAAGCCCCATTCAACCTGAGCTTCCACACTTCTAATGATGGGACATTCCCTTATTCTGGGGCCATTCTGTTCTGTCTCACTGACCTCTTCTTAAAAAAAAATGTCACTTTTATATCCAACTAGAATCTATCTTCCCTCAAGTGTGTTGACTGCAACATATGGCTTGGTATTATCAGCAAACTTGCTGACAGTGCCCTCAATCCCACTATGTTCTTGACAAATATGTTAAATAATACGTTTTATTAGTAGATTGAACAGGCCCCAGCACATATAAATCTTCTCTTGCATTCTGTCTCTATCTGAGTATGAGGTTTTTATAGAAGTGATGAAGCTATGGGTTAAGAAGGAAGCCTTGCTGAAAGGTTTTGAAGATACTATTCTTCAAATCCAAATGTGGATTATGTCTACTGTATCTCCCCGCCCACGTGCTCATGTATCTTCTCAAAGATTTGTGTGCTTTTTCATACATAAGGCTGACTGGAATTTAACAGAGTACTCCTTTTGGAAGGTCATAAATTATCTGTCCTCAGTTTCCTATACCATTTTTTTCCCTGGAGGCGTTACATATGCTTGGTCCACTGCTCACTAGGAATTCAGAATCTGCAGCGTACTCTGCCCTAGGAGGCAGGGCCTGGGACTGCACATGGTAACTTTCTCCCCTGCACTCAAGTCTTCATTGTCAGTTTATATGGATCTCAGGTTAGGCTCAGAATCTGCCATTCAATTGCCCATCTTTGTTATCGTTTCTTTTGCACATTGAATGGAAAATCATTAGTGTAGACAGGAAATTATATCTATTAATTGTTTTCCTTTCACTACTGGACTACTGCAAGCTGTCTCTTCCCTTTTCACTGCCTACTCTGATTTCTCTTGCCATAGACTAGTGAGAGAAGCTCCTGCTGAGAGTTTTGAGTTTATACAGCACCAGTAAGGAAAACATCACATAAAACAGCTGGTCTTTCTCATCAGGAAAGAAATATTCCACAAGACAGGGCAGTGTTTCAGAAAGTAATGTGGCCAAAACTCAGCTATTGTAGACACTGATCTAATTTATAGAAACTAAAGGAATCCTCACACAACTGTCACCAACCTTCTCCAGTTTTAATTCAAGGGGATGTAATACTCTTCTTGGTCTTCTAATTAAATTCAAGAAGAAAAAATAGTGGAGGCTAAAGACTACCTTCTATCATCTTCACAAAAACCATGAACCCTTTGGGTTATTAGCGCTCTATAAATCACTCTAAGAGGGCAGCAAAAGGACCATCGCACACCTGAAAATTACAAGCTGTAAAGTGCTGAGGTTCCATGAGGGTGAATATAATATATTGTCTGGAGTACACCATTAGGAAGAACTTGCAGGAGTCACAGTCACGAATTATTGTGCTTGATTTCTCTTCATGTGATGTTATTTTTATATTCAGACCTCACTAAGGAAGAAAGAAAGGATAAGTTGTCAGGAGCTAGATGAAAAACAGCTCCATTATGACACAGAGATTATAAAACAAAAGTGTGCAAAACAGTACCAAAAATGGTAATAAAATTCTAACCAATAAAACCAGAAAAAAAATAAAAGCACAGCTCATGGTATGCACACGAAGAAATCTATGGGGTTTATTCTCTAGACATTAAAATGGCTCAAAACAAAAACTGAAGAAAGAAGCAAGTGACAGAGGGGTCACATTCTGTGCAGCCCTCGGGTCACTTTGCTGACTTGTGACATTCTCACTCTTCCTCTTCTATCTTCTTGCCATGAATGTCACGGCTCTTGGCTCGGAGCTTGTTGACCTGTGACTCTGCAATGTCAGCCCGCTCCTCAGCTTCCTCCAGCTCGTGCTGGATCTTGCGGAACTTGGACAGGTTGACATTGGACAGCTCCTCCTGTGAGTGAAAAGGGAATCAGGGCTCAGGAGTACAGGGCAGAGGTTTCACTCCTGCTGCAAGTCAGCCTAATGGGGCTGCAAATCTTCATCCCCCTCCCACCACTGCTCACACATCAGCCTCACACAGAGCTCCTCATCATCCCCTTTTCAGGACATTACTGGGACGAGCTTCACCAGGACTGCATCACATGTGAGAGGAATTTCATAACTTCACTTTGTCATTTCTATATTTACCCTCACACTACTTGTCTGTAGGAGTTATTGGGTTAAGAAGGCCAGGATGACTTGTGCTGCTGATAATTAGCAGAGATTCAGGAGCTGGTAAATCAGAGGGTGTGTCCCTGGGTTTATTTGTTCTGGTCTCCTGTGTGAAACAGGCTGCAGAACTTCCCTTAATGAACCTGCCTGACTGCAGGGCGCCCAGAGCTCACCAAGGCCTCATGACAAAATACCAAAACAATGTAACCAAGACACTTGTGTCTCAGGAGTTTCTTTCATAGCCCTCTCCAGGTATTCAGCCTCATTCAATGTGGGTCCTGCCCCAATGGAATGTGGCCTTTGCACATTCTCCAAGCAATACTTACAGCCTCCTCAGCTTGTCTCTTGTAGGATTTCACTTTCATTTGCAGCTTGTCCACCAGATCCTGCAGCCTGAGGACATTCTTCCTGTCTTCCTCAGACTAGGGAGGTTGGCAAAAAGGATAGAGAGTCAATTCTTGGTCCTCCATCAGGCAAGGTTAACAGTTCCCCTTGGGGATGGTGTGTGCAAAAGGTGACTCACTGTGAGAAAAGCCTGTCAGAGCAGGAGACCTCCTGCCTTACCTGGTAGGTCAGTTCCTTCACCCTCCGCTCGTACTTGCGCACACCCTTCACGGCTTCAGCGCTGCGCTTCTGCTCAGCATCAACCTCCCCTTCCAGCTCCCGCACCTGCAAGGACAAGCCCATCCCTGCAGCTTCCCTGCCAATGTCTCTCCAAGGACATGCTCACTCAGCCACAGCCCCAGCCCTACACACCCTGGCCTCCAGCTTCTGGATCTGCTTCTTCCCTCCCTTCAGTGCCAGCTGCTCAGCCTCTTCCAGACGGTGCTGCAGGTCCTTCACTGTCTGGTCCAGGTTCTTCTTCATCCTCTCCAGGTGGGCACTGGTGTCCTGCTCCTTCTTCAGCTCTTCTGCCATCATGGCCGCCTGATCAGAGCCAAGGGTCAAAGCCACTTTAGGACTGGAGATATTTTGGGCAGAGTACACTGACCATCAGCAATGCCAGGAGAACCCAACTCACATCTGTGATGGCCTTCTTGGCCTTCTCCTCAGCATTGCGGGCTTCCTGGATGGTATCCTCCATTTCACTCTGGATCTGGGAAATGTCCGTTTCCAGCTTCTTCTTGGTGTTGATCAAGCTGGTGTTCTGTGCAAGACAAAAGGCAAGAATCCTACTGTCAAATGAAATGCCTCCATATTAAGGCCTGAAAATGTGGGTAGAGTTTAGGAAAGTCTTCAGTGCAAGAGACTTCTTTAGCACCAGAGCAGTAAACCAGATATTGAGGACTGACTGGAGGAGACATATTGCAGCACAGTTCTTCAAATATTTACACAGTAATAATTTACAAGATGAATATCAATTGAATTCTTTGTTATCACTTATGAATGAGAATAATTTTCAGTAGCATCTGACCTGGGTGTGGAGGAGCTGTGCACGTTCAGTGGCATCCAGAAGCTCCTGCTCAGCCAGTTTCCTCGACCGCTCTGTCTGCTCCAGGGCTGCCCGGAGCTCCTCAACTTCAGCCTGCAGCAGGTTTGCTCTGCGCTCCACCATGGCCACCTGCTCCTTCAGGTCGTCCTGTGTCCTGAGAGCATCATCCAAGTGCAGCTGGGTATCCTGGAAAGAGAGACAAGAGAAATTGTCCAGAATCAGTTCTGTGGAGAAAATGTCATGGAACTAATTTCTATTTCTGTAGCTCTGCTGAACTGACCTTGAGCACTGCCTGGGTGTTTCTCAGGTTCTTTTGTGCCTCTGCAGCCTGGCGGTTGGCATGGCTCAGCTGAATCTCCATTTCATTCAGATCTCCCTCCATCTTCTTCTTCAGTCTCAGGGCTTCATTCCTGCTCCTGATCTCAGCATCCAGAGTGCTCTGCATGGACTCTACAATTCTGAGGTGGTTTCTCTTCAGCTGGTCAATCTCCTCATCTTTCTCAGCTATCTTCCTGTCAATCTCAGACTTCACTTGGTTGAGCTCAAGCTGCAGGCGCAGGATCTTCCCTTCCTCATGTTCCAGCGAGGCCTGGACAATTCAGCATGAAGAATGTCTTAATTTCTAAGTAATCTTTTATGCAGTTCCTCATGAAAGGTGGACTCGCTTTCCTTCTGTCTCTCCAAAGAACTAGAAACATACACCTAAATGGGGGCAACATTTATTAGCACTGTAGGTACCTCAGCTTCCTCCAGTGAGGCTTGAAGTTCAGACTTCTCCTGCTCAATCTGCTTCTTGACTTTCTCCAGCTCATGAATCGCTTTTCCTCCCTCAGCAATCTGCTCCGTGAGGTCGGAAATCTCCTCTGTGGGAACAAAGATCAATGGCATGGTCAGGCACAGAGCAGAATGGGAAGGGTCCTGTCCCACCAAGGTTACAGGCATCTCTGCAGACCTGCAGGCACAGACCCATGAGCAATGGTGGTAATGGCTGAGAAAGGTCAGGGAGGAGCAGAGGGCCAGGGACTTACGCTGCAAGTTCTTGTTCTCCCGCTTCATTGTTTCCAGGTGGTCCAAGGACTCCTCATAGGCATTCTTCATCTTGAACAGCTCTGTGCTGAGAGAGCGTGACTCCTTCTGGGAGGCCTCCAGCTCAGCCTGCGTTTCCTCATACTTCTGCTTCCATTCTGCCAGGATCTGCAGAGAAACGGGCTGTGAGTAGGGCTGTGGCCATCATGGGGGCATGCTCTGGGCAGGAGTGCTGGTGCTGGAGGCCAAAAGACCTTGTCAAAGTTCTTCTGCTTCTTATCCAGAGCAGCACAGGCAGCATTGGATCTCTCCACATCAATCATCAGGTCCTCCACTTCATTCTGCAGCCTCTGCTTTGTCTTTTCCAGGGAGGCACATTTGGCATTGACAGCCTCAACATGTTCCTCTGCATCCTGCAGACGTTGTGCCAGCTTCTTCCTGGCAGGAGAGAAGTACAATGCCTTGTTAGAGCTTGGAAGGGCATCCATTCTATGCTGTCATGAGAGGAGAGTCTGGCAGTTTTAATCCAAGCATTTTTCACAGAAAAAAAAATCTATTATTTGATGTCTTATCTCCTATTGAGGATTAAGCCTGTTTTAGCACTTCTAAACCCAGTATTTTCAATTTACACTTTTTCTCTCCCTCCCTCCCTCCCCTTCTTTTACAATGACAGTATATCATTCCCTCCATCCCATTCTTCGCTTAACCTACTCTTTTAGAGACTAGAAACTCCAATTTCCCTTGACCAGTTTCTGTCTTCTCCCATCATTTCCCATCCTACTTCCCACGTACTTGGCCTCCTCGAGCTCCTCCGTGCGCTGAATCGCGTCCGTCTCATATTTGGTTCTCCACTGGGCCACTTCACTGTTGGCCTTGGACATGGCTCGTTGCAGCTCCGCCTTGGCCTCCTGCTCCTCCTCATATTGTTCCCGGAGCAAGTCACAGTCATGGCGAGCGGACTGCAGGGCGTGGGCCAGGGCATTCTTGGCCTGTGAGGACATTGGGTTTGGTAACCTGAATACTTACCTTGAAATGCCTCTTGACTGTGAACTTGGCATTGAAATTGGAATGATATTGGGAATATGGAGAGCTTGGAGCTGCTGAAGCCCTCATTGACATGCTCTGGAGCATCAGGACACATCAGTGACAGCTCCTCTGGGGACAGTAATCTGCTGTTTGTGTAAATATGTGTCTGAATCATGTCCTAGAGAGGATCATCAGAATCTTGTGGAAGCCTTGTGGATGACTTCCTCCAGCACCTAAAGTATCCTGCTTCCTTCCCTCTCTAGTTGAAGAGTGGAGGGTTGTGCATTAGTGCTGTTCCCTGCAGACCTATGTGTGTTTAGGGGAGGAAGAGTGGAGCAATCTAGTGTTGGACAGGATTCTGCTGGTGCTTTTGGGGGTCATGTAGGCTGGGGACACTAGGGTTCTTCCAGACCTTGATTTCTTCCTCCAGATGTCTCTTGAGTTCCTCAATCTGTTGGGTAAATCCTTGCTTGCCCCTAGACAGTTGAGAAATCAGAGCATCTTTCTCCTCCACCTGGCGGGAATATTCACCTGGGAAGGGAAAGGGGGAAAAGGAAGCAGATTGTTCCTCCCATGATACTTTCTGCCTGTGAAGCCACGTGACCAGGAATGGCTTGGACAGCTTATACCAGCTGCCACCTTGCATGCTCTGGCTTGCTCAGGGCATGCAGGTCTGGCCATTGAACTTTGGGGATGAGGATGTCTCACCAGACTCTGTCTGCAGACGAGCTCTTTGCGTATTGAGGTCATTGATCATGCGCTGATTCTGCTCCTCCTTCGTTTTAAGCTCACTCAGCTGATCTTCCAGTGTGCGGCACATCTTCTCCAGGTTGGCCTAGTGATGAAACACGGAAGAGAGAAAAGATGATTGTCTGCACTCTGCATTATTGTCACAGAGGGGACTTTGTTTTATGGAATGTGTCTGGAAGAGGCAGCTTTTGTGCCACACTTTGTCCCTGTCAGCATTTTCTCCCGCTATCCGTACCTTGGCTTTGGAGACAGACTCCATATTGCTGGCCAAGTCATCAATCTCCATCTTCAGCTCACTCTTCTCCTTCTCCAGCTTCTGCTTCACACGTTGCAGGTTGTCGATCTGCTCCCCCAGCTCAGCTGTGCTGTCCGCGTGCTTCTTGCGCAGGGCGGAAGCCGTGGCCTCGTGCTGCAGCGTGGCCTCTTCCAGGTCACGGCGCATCTTCTGGAATTCTGCCTCACGCTTCTTGTTCATCTCAATCTGAGCTGCTGTGGCCCCTCCTGCTTCTTCCAGGCGCTCGCTGATCTCCTCCAGCTCCCTGGACAGGTCAGCCCGATGCTTCTCTGCTTTAGCGCGAGAGGTTCTCTCTGCCTCAATTTCCTCCTCCAGCTCCTCAATACGGGCCTGCAGAACAGCAGGGACCCTTCACACCCATGTCCTCCTCATGCCTGTGCTGCACCTGAGCAAGGCAGGGCAAGGAACAGACACTTGCCTGCAACTCCTTGATCTTCTTCTGAAATTGCATGCCCAAGGCTTGTTCATCCTCGATCTTGCTCTGGATCTGGCTGATTTCAAAGTCTTTCCTTTGGGAAAAGTGAACCGTGTTAGAGCTCAAAGGAAAAAGACAAGTGCTGCAGCCCAGCACTCAGGTGCCCCAGAGCCACACTTACTTCTTCAGTTTCTCATCCAGCTGCTGCTTGTCATTCTCCAAATCCATGATGCTGTCCTGGGCCAGCTTCAGGTCCCCTTCCAGTTTCCTCTTAGCTCTCTCCAGGTCCATGCGCAGTTTCTTCTCTTGCTCCAGGGACCCTTCCAGCTAAACACAACAAAACCATCAGTGCTCTAACAGCCAGGCCAGGCTCCACACCTGTCCTGTTCCTGCTCTATGTCTGTGTGCTTACATCGTCCACTTGCTGTTCCAGCTTGGTCTTGGCTTTGGTCAGAGTATTGACTTTGTCCTCCTCTACCTGCAGGTCATCCAGGGTCTGCTGATGGGCCTCTTGGAGGGCTTTCTTCTCTTTTGTCAGCTTGGCAATGGTCTCATCCAGGGCTGCCATCTCTTCAGTCAGGTTTTTCACCTAAAAATAAAAGCATTTGTCAAAATTTATTGGAAAAAGATGCAGGCTGATCGGTTGAAATTTTCCCTCTGCCTTGGTTAGCCAGAAATTGTGCTTTTCGTTTCACTCCTTAGGCCAGGCTCAGGTCCTATGTTCAAAAGGCAATATGTCCTTCTTCTATTTCTTATAGAAACACTGAAGTTTTTGACCAGTTCAATGACGCCTGGTGCTTTACCTTGTTTTCCGTGGCATGTTTTTCCTTCTCCACCTTGGCCAGTGTTAGCTCAAGGTCATCAATGTCTTTCTTCAGCTCTGAACATTCATCCTCCAGTTTCCTCTTCTTGGCTGTCAGCTCAGCATTAATTTCCTCTTCTTCTTCAGCCCTTTCAGTCACCTCCTTAATTTTGGCTTCCAGCTGGATTTTGGTTTTGATGAGCTGGTCACACCTTTCCTCAGCATCAGCCAAGCTGTCTGCTTCCTGGTAGGGAGACAGAATTTTGTTGGTTCTAATGTTTTAAACTTTCTCTGCTCTGCCTCTTTTATCACTGAGTAGCAGCTGAACCTGACTTTCAATTCAGCAATAGATATATCTTGAGTGGTGTCTAGTGAGAAACCTTGTCATTTGGAATCAATATTTATTCCAAAGTTGTTATGTCTCCTAAGTATGTCCCCAGGGTGACTAGCTACAAGAATGCCTCATGCACACACAAGCAAAATGGAGCAGGGGTTATTTCAGTTTCTAGTTTCTGCACGAAAAATGACTTGGGTATTTTTCTCAAGTAAAAATATGCAATATCTTCTCTCATTTAATTGCCTAGTCAAGTTTATAATATTTCAGCAATAGAATATTTGTGAGAATACTTCAGTGGAGAAAGATTTGCTTTCTTTGGTGAAACTGCATTATCCTAATTGAGTTTGGAGGATAAGTGGGTCCTTCTCTGGTTTGCCTTTATTGTGTTAGATAGAAGCACTTTGAAAATTATTTCTCATCCAGCTCCAAGTTCTCCACCATTCAGTACACGCTGGCTGGTATTACATGGCTCTGTCCTCACACAACAGCAATGGTGAGCGTCATGTGGGTCTGCCAGGAGTCTCACTTATGCCTTTGCCAGTGCCTGTTTACTCAACATTAGAGTGCCTCAGAGTGTGTGAGTTAGACTGTTTTCTAACACCCATTAATTCCTGTGAGTCTCTGTGTGGGACAAGAAGCATTCTGACAATGTATCATTCTTTTTCCAGGGAAAAATGAACAGTGATAAACTCACAGCCTGCACTTGGAGCTGCAGGTCATTTTTCTCCTGCACCAGGGCCACCATTTTCTCCTCCAGCTCCTTCCGCTTTGCTTCTGACTTTGCAAGCTCCTCCTTGGTTTTCTCAAACTCTTGTTTCATGTTGGCCATTTCTTTCTCAGACTCTGCACTCTTCAGCAAGGGCTTGATCTTGAAGAACAGCTTCATCCATGGCCAGTGTTTGACATTCATGAATGCACGAACATTGTACTGGATACAGAAGATGGAATCCCTGAAAACAAATCCACAGGGTTATAGAATATCCTGTGTTTGGTGAGTTTCAACTAAATTTGCCAACTACCATCAGAATGTAACAAAGGAGTGTGAAGTATCTACCTCCGCTCCACCATTCTCTGGTACTCCACTCTCATCAGGAAGCCCCTACACCTGGCTTGTATCATGGTCATGATCTCTGCCAGTTTCTCATCTCTCATCTCCTCTAGCACACCTATCAGTCCAGCTTTGAAGAACACCTTGAGAAAGGCAAGATTGCAGTACATCAGTATTGGGTAGTGCATTATTGGGACACACTGTATTTAAACACAGGACTTCATTCTACCTTGGTGTGACCAAATCTGTACTGGGTGTGGTCAACATCGATGGACCCAAGAAGCTTCTCTGAAGCCTTCTTGTTATCCATAAACTGACCTTCTGGAATAGCACTGGCATTAAGTACTCTGTATCTATAGGAGAAAGCAAAACATTAAGAAATCAACAGTTCTGAAACCATCACTGTGATTGAACCCCACAGCCTACTTAGCAACAGCTAAATATCATGTATTAGACAGTGCATTCATTCAAGACAGTGCAAGTCTTGAAAGACACTGCAAGAGCATATAAGGACCTTTCATACCAATAACTCAGAGTCCAGGTGAATTCTCACAATAAGCATAAAATAAATCATAAATTCACAACAAAACATGACAATGTAAAATGTAAAGATTGTTAAGATGATCTGGCTCATCTGTTTGGTCTGAGTTGGCAGAGAGATACAGAGCTCTTACCTCTGTTTGAAGTCAGCATAGAGGACTCTGCTGGGGAAGCCTTTCCTGCAAATCCTGATCCCTTCCAGCACGCCGTTACAGCGCAGCTGGTGCAGCACCAGCTCGTGCTCCATGGCACCTGGCAAATTCCACCATTAGTGACTACCCTGCTGTTTGACACTCAGGAGAAAAGCTTCTGCTGCTCAAGCTTTCCTCCCCTTGGCATGCCTTACCAGGTGTTTTAGTTTCATTTGGGATGATGCACCGTACAAAATGGGGGTGAGTGCTTCTCAAATTAGCCATCAGCTTGTTTAAATTCTCCTGTGAGATTATAAAAAAAAAAGTCCAGGTATAATCTAGTAAGAACCTCCTGCTTCTCTATGATGTGCATAAAAAACTGAGTTATTCTGTGAATTGAACTATAGCAAATGCATGACTATAGTGGTGTAAAAATGGTATAAATATGAATCAGAGTCTTAGTGAATTACAGGCCTGTCTTCTGACCACAATTTCACTGAACTGCTATGTTTTTTCAGTGGGCATTTAAATAAGGAAATTAATTCTGTTCTTACCCTGAAAAGAGCTGAGACAGTCTGGAAAGAAGAACCCTTCTTCTTTCCTCCCTTCTTGCCACCACCGCCACCACTAGCCTCTGCAAGTCACAGAAAAGAAAAAGAAACCTCTTTTATTATGGGCAATATAATATGGATACTACAGAACACAAAGCCACTTGACTAGTGTTTGTAGCTTTAATGCTGAAAAAACTTCGTCCCAAATTAAAAATACAATTTCCACAAAACTGACCAGCATCTGCTCCACCATAGTTGGCAAAGAGTAAAGCCAGGGTCTTCACAGATGATTTCTGGTACAGCCCAATGACAGTTTCATTCAGAGGGTCCTTGTTCTTCTCCAGCCAGCCAGTGATGTTGTAGTCCACTGTGCCAGCGTAGTGCACCAGGGAGAAGTGGGCCTCAGCCTTGCCTTTGGCAGGCTTGGGCTTCTGGAAGTTGTTGGACTTGCCCAGGTGCTGGTCATAGAGCTTGTTCTTGAAAGAGGTGTCAGTTGCCTTGGGGAACATGCACTCCTCTTCCAGGATGGAGAAGATGCCCATGGGCTGGGAGAAATCACAAGAAGTGACACGGAAAGGTTACAATGGAAATGTTCAATATCACTTTGGATGCAATGTTTACCTGCCTGGTCTAGTGGAAGGACACCCTCCCCATGGTAGGGGATTGGAACAAGATGTTCTTTATGGTCCCTTCCAACCCAAACCATTCTGTGATTCTATGACAATGACAGGAAACCCGTGCTATGAACATCACAGACTGGTTGTGTTGTTGGCAGCATCTCAGCCTGGATGAAAGCCTAGGTTTACCAGGAGTTGTTGTCAGTCAAGGAGTTTATTTCTGCCATCCCTTGCCTCCCTGCAGCCTGTCTTCACGGAACTGGTAGGAACGTCTGCCCGGCTCACATGAGAATTGGGTGTAGAATTGGAGGAGCAATGGCAAAGAGAAAACCAATGGGGAAGCTGCTACAAGGGGCTATGGAGTTTGGGGAGGTCAGGTGATAAGGTATTTATTTCTCAAATTCAGCTGTGGAGTTTGGATTTGAACCTTTGGAGATGGAAGAAAAGAAGACTGTATCAGGTTTGGGTTTAGAAGTCTGTTGGTGGGAGTCCATGATACTTTTCCATAACTGAAGACTGGATGATGCAGACTGATGACACACACATGCATTTCCCGGTTCTCTGGCCCATACTAAACTAAATTTCAGTGCAGAATATTTTCCTTAACTGCTGCTACATGTCTGGCTAGGAGTTCTTTCTGAGCTGACTGTGCTCCAGAAACATCACAGAATTGCAACAGCCATCATATGCATGCATGGGAAAGGTACCTTCTCAATGAGCTCAATGCAGGCAGCCAGGTCCATGCCAAAGTCAATGAACTCCCATTCAATCCCCTCCTTCTTGTACTCCTCCTGCTCCAGCACGAACATGTGGTGGTTGAAGAACTGTTGCAGTTTCTCATTGGTGAAGTTGATGCACAGTTGCTCAAAGCTGTTGAACTGCCCAAAGCAAGGAAAGGTGCACAGGTTCTCAACGTGTGCCAAAATCCACAGGCCTTCCTGCCCTTCTCCTAAGGCTACTTGAAGTTGAAACACCAGTCCCAACCCTACTGTACCAGCATGTGTTTCCTTAGCAGGTCTTCTACTCTAATACTCACTGCTCTTGAAGAACATTTTCATTATCACTTTGCAAATCAAGCCAAAAGTTACAATTCCTCTTCACTGCACTACTCAACTGCAAATCTTTGGTAGTCTCAGTGGCTCCATTGGTATCAGCTCTCTGAGCTCCTGAACAGTACAAACCTCCTCAGTGTCCCACCCAAGCATTTCCATGGCCCCAGATCAAAAATCTCTCTGGGTGTTTCTGTGCTCTGACACAGAAGTCCTTGCATCATCACTGCATTCACAGCACAGAAAACACGCTGAGAACTTGCCCAGACCACTGCTTTGACAAGAGCATCCACCCCTTTAGCCCATAGCTGTGTGGGCCTTAGTCCTCTATATGTTTCTGAGTCCTCCTGACCCCTCCTTGCTCATTGCTAGACTGTGCTGTCAAATCCTTGCTCCTTACATCAAAGATCTCAAAGCCAGCAATGTCCAGGACACCAATGAAGTACTGCCTGGGCTGCTTTGTGTCTAGCTGTTGGTTGATGCGAACAACCATCCACAGGAACATCTTCTCAAACATTGCCTTTGCCAGTGCACCCACAGCATTGTTCACCTAGAGTAGAGAAGACAGGAATGGAGTTAGCTCTGAGTGACAAAAAAAATACATGTGCATGTACTTCTTCAAGCTGTGCATTTGCAACTCTCTGATGTTACCTGTGTCACGTTTTGACCTTTGGTCACGTATTCATTCCCAACCTTGACTCGGGGATAACACAAGGCCTTGAGAAATTCAGCTGAGTTAAGGCCCGTTAGGTAGGCAGCCTTGTCAGCCACTAGAAATGGGGAAAGAGAGAAAAGCATTTATTTATGGAAATTCTCTAGAATTCAGGTGATGTGAACAACTCTGCTGTTCATGTTCTAGGAATGGAAGAACATTTATGTCATCTTGCACAGAAGGCCTGTGAAGGAATGCAAACTCTGGACACTACTGATGGCCTTCTTTGAAAGCAAGAACAGGTATGGCTTGGACAGGAAGAGCTTAAACCTGGAAATTCCCAGAAGAACAACAAGAGCCTCTAGCAAGACATAAGGCAAGGCCCATTGTCTTTCAGTGGGGAGGGGATTTCTGGCTAGCACAGCTTGCAGCAATTATTTCTCCAAAAACACAATTGCCAATCTGGATTCCTTAGTGCTTGGAGGTTTTCAAGAGAAAGAGAGAGAGAGAAAGAGAGAGAGGGAGAGAGAGAGGGATCCTGTGTTGTAATTGAAATTCCTGCTTTCAGGCAGTTTGTGTCTGGGGAGCCACCATTGGGTAGAATAATGGAACTTCCCATGACTAGGAAAGCACTTCTGCAGATAGAGCGACCAGAAGTAAAAATGGAATTCTCAGTGGTTTAAGTGGAGACATGAGCCAAGTGCAGTGTTCCTCTGGAGACTAACATATCACCTCTGGAGGCAGAGAAGGGCTTGGCACAAGTCAGCCCCTGAATTTGCTGATACCTTCTGTGCCATCAGGCTCTGCCTGCTCCTCTCGTTGTTTCTGCTTGAACTTCAAGTTCCCGTAGTGCATGACAGCCCCGGTCAGCTTGTAGATGGCTGTTTTCTCATCTGCAGTGAAGCCCAGGATGTCAATGGCACTCTGCAGTCAAAATAATGAATTCAAAAACATGTCCTTAGTGGATCAGAGACGTGACCCTCAAGACATGCCCAGGAGGTAAGTTGTTGCTGTGTTACTTACATCTGTTGCCATCAGCTCCTCCTGGTCATCAATGCTGGGGACAGTGACCTCCCCTTGACTCACAAAGTGGAAATCATAAGGGTTGGTGGTAATGAGGAGCATTTCTGAAAGAAGGAAGAGGCAAGGCATAGGCTTACTTTAGCCAATTAGGTGAGAGAGGGAACTGTTCCTCAGTGATCAAACCCAAAAAAGCCGCAATGCTCCTTCCTACCGATTAGCTCTGGCTTCTTGTTGGACATGATCTGATAAAAGATGTGGTAGCTCCTTTCCGCCTTGAGCTGGAAAGTGACTCTGGACTTCTCCAGCAGATCTGCCCAGGGAGGTACCAAGAGTCAGGCACTTGTGGGAATGTACACGGATGTGGGAATTTGGGAAGGGATGGGAGCAGTCCAGGAGAATCTCTTACAAGTTTCAATGTCAGCAGAAGCCAGTTTGCCTGTGGCCCCAAAGTGGATTCTGATGAATTTGCCCTGTTAAGCAGAAGCAGCAGCAGGTCAGCCTGGATGTGTTCTGCTGACATCTCCTTTGCATGAAGAACTGCTCTGGCATCATTTATGATGCCATGAGGAGGAGAGATTTTATGCAAAACAAGAACTCACAAAGCGTGAGGAGTTGTCGTTCCTCACGGTCTTGGCGTTTCCAAAGGCCTCCAGCAGTGGGTTGGCGCTGATGATTTGATCCTCAAGCGTTCCCTGCAGGGGAATTATTCAGTGACTGTGTTTAGTTGACAGGGCAATGACAGGCCAAGCGTTCAGTCTGTTCTCCCTGACTCACCTGCATTTTGCCTGATGACTTCTCCTCCTTCTTCTTTTCTCCACTGGCTGCAATTGTTGCAAAGTACTGGATGACACGCTTTGTGTTCACAGTCTTCCCAGCACCGGATTCTCCGCTGCCAAAGCCAAGAGGGAAGCAGAGGGTGCGTGGTCAGGCAGGAGGTGCCCTGGCACCGGGCAGCCCCGCAGGGACCCGCGCAGGGGGTGTACGTACGTGATCAGGATGGACTGGTTCTCCCGATCTGTGAACAAGGCAGAAGAGATTTTTATTAATGCACTGGCAATAGGCAGCTATTTCCTTTTATAAACCCTTATGTCTTGACCAATTTTGAATACTTCAGTGTTCCCAGCTGCAGGTGGGAAGCTAGTATCTCCACGCTCCCATGGTGTCAGGTGTAGTACACATGGATTTTTTTCCTCGATATTCCCTTCCTGTTACACTGCTCATTTTGTTCATTAAAATGATTCCAACTCTGGATCAGTTTTGCAGAGTTACTGATTAAATGGTCTGTCAGTAAGCTGAATTGAACTGCAACCTCTGCTTCTCATAAACTTTTTTAATTTGGAACATCCACTCCTAATCAGTCCACAAGACCCTCTGAATGGTTTTTATGTTGGTTCTGAATTCATTGTTGCTGAAATAAAATCACAGAAACATTGTAAACATGAAGTAACCTTTATCATCATCGTATACTCTATAATACTTAAGTTTTAGAATTATTGTATCTCTTTTCAGTAGCTTGAGCTGAGTTTGTTTCCCTCAATTTTGTCTGTTTGCTTTCTTAATCCATGCTCACTTCTTTTTGTGTTCCATTGTTATGCTCCAGTTTTGAATCACTTACTTATGACAGAAAAGATCTGTTCCTGGTGTTGAGTTTGTTTCATCATGTATTCTGTGTTGTCTATTCATCTTCTCCTTGCCATGCATAATTTTATGAAGTAATAAAAATCTTCTTTCTAGAGTTACCAGCACATCCTGTACTACCTTTGAGAAACCTTTTCATCTTCTTCTTGACCTGTTCCATTTTTATTACATTCTTTTTTGAAGAAGGAAGCTTGAAAATGCATACAGCACAGCAGGTGCAGGTACCCTTTGTGTAGCATCCATGATATAGTAATGCTTTCTGTTTTGGTCTCTATTTCCTGCTCAGTGATCTCCATGTTTCAGCTTTTTACTTTTTATATTTATGATCCTTGATAAAAAATTTTAAAGCTGTATTAGAAGATTCATATAAAAGTTTTTGGTAATGAGGGATTTTTCCCCAATGGCATTTTTTTACACTCTTGTTCACAAAAACTTCTTGCAACTTCACTAAATAAGAACTTAATGTAATAAATTCTCTCTGAAATTCTGCATTGTTAAACTTAATTTCTGCGGACCTTCAGAACTTGGTCAAATCAGAAATATTTTCATCACTTCCAGATCTTTTTTAAAATGTTGAACAGTTGAAGGCCAAGAACAAACCCTTTTAAAGCCGTTTGAGATCTGCCATCCACACAGTGGATGTCCACACAGTCCAGCTCACCATCCACTTGTCTAGCCCTCACTCCTTGAGTTTGCCTATCAGAATATCATGAGAACCAGCATCTAAACCCTTGCTGAAATCCAGGTAGACAATATCCAGTGCTCTCTCTTCATGTCTCCATGAAGTTGTCCCATTGTAGAAAGAAATCAAGTTGGTTAAGCATAATTTCCCTTTGGTGAATCCATGCTGACTACTCCTGATCAATTTCTCGTATTCTGCATTCTTAGAGACAGCCTCCAGGATGAGCCATTCCAACACCCAGGTGAGGCTGACAGGCCTGTAGTTCCTTTGATCTTCTTTTTTGCCCTTTTGGAAGACTTGTGACATTGGCTTTCTTCCAGTCCTCACACACGTCTCCTGACTGCCATGACCATTCCAAGGTGAATGAGAGAGGCCAAGATAAGATGTCCTTCAGTTCCCTCAGCACTTGCATGTGCATCCCATTAGGATGAACTTCTGGATGTTAGGTTTGACTAAATGATCTCTAACCTGATCCTCTTCAATCAAGGGAAAGTTCTCATCATTTCCAACTACAAGAAGGCATGAAACCTCACAACCATTAAACTGAACTACTGTACAGTGAAAAGACTTTTTCTCCTTTATGAGTGTTTACAGCCAAGTGATTTTAAAGAAAATCATGAAACTCACCAGTCAGCATGAACTGATAGGCGTTGTCAGAGATGGAGAAGATGTGTGGAGGGGCCTCCTGGCGCTTCTTGCCTCGGTAGGCCAACACCACCTCGGGGTTGTACACCGGCAGCCACTTGTAGGGGTTGACGGTGACGCAGAAGAGACCCGAGTAGGTCTGTGAGGAAGGGACACAGCACGTTGGCTTCCCCTGAGCCTGGCCCAGCAGCTCCTGAGGCTGCCCAAAGGAAGCTGCTGCTGCCACTTACGTAGATCATCCAGGCTGCGTAACGCTCTTTGAGGTTGTACAGCACAGCGGGTTCGTGGAGGTGGGTCATCATGGCCATGTCCTCGATTTTGTCATACTTGGGAGGGTTCATGGAGAAGATTTGATCTTCCTTCACGGTCAGGGTCTGCCAAGAAAACAGAAGGTTCCACATGTGTCACCTAAAAGCGCAAAGTGGGGAAGCAAATGTTGTCCTTCAGCCTTGTTTTTTGACTCACCTCTCCCCCTTCAGTCTTGACAGTGACTTTTCCTGATTCCCTGCTCTCAATTTTGCCTTTCACAAAGGATTCTTTAGGATGAACCACAAAGACAGATGTCTTGGCATCAAAAGGTTTGTTCTGGGCCTCAATTCTCTCCTTTTCCGATTTTCGGAGGTAAGGAGCAGCCTCCCCAAAACAAGCTAACTCAGCATCTGCAGAGGTCATGTCTGCGCTTTACTGAAAGCACATCAGCAAAGAACCCTGTGAGAGGAAAGAAATGTAACATGAATAGATAATTAATGTACCTTCCTTGCAAGGACAGCTTTTCTAGTGTTTTAAAATTGAGTGCTTACTAGAATTACTAAAACTACCAAAAATTGCCTTCCTTGTGTTTAAATACAGAAGAGAAAAATATTCTTTCATCCTTAAATGATATATAATAGCAACCTTGTAAACATTTATTTTATTTGTGTCTTATGGTACTGTACAGATTTTTCTTTGGCTTTATGGATTGTAGTGTCATATTTGAGAATATGAAGCATGTTATGGGAACTTTTTTATTCCACTGTAAAACAAAACAAAACAAAAATATAAATAGAATAGATACTATAGCCTTAAAAGAAGATGGAAAAAAATTAGTTGGAAACCAGTTTCAAAGGAAAAAAATATATATGCATAATATGAAATAATGGGGATACCTAACAGCTACATCCAGTGCACTTACCTTGAAACTTTTCTAGTAGACAGGGCAGAGCGCTGCAAAGACACTTTTATAGAGTCTGGTTGGCAGATGCTCTGGATTCTTCCCCTTTCTTCGGTCAAAACATTTTTTGGCAAGCATTCTTTGGCAAGGCATTGTCTGGCAAACTGAACTAAGGGCAAAATTGTCATTTGATTTAATAAGATATATTTAGAAATGTTTTGTATCTTACCAATGCTGTGAATGTATTGACTATAAATAATTTGTCTAGAGACATAAGGACAGAAGTTCAGTTAGTCAAGGCATTTGGAAAATTTGGATGTAGCACGAATGAACTATACTACTGCATTTCCAATGGTTTCCCCATGTACTCAAGGCAGATTTTTATTGCATGACTGTGGTGTTACTCTGACACATCCTCAGTCCATCATTTCCATCGCATCACAAATATCACTGTCACTGGAGCTCCTTTAAGCATGCTCTTGTCCTTGTCATTGGTGTTTTGATTGTTAAAAGAGCTCAGTGGGTAAAGCCCAGTGAAGAGCAGAGGGCAAGGTCAGTAAATGTGATCCAAGGAGATATCCAACATCAAGCACTGGTGTGGGCATGGAAAGCTTGTTCCAAGGATGAGCATGCAACTTTCTGGAGTTCAAAAGCAGAGCTCAGCCCTGGGAAAAAGCCCAGAGCTCAGCTGGTGGAAACACCCTCTGCACTGAGCAGGAGAAGCTCAGAAACAACCTGTGTAAAACAGTGAGCACAGGGGGACATCAGAAGTTCTGTGTCTGTGCAGTCTCTGACTTCCATGGACATACAGATCTTAGAGGATAAATCACAGAATGGTTTGGGTTAGAAGGTACCTTAAAAGAATTATCTAGTGCAACACCACTGCTGTGGGCAGGAATAACTTTGACTAGATCAGATTGTTCAAAGCCCCATTCAACCTGAGCTTCCACACTTCTAATGATGGGACATTCCCTTATTCTGGGGCCATTCTGTTCTGTCTCACTGACCTCTTCTTAAAAAAAAATGTCACTTTTATATCCAACTAGAATCTATCTTCCCTCAAGTGTGTTGACTGCAACATATGGCTTGGTATTATCAGCAAACTTGCTGACAGTGCCCTCAATCCCACTATGTTCTTGACAAATATGTTAAATAATTCTGGTTTCAAAACAACCCGCCAGGAAACACAACTTGTTACTGGTTTCCACCTGAAATTTAGGCCATTGATGACAACTCTTTGTGTATGATCATCCAGCCAATGCACCATAGCATACTTTCCAGAAGGATCTGCTCCATGATCTAGCCATGCAAAGGGAAACTGAGCAGCCTGTAGTTCCCTGGGTCTTTCTTTTGTCCCGTTTTAAAAATGGGGGTTTTTCTGTCAGTGGAACTTCATCACACAGCCACAACTTGTCACATATGATGTATAGTGGTTTATCCATTTTACCTGCCAGTTCTCTCAGGATCTGGGGATGCTTTTCATCAGGGCAAATCCCTCATCTCTCCTATCCCTTCCCCTTGACTATCCCTTCCAAATATTTTATAGCTGTCAGTCACAGCACATGTCAATCACACAGTTCATCCCAACAAGTTTCTGTGGTTTCAGTAATGCCATAGTGCTTGCCTGGGCAGTGGCCACCAGCTCTTTCTGTCTGTTTGCCACAGTAGAGAAGCATTTCACCTGGGCTATCAGCCACATCCCCTCATTAAAGCAGTTTTCCCTAATTCCCCTAAGACTATCAGGGAATTTGTGACACAGGTTTGGTCACAAATTCATTCCCAACTTTGACTGAAGGATAACATAGGGTCAATGTGGGTCTGTTGAGTACAGACCCAAGCCAATATGGGTATTTTTCCTTACATAGTTATCAGTAAGAAAACTTTCCTTGGATATTTTAAATAAATTTATAAACCAAATTACTTATTTTAAGAAATTTTAATATAAAAATTCACTAAAATTATAGCTCAACTTTTTAGACATGGTCTAAGAAAGCTCTTATATTCCAAAGGCCATGGTCTGTACTGACATTAGGAGAAGTCTATGTATGACAGAGCCAACTCTAGGGCCTACATATGAAACTAGAGAGACTTTGTCTTCTAAAAATCTTGTCAAAACCCTGCATATAAAATGGTAAAATGCATGAAACTATCCCATAATAAAATAAACTGCAGGAGTACCATTTAATAAGAGAGGCCAGGGGTCAGACAATCAGTTTCATGTATACTAAAGGAAATATTATTTAGTTTTCACATGATGAACTAATAGTTTTTGTCCTGTCTGAAAAAACAAATCTTAAAACTGGTTTCTTTATTAAAAGGTTAGTTGCTAAGGACTTTCTGTGCCATTTGGCAAAAACCTGTAACCCATTGTAACTAAATCCACTGAAAATAGAAAAGCAGAAACATATTGTAGGTCACATTCCCTCACAAACAATATATCAACTCTTGAAATACAGCTCACATATAGAGCACTTAAAGTGATTTCCAGAATCTTGAGATACATACAGATGGATATAAAGATATTATAATGATGAATATGAAGGTATATTACATTTAAAAGATATTCAATTAAGTTTCCCTGAAAGATGAGATACAAAAGACATTCTGCATGTCTCTAATAATGAAAAATTAGTTGCAAATTATCATGTTTTTACATGTATAGATTTTTTACATGTACCATATAAGAACAAAATGTGCCTTCTGATTTTAACAGCTAAAAATTACACCATCCCCATGTTTGTAAAAATAAGGAAGTGTTCTGCTTTGAGCAAAATTATGAAAGTTATGATTTATAAAGTTCAGACAGAGGAAGTATGTAACAACTCTTACTTGAGACAATGAAAGAAGAGTGAGGGATGTCTGATGCTTCTCCTAGGGTGGCAGCTGGGGATCTCTCCCCTCACATTTGGAACTGCAAATCTTTGCTTTCCCAGTGACAAATGGCAAAGCCAGTCTACTCAGCAAAGCACTTTTATTGGTTTTTTTTTTCTGTTGTGCCATGCAGGATGTGGATCCACCCTTGCAACAGGCAAGAGAGAGGCACATATCCAGGCAGCTGTTTGGCTGCCAGTCCTCAGGAAAGGGTGCACTGAAAGGAGCAGCAATTCCTTAATGCTAAAAGAAAAACTAAATTGATCTTTACCACTCCCAGTTCTGCTACTGTCACTGCAGGGCTGGGCTGCTGCAGCTGAGAGCAAAGCAAAGCACACTCAAAAAGAGGAGAGGGAGAGGGAGCACAGACCCATACAGAATGTCCTGCTCAGCAATGTGGTGTGAGCAAGGTATTGCAGTGCTGACATTTCCCATGAAGAAGAGACTGAAGCACACTGAAAATAGAACCATCTTGAGAAAGACATCAAGCAGCTGCCTCACTGTCTGCCAGCCCTTAGGATATGACTTCTATATCAGACTCTGTGTTAGCAGGCACAGAGAGTGAGAATACTTAGCAACAAGTAGAAGTATGTACATACACAGATTTCCAGCCTATGGCCTGGCAAAATCTCACAATTTTTAGATTTCCATTGCAAACTGGACACTAGAGTTTATAACATTCTAGTGTGGAAGATTTTTTCACAGCCTGGAAAAGTGATAATTTCTTCATTACTTTTATCCATGTTTCAATACTTTTATCCATGAGTTTCTTCAGTGGATGAAGCCCCATGGTCCTTGTTCTGATGTCAGAACCTATTGACAAAAATATACCTAGGAAAAGAGTGATCAGATCTCCATAAAATTCTCATCCATTCTGTTTTGCAGCTTGAAAAAACTGATTGAAAATGAGCACTGCTGGCTTCACACATTTGGCAAGGAAGGCTTTTTCATCTTGTCTAGGTTTAATCTTACTTGCAGATTGCCCTGTGGCAGCCAGCAGGGTCCACTATAGTAGAAAATAAACTGTGAGGTCCTATTTCCTCTTTCATTATGGTGTGGCAGTGAATTTATGTTCAATTTATAATTTTTATATGATCATCAACTATCTCGTGCTGTGTCATTAGTTTCTACTTTTTCACTAGTCTCCCAGTACAGTCTGAAATTTCAGACATGTCTTCAGGAAGTGTTTTTATTCAGTAGTACATTCATTCAGTGGGCAGTAGATGAAGAAGTACTTATTTATAGATTCATAAAGAAACCTTCACATGTTAGGTAGCATCATACCTCACTGAGATTATGATTCAGGAGTTTTGAGTTCAGAAACTTTTCCTGAAGATTGGCTGCTATGACATTTATTTTCAGCTGACTATATCTTTGGATATAATTTATTCAAGTTAATAAGCATCAGTAGAATCCAATGTAATTATACTTTCATGATGAACGTGTCCTCTGATCACAAAACCTTGTGAGGTTTTACTGCTTACAGAATGGCATGGCAAGGCATGGCATGGCATAGGAAAGATGAAGTAGAGATTCAGGGGGATAACAAGATGCATTGCAGAGTGAAATTGAGTCTTGATAAGTAGTTACGACCACCACATTAATTAAGATCAAAAGTATGACTCTGAGTGACTTACTTATTTCCCTAACAACATGAAGCTCACTGGATAAAGAAACAACTCCTGTTAGTGAGCGTTGGGAGGTTGGATGGAGCTCAAAGCTGCTCAGCTTCTGCTCCAGCAGGAAACCTCCTGAGTTGAGGACATGGAGAGCATCTCAGGAGCCTACACAGACAGCAGTGTCTCCTTAGTGCCTGAGGACAGGTCACTGCAGATCCTTCTCTGGTGATTAGGGTCTCTGATGCCCTGATTGGGAACTGGGAGGTGCTCAGGGCCATGGGAGGGACCAGGAATGAGCAGGATCTGCATGGATGTGCTGGTTCTTTGGCAGACCGTGGTCCATGTAAACTAAACCCAGAGGCAGCTGGGAGAGCAGAGCAGTGTGTGTGAGCTGGTCCCACCCTGTGCCTGGGCAGGGGCTCAGATGTACTGCAAGGGACACAGCTGCAAGAACCTGTCGAGGTCAGGTGGGCGAGGGTGAGAAGAATGAGAGAACTCATCAGTGGGGAAACTGAGAAGGGGTAACGCAGGATAGGGGAGGCAAAGAGAGGAGGCACAGGCAGTGAAGAGAGATGATGAAGTAATGTGGGTGCATTGTAAATGAGAAGTTGATGCAGCAAATTTTTTGCTGGAATAGAAAGGGCTTCAGCTCTGCTGTCACTCCTATAGGAATCCAGAAAACTAAATCACTACAACACCATTCATTTTGGAATGGACTGTTCTTTTATTGCTAACAGTTTTCAGCATTTCTTTTTCAGTCTCAAAGAGCAAAAACCTCAAGAGGAGCTTCACATTTTGGAGATGAAAATTGAGAATCGTGATGAAAGCCTTTTAATTCATTCTCTCCCTTCTCATTTCAGAAATAACTTAGTTTCAGTAGACTGAACCAAGTAATGCTACACCTGGAACACATATGCATACACATACTTATTGTTGACAAAACAGGTTATTATTACATAGATTTGGAAAATAGACAGGGTTATTAGAATAGTTTATCTTCTAATGAGTTGCCTTTAGCTGTAGGAAAGAAATTATTGACATGCAAGAAAAGAGGCCTCATAGACTGACTTAATCCAAAATGCAAAGATAAGTCCAAGTTTCTTGTTAAAAATTGAAGATGTTCAGCATTTTTTACTGCTTCATGTTAGTTTTACATTAATCTAGAAGGAGAATTTCCAATGGGATTGGCAGCTTGCAAATGCAGTGGGATTTGCAGCTTGCAAATGTTATTCTCAGCTATGCTGTTAAGATTTATAAAACATGCCAGGAGGGACCTTTTTGCCTGTGGATCCTTAATGACTGATAAGGAATGTGTAGCCTCATACTGAAGATCCCTGGGTAAAATAAGACCTCTTGGGAATGCTGGAATGAGACAAGGAGATATGCCAGAACATTAATCCTCTGGTGCAAGCTTCTCACTGTGACACTTTTGCTAAGATGTGGCTGAACACTGGATCCTGGAGATGGTAAGAATTAATTTCACATTAGAAGTTCTTATTTTATTGAAAGATGGGTGTTGTGTTGAATTAAATTAAATATGTTGAGTACTTTCTGTGGTTTTGGCATATTTAATCTGGTTAATTTTTTACCTGGGTAAAATGAGTCCTTCAGAGACTTGAGCTATCATTCCAGATGAACAGCACTAAAATGGATGGATAGAAAAACAGTTGGGAATTATGTTTAGCAAAAAAAGAGTGATGAGCCTAACAAAGAAGAGATTTACTAGCCTGGTGAGGTACTCCAGGCCAGTTACTGGCTTGGCCATTGCAAGAACAGAACATGAGAGAGCTGACCTTTGTGCCTGGCTGCTTCGAACATCCTTGTATCACAGGGTAGCTGTGAATGGACTAAGATGGCTTTGTGATCTTCTGATCCTGCTCCTTCCTTTGGAGACTAATTTCTGCAATGCTCAATACAGTTATTATTTGACCTAACAGCATGGAAAACATGTGACTTCTGAAGTTTCAAGAGTGTATTTTAAACCTAGGAATGTCTTCATTTTGCTTGGTGAGACCTAAGTGTCTACCCACTGAGGAAAAGTAAGTCTTGCAAAAGAAAGTGAAGAGGGAAGGCAAAACTAGCTAGAGATTAGTGACAGTTGACTCACAGAATTTTTAGACTTAATGATAAACTGCTTTCTGTGTGCATGAGATTTCTATGGTTAGTCAAATTCCTTCCATCTTCACAGCATATGTCAGAGAAAGAAACATGAGCAGCAGGTTTTGGATGAAGAGGTGACATTCAGGATGCCCTTTCCATCACATGCCAAAGTAGCTGAAAATCTTCCGTTACCAAACAGGTGAGTGAAGTGGATAGGCTCTGATGGCAACAGAAGGAGAAGGAAAAGTCAAAAGGAGCTGGACAGTGGCATGGAAGGAGAAGAAATGAGAACAGCAATATGAAATAAAATTAGCTTGATTAATTTGGTTGTTTCTCTGCACTTGCACTTTGACTGCACTTGCAAGAGAAGCAGAGAGACTACACTATGGAAATAGATTTGCTTAGATTTGCACAACTAGCCTTTTTTTTCACTAAGTGAATGTTGCATTTACATAAAAAATGTTTGCCACCTTTCTTTATAGAACAAGAAGACCATTAAAACCAAATTGTACCAGGCATTTTCAAGTGCAGAAAAAGCTTTCAGTATTGATATCAGATGTTTTGTATTGTTAATTACCATATTCATTATTAGAAGAAGAGGGTTGTTGAAATTTGCTTTCAGTTTTGAGAGGATGCACATTAAGAAGCATACAACTTTGGTTTCTCATGGGTGTTCTACATGTGTCCTAATAATGTGATATGGACCTTCAATAAAGCTGTAATTCCCAGGAGAACATGTAGGACTAGAATAATCTATCTAAAGATGGCTTTAGGAAGAGCACACCTTGTTTGAAATTATTAGTTTAGACTGAAGATTACAGCAAGTTGTAAGAATCCTAAAAATCCCTGCAAAAGAAAACATTGAGTAAGTGTGATATGAATTTAGAATCCTAAGGAATATGATAATTTCCCTAAGTACAGCATATTCTCTTTTCAAGGTATTTATAATTCATGGCTGATATTTTAATAATTTTATATCATTCAAAATATATTCTCCAAAATAAAAATGCTGTTTTTCTTACTCATTTACCAATGCAACCCAGTGAATTCTTTCCTACTACAGAAACGTTCTAAGTCTGACACAATACAAACACAAATACAAACACAAATACAAACAAGAAAATTCCCTAGAAACCTTCAGAAACCCTCCTTTTCTCCCCAGTGTTAACTTTTGATGGGTTATAACCTCAACTTCCTTTTCATCTTAATTCAAGAGCCATAAACCTTCTTGACTAATCTTCACAAAATTACTTTATTTCTCTTTATTGATTTTACTTCTGAAAATTTGAGACAAATTCTCCAGTTTCTCAGAGTTACTTTTAATTCTGATGCCATTTCACCCTGCCAAAGTGCTTGGATGTCCCTGTTCCAAAATTTCTCAGGACCTTCACAAAGTCTGCAATGAGACAACAATGTGAGGTAATCAGGGCAGGTGATTGTGATAGTCACAGTGTGGTTGAGAGGGCAGTTCATGTGGCAGATACATGGTGTGGTTTTCAAGTGTGGCACTGAATACCCCTGCTTTAAAAGGCTATAGAAATCACATCACAGGATGCTCATGTATTCTTTACCTGCCATTAAGCTCTGGGTATTTTAGGCCAGAGTCTTTTTCCCCTGAAGCCCCAGGTTGCCTAAATAGGGCAAGTACCAGTTCCTGGCATTCCAAAACCCCTTCCCCCTGCAGCTGTGGGCAACTCACTGCCACATGTCAGGGCAGGAGAGGAAAGACCTCATCCCTGTCAGCAAGAGGAAGGAGGTGACTGGAGGGCACTGGAGCTGGAGGCACTTCTGTGCCTGCAGCCTCAGCTGCACAGAGACTCCTAGATGGAACCATTCCCTTTGGAACCGAAACAGCATCTTTGGGGGTGCCCTTCCTCATCTGGTTTCTGCACATTCTGCCATGATGGAATCAGCATCAGCATGGGGAGTCTTTGATCATGTCCTCATGAATACTTAGTGTGAAACAGGAAAATGCTATTGAAGCAAATCCCTGTTGCCCCACAGTTTGATTTGCATTACAGGTATGATCTAGGGGCCCATTGAATGTGCTCTCACCTCAGACAGGCATTCACCTCTTGGGACTTCCACCCTTTACCCTGAAAACCTATTTCAGCCCAAGAGCTAGGTGCTAGCAAGAACACTTGCTGTTCTGCCCCACTGATCGTTTTCTATCATGCTGCTCTACTGACTGAGGCAGAAAGAGCCTAGGTTTGAAGTGTGTGCTGGAAACTGACCCCACCTCTCATCCCTGTCTCTTTTGAAACTAGTCCTTCTGACATGTCCCAGGGGAATATGTCCCCTCTGCAGGAGGAAATGTCAGGGTAGGAGAGGAAGACAAAGAAGATGAGGAGTAGGATTTCTTCTTTCCAATGTAGTACTGCTGTTCTCTTTTATTGAGCAGTGAAGGAAGGTCAGGTGGACGTTGCTTGGGTTCATGGTGCCATGTTCAAATCTGCTTCACAGGGTAGAATATCTTGGTTATTTGTGTATTTTGAGGTTCTATACAGGTAGACTGTGGGAATGGCTCATCTGCATTTTAGGCTGCCAAGAGATTTTTCTGTCACTCCTGCTAGCCTAAGAGTCCAGGAAGTCCTAATGTGTAGCAGTTGGACCTCATCCTAAGAGGAGTGAGGGTGCTCAGAGCGCCAGCCTCTCCTGGTGCCTGCACTATGAAGATCACAGTTACCAAAGGAACACCTGTAGTCGCTCTCCTCAGGCTGCTCCACAGGGTGTGCAGTGGAGGTGGCAGGGCCACTGACACAGTGTCTTGTTCTTTTGATAGTCGCACACTCCCAAGCACCTCTGGTTCTCTTTCTGGGCAGAGAGCCCAGGCAGATGAGGCCCTGAAAACTGAGCAGTGGCTGCTTCTGTCAGCCCAGGCTCTTTTCTTCCAGCACTGATGACCCCAACAATTCCAGGTGTTCTTTGGCCCATCCCACCTGGTTTTTGTAGTGTCCAGTTGGGAACACATGAAACTGGCTGACCCACCTGGCTGGATTTTAACCCATCTGCTGTGATTTGCTCTTAACAGGTAAGCCAGGCAGTTTCAGGAGGTTTAAAGCCCTCAGGTTTCAGTCAGATCTCGTTGCTGGTCTGCAGTGGAGCAGGGCCCAGATCAGGGTGCCCTCGATGGCTCCAGGCTGCCATCCCCTGGCACTGGGTGCCTGGAGCAGAGGGCCTGGTCAGCTCCCTGTGACTGACAGCAGCCTGGTGGGGCCGTGGGACCGGCACCCCCTGCTCCCCTCTCCAGGAATAATGCTGTCAGCTTCCTGCCAAGGATCCCTGAAGGAACTTATCTGTCCTTCAGTGCCAGGTGACGAGGCCCAAGCTGAGGAGAAAGCTGATGTGGCCTGTGCTGTCAGAGCAACAGCCAAGGCCTGAAGGGAAAGGCACAGCCAGCATCCCAGCTGATGTCCTGGGCTCTCTGTCCTCTGCCTGATTGCCCACGGTGACTCTACCCAGCTGGGACACGGCTTTCCTGAGCTCTCCAGAGGCTCAGGGGAGTCAGGGTGCAGGCAGGGCTGAGTCTCCATAACCATCATGTCAGAGCCACCAGCCCAGCCAGGGCTTTGCCTGCAGCCCTGATACTCCTGGGGCACTTGAGGGACATCTGGTGTATGGCCCTACAGCCTTCCCTAAATGAGTGCTGGTAAAGCACAGCTTGGGCAAAGGGGCATGGATGGGCCCTGCAGCACTGCTGGACCTCGGAGCAAGTCCTGCCTCTGCCTTCACCCTCACCCAGACTGGGACTCCAGGACAGCAGCTGTAAAATGCTGCACTTCCAGAGCTGTGTCTCAGCCTGTCTTTTCCATTTGGTGGCTAATATGAGGGAGGCAAAGCCCCATCCACCCTGAGGAGCCCCAGCTGAGTGCTGGAAGTACCTGGGCAGCTGCTGTGTTGTCCCTGGACAGCACATCCCAGCAGGGAATGGCCATGGAGCTGGGCTGGCACAGGGCCATTGCACAGGCTCCAGTGGGGAGCACTCTGGATTCAGGCTCTGAGCAGGGAGAGCACGCTGGGGCCCCATTCTGATGTTTAACCTTTCAGCTGGCAATGGAGCTGTGCTGCAGCCAGTCTCTCCGGGGTAAGAATAGCAGCTGCTGCCTTGGGACACAGCACACGTGTCCAGCTCCTCCACGGCAGCACGTTGCGCTGCCACATAGAAGGCAGCCTACCCGCCCAGGAATGTCTTCAGGCACTATTCGTGGAAGCAAACCATCCCCACAAACAGGCACGACCCCGCACAGGAGTCTTAGGAGAGCGGGGCTATTTTGGGCTTTTGACACTGAGGATGAAAGGGGACACGTGATGGGCTGATCCTCCTGGTAGGGGCCTCCTGCAAAGCTCCTTTCAGCCTTGTCCCCTCCTCTAGCAATGGCTCTTGTGAAGGCTGAGAGGCAATTTGGGGTGGCCTTGGAGCACAGGAGAGGGCAGAGGGAGCTGTGAGTTTGCTGGAGGACAGGGCCAGCCCTCAGTGCCATTGGCTGTGCCCAGGGCAGCTCTGGCCTGAGGGTGTGCACCTGTCCCTGAGCTCAGGGCATGGGGCTGCCTGCTTGATTCTCAACCATACCCATGACAGAGAGAGAGAGATAGAAGAGCGTTCATGCTAGAGAAACAGGCAGAAAGGTGGAGGAAGAAGCTGCTTACTTTGTAGAGGAGTTTAAAGAAGGCTTTAGTAGGTCAGAAGAGATGCAGTCGCACCCACAATGGGTTGTTTTTCAGGGTTTGCCAGTCATTTCCCACTGGTGTTTGGGACGGTGTTTTTGGACAAGTCATCAAAGAAACTTTCCAGGTGTCTCATGTGGTAGTAGGGCTCATTGACTCCTCCCTACATCAAGGACATCTGCAACAGGAGATGGGGTGACTGGCTGTGACAGCTTCATTAAGGCACAGTACTACCCCAATGCAATTTTATGAGCTGATATTGCTGAAATTATTTCCAAATTAAGTTCATAGCCATCAGCTGCCACTACAGTGTTTGACTCAGTGTCTAGACAGAGCCCTGTGGCCTTTGAGGTTTCTGGGAAAATCCTCCAAAGCTGAGTGTTCTCTCTGTTGATGAGGTGAAGAGGTGTGTTGGAGCCATGTGGTGTGTGAGAACTGGGCACTTGGGGAGAATCCTGAGAGTCCTTCCAGCAGCTGGCCCCAGGCAGGCTCAACTGTTTGCCCACTCAAGAGAAACTGGCAGCAGCTGGTGGCAGCAGCTGAGGAAATCTGGAGTGAGGGACGTGGCACAATGTAGGGACACTGTTGGTGTCTTGTAACCATGCTCTTTGTGCCTGGAATCATCTCTGTCAAGGAACTGTGGGAACAATGGGAGGAGCATTAGGAAGACGAAGGCACGTGCTGGACTAGGAGCTGCTGGAGACAGGAGAGAGCACAGGCTGGATTTTCAGGAGTCTCTCCAGCCTCTAAGTTTGCGGACCCTCAATCCAGCACTGGCACCAGCTTCTCCCTTGTCCCAGGGAAGAAAAGTAAGGAAACTTCTTTTGCAATGCAATTGCCCAAAGACAGCAAAACCCAAAGAAGGCACTGGTCATAGTGTGCATGCAGAGGAATCTACTACAGTCTTTATTCACTAGACACTGAAATGGGTACAAAGACTCATGGCAGAAGGAAGCGACCGAGAGGTTCACATTTTGTGCAGCCCCTCAGGTCACTTTACTGCCTCATGACATTCTCACTCTTCCTCTTCTATCCTCCTATGGAACTCCCGGCTCTTGGCTCGGAGCTTGTTGACCTGTGACTCTGCAATGTCAGCCCGCTCCTCGGCTTCCTCCAGCTCATGCTGGATCTTGCGGAACTTGGACAGGTTGACATTGGACAGCTCCTCCTGTGTGGGGAAAGGGAGTTGGTGGTGAGGAGCCCAGGGCAGGGATTTTGTTCCACTTGCACCTGGGCTTTGTTGAGCTGCAGCTTTTCCCTAGGGAGAAGGCACAGATCTCCATCCTATTTCTACCACTGCTTGCACGTCACCCTCACATTTAGCTTGTCATAATTGCCTTTGAGGAAGATCCATTGTAGAAGAAGCATAATGGGATTTGAACATAATTCTGCTTTGGAATGGGAGAATGAAGCAAAATGGGCAGCTGGAAATGTGTGGGGGGTTTTTGTGTTTTTTTATTTTTTGGTTTTTTTAGCACTAGAATTAAATGTTCAATTGCATCTGCAGACTCTTTAGTGAGTTGAGGAATTTATGAGAGAGGATTCCAATACAGCTCCTCTCATAAATTGCCTTAACTGAACCAGAAGTCCTACTCTGTGATGGATTCTTTCCGAATTGAAGCAGCTCTGCTCAGATAGTCTTAAATTCAGAAGCTGTAGGACTTCCTTTCAGGGTACCCCTGACTGCTGCATGCCTAGAAAAAGCAAACTTTCTTTGTACAATTATGAAAGCATAATACAAAGCAATATGGGTGAGGATGTCTAACTCCTTCCCTGTCTTCTCTCAAAACTCTAAAAATAAGTTGTTTTCAAAATTGTTTAATACATTGTGCTACCAATATCAGTCATAAGACTTACAGGTTATAATGCAAAAAATGCTATGTGCATTTGCCTTCCTCAGTAGACTAAGACTCATACACGTTGGCAGGTCTGATTTATGATCCTTTCAAGAATTTGAAGAACTCCACTACTGGTGACTAGCATCTTCCAACTTTCTTATAATTGTTTCCTAAATGATCAAATTACCGTCAAAGAAAGTGGTTCGTGCCAAGCACTCAGAGAGATACTTACAGCCTCCTCAGATTGTCTCTTGTAGGATTTCACTTTCATTTGCAGCTTGTCCACCAGATCCTGCAGCCTGAGGACATTCTTCCTGTCTTCCTCAGACTAGGGAGGTTGGCAAAGAGGATAGAGAGTCAATTTTTGGTCCTCCATCAGGCAAGGTTAACAGTTCCCCTTGGGGATGGTGTGTGCAAAATGTGACTCACTGTGAGAAAAGCCTGTCAGAGCAGGAGACCTCCTGCCTTACCTGGTAGGTCAGTTCCTTCACCCTCCGCTCGTACTTGCGCACACCCTTCACGGCTTCAGCGCTGCGCTTCTGCTCAGCATCAACCTCCCCTTCCAGCTCCCGCACCTGCAAGGACAAGCCCATCCCTGCAGCTTCCCTGCCAATGTCTCTCCAAGGACACGCTCACCCAGCCACAGCCCCAGCCCTACACACCCTGGCCTCCAGCTTCTGGATCTGCTTCTTCCCTCCCTTCAGTGCCAGCTGCTCAGCCTCATCCAGACGATGCTGCAGGTCCTTCACTGTCTGGTCCAGGTTCTTCTTCATTCTCTCCAGGTGGGCACTGGTGTCCTGCTCCTTCTTCAGCTCTTCTGCCATCATGGCCGCCTGATCAGAGCCAAGGGTCAAAGCCATTTTAGGACTGGAGATATTTTGGGCAGAGTACATTGACCATCAGCAATGCCAGGAGAACCCAACTCACATCTGTGATGGCCTTCTTGGCCTTCTCCTCAGCATTGCGGGCTTCCTGGATGGTATCCTCCATTTCACCCTGGATCTGGGCAATGTCCGTTTCCAGCTTCTTCTTGGTGTTGATCAAGCTGGTGTTCTGTGCAATGGGAAAAACAAGGCAAAAGTTCCATTCTCAAACCTGCCATAATTAACCTTCTACCTGAGCAAAGTCTTTCCCCTTCCAGCTTCCACCTCTTCTTGTGGAATTATTGTTACAATGGCTGTTTACAAAATGTCAGCCATGGTCTTGGGGAATGGATGCAAACCACCTTTCCTGGGGGACAGCAGTAGAGAGGCCTTTCTAATACTGCTGTTCCTCTGGTAAATTCCAGCCCTCTGTGTTTGGCCACTGTCAACACAGGTCTTTGTTTCCTGCCCTGACCTGGGTGTGGAGGAGCTGCACACGTTCAGTGGCATCCAGAAGCTCCTGCTCAGCCACTTTCCTCGACCGCTCCGTCTGCTCCAGGGCTGCCCGGAGCTCCTCAATTTCAGCCTGCAGCAGGTTTGCTCTGCGCTCCACCATGGCCACTTGCTCCTTCAGGTCATCCTTTGTCCTAAGTGCATCATCCAGATGGATCTGGGTGTCCTGGGAAGAAAGACAAATTACCAGGTGTTAGTGTGGACTTGAGTGGAGAAAATGTCAGAAATCTCATTTTCTCTTTTCTGTAATTTTGTTGAACAGACCTTGAGCACTGCCTGGGTGTTTCTCAGGTTCTTCTGTGCCTCTGCAGCCACACGGTTGGCATGGCCCAGCTGAATCTCCATTTCATTCAGATCTCCCTCCATCTTCTTCTTCAGCCTCAAGGCTTCATTCCTGCTCCTGATCTCAGCATCCAGACTGCTCTGCAAGGACTCCACCACTCGCTGGTGGTTCCTTTTCATCTGGTCAATCTCCTCATCTTTCTCAGCTACCTTCCTGTCAATCTCAGCCTTGACCTGATTAAGCTCAAGCTGCAGGCGCAGGATCTTCCCCTCCTCGTGTTCCAGGGAGGCCTGGACAAGTGGACACAAACGTTGATAGTATTGAAATCTTCCTTCCTTTCTTCCTTTTTTGGGAATGATATTTTTAGAGATCTCAGCTGTCTGCACTCCCCAGCCAGAACAGAGGGGAATCCAGCCCTTTTCAGCCCTATTTCCTCATTTATTTAGTGCTGGCACCAGTGATTATGGTCACGTACCTCAGCTTCCTCTAGAGCAGCCTGGATTTCAGACTTCTCCTGCTCAATCTGCTTCCTGACTTTCTCCAGCTCATGAATCGCTTTTCCTCCCTCAGCAATCTGCTCCGTGAGGTCGGAAATCTCCTCTGTGGGAACAAAGATCAATGGCATGGTCAGGCACAGAGCAGAATGGGAAGGGTCCTTTCCCACCAAGGTTACAGGCATCTCTGCAGACCTGCAGGCACAGACCCATGAGCAATGGTGGTAATGGCTGATAGTGAGAAATGTCAGGGAGGAGCAGAGGGCCAGGGACTTACGCTGCAAGTTCTTGTTCTCCCGCTTCATTGTTTCCAGGTGGTCCAAGGACTCCTCATAGGCATTCTTCATCTTGAACAGCTCTGTGCTGAGAGAGCGTGACTCCTTCTGGGAGGCCTCCAGCTCAGCCTGCGTTTCCTCATACTTCTGCTTCCATTCTGCCAGGATCTGCAGAGAAACGGGCTGTGAGTAGGGCTGTGGCCATCATGGGGGCATGCTCTGGGCAGGAGTGCTGGTGCTGGAGGCCAAAAGACCTTGTCAAAGTTCTTCTGCTTCTTATCCAGAGCAGCACAGGCAGCATTGGATTTCTCCACGTCAATCATCAGGTCCTCCACTTCATTCTGCAGTCTCTGCTTTGTCTTTTCCAGGGAGGCACATTTGGCATTGACAGCCTCAACATGCTCCTCTGCATCCTGCAGACGTTGTGCCAGCTTCTTCCTAGGAGATAATTTCAGCTCATATTAGTACTGGGTTCTAATGTGTGCTTTTTACTCTAGTGTGCCTAATCATTTTGCAGCTTGCAGTCACACAGTATTAAGGGCTACATTTATGCTTTTTTTAGTCTTCACCGTCACTATACCGCTAAATACATTTTAGGATAAAGTTTCTCATTTTCTATTGCTCTTCCCCAGATGAAATCCATGACTTATTCCTCATAATATTGTGATGTTTCTCTTGCAAAGTAACCTTTGAATTTACAGTCTTACTTTTCTTCTTTGCCTGTCACAACTTACTTGGCCTCCTCAAGCTCCTCCGTGCGCTGAATCGCGTCTGTCTCATATTTGGTTCTCCACTGGGCCACTTCACTGTTGGCCTTGGACAGGGCTCTCTGTAGCTCCCCCTTGGCCTCCTGCTCCTCCTCATATTGCTCCCGGAGCAAGTCACAGTCGTGGCGAGCGGACTGTAGGGCGTGGGCCAGGGCATTCTTGGCCTTGGGAGACAGTTGTGTTGGGACAATTAATTTCCCAAGAGACAGTAAAATATATGTCATCATAAATGGGATTAAAGACCTATAATTGTTTTTCTCTGTCTAAGTATCCACTCTGAGGGGATGTATTTACCAGCTTTTCACACCAGAAGGGGAGGAGGTAAAATTTCTCACGTTGCTTGACAGCTCAAAAATTAAAATTATCCAGCTAACATTCTGATATTATGGGAGAGTAGGAAATATCCATAAAGAAAACAAATTCCCAAACCAAAATCAACTCCTTACAGAAAGTAACTTTACCTTTATTTCTTCCTCTAAATGTCTCTTCAGTTCCTCAATCTGTTGAGTGAATGCCTGTTTGCTTCTGGATAACTGAGATATCAAACCATCTTTTTCTTCCACCTGGCGTGAATATTCACCTAAGAAAGTTTTCCGAGAGATTACCATTTAAAACCAATATTAAATCAATATTTGTTTTAAGCAAAGTATACCAGCTTACAGAGAATAGATCAATTTGAGTATACCATCAATATTTTCTCATTATCATTGGTTACAAGTTGCTCCATTCCAGAGGCTATAGGGGTGTATTACCTGACTCTGTCTGCAGACGAGCTCTTTGAGCATTGAGGTCATTGATCATGCGCTGATGCTCTTCTTCCTTGGTCCTAATCTCACTCAGCTGGTCTTCCAGGGTGCGGCACATCTTCTCCAGGTTAGCCTGTGCATCAAAGGCATGTAAAGAAAGAGGACTACCACTACGTTCTAACATGCTGTTTCAAGGTGAAAAAAAGTGCAACAGGATGGGATAGCAAAATACAATCAGAATCAAAATCATGTATTAGGGAGTGCATAATCAGGCAGTAATATTACAGAAACACTGTACCTTAGCTTTGGAGACAGACTCCATGTTACTGGCCAAGTCATCAATCTCCAGCTTCAGCTCACTCTTCTCCTTCTCCAGCTTCTGCTTCACACGTTGCAGGTTGTCGATCTGCTCCCCCAGCTCAGCTGTGCTGTCCGCGTGCTTCTTGCGCAGGGCGGCAGCCGTGGCCTCGTGCTGCAGCGTGGCCTCTTCCAGGTCACGGCGCATCTTCTGGAATTCTGCCTCACGCTTCTTGTTCATCTCCACCTGAGCTGCTGTGGCCCCTCCTGCTTCTTCCAGGCGCTCGCTGATCTCCTCCAGCTCCCTGGACAGGTCAGCCCGATGCTTCTCTGCTTTAGCGCGAGAGGTTCGCTCTGCCTCAATTTCCTCCTCCAGCTCCTCAATACGGGCCTGCAGAACAGCAGGGACCCTTCACACCCATGTCCTCCTCGTGCCTGTGCTGCACCTGAGCAAGGCAGGGCAAGGAACAGACACTTGCCTGCAGCTCCTTGATCTTCTTCTGAAATTGCACTCCCAGGGCTTGTTCATCCTCAATGTTGCTCTGGATCTGGCTGATTTCAAAGTCTTTCCTTTGGGAAAAGTGAACTGTGTTAGAGCTCAAAGGAAAAAGACAAGTGCTGCAGCCCAGCACTCAGGTGCCCCAGAGCCACACTTACTTCTTCAGTTTCTCATCCAGCTGCTGCTTGTCATTCTCCAAATCCATGATGCTGTCCTGGGCCAGCTTCAGGTCCCCTTCCAGTTTCCTCTTAGCTCTCTCCAGGTCCACACGCAATTTCTTCTCTTGCTCCAGGGACCCTTCCAGCTAAACACAACAAAACCATCAGTGCTCTAACAGCCAGGCCAGCTCCACACCTGTCCTGTTCCTGCTCTATGTCTGTGTGCTTACATCGTCCACTTGCTGTTCCAGCTTGGTCTTGGCTTTGGTCAGAGTATTGACTTTGTCCTCCTCTGCCTGCAGGTCATCCAGGGTCTGCTGATGGGCCTCTTGGAGGGCTTTCTTCTCTTTTGTCAGCTTCACAATGGTCTCGTCCAGGGCTGCCATCTCCTCAGTCAGGTTTTTCACCTTTGAGAAGAAAGGAGTAAGCACAGATAGAAGATGGTGCTTAAAAACTTCATAACAAGACAAATCTTTTCCAGAGTGCGAGTGACAGGTTCTGCCTCATACCTTGTTTTCCGTGGCGTGTTTTTCCTTCTCCACCTTGGCCAGTGTTAGCTCAAGGTCATCAATGTCTTTCTTCAGCTCTGAACATTCATCCTCCAGTTTCCTCTTCTTGGCTGTCAGCTCAGCATTAATTTCCTCTTCATCCTCAGCCCTTTCAGTCACCTCCTTAATTTTGGCTTCCAGCTGGATTTTGGTTTTGATGAGCTGGTCACACCTTTCCTCAGCATCAGCCAAGCTGTCTGCTTCCTGGTAGGGAGACAGAATTTTGTTGGTTCTAATGTTTTAAACTTTCTCTGCTCTGCCTCTTTTATCACTGAGTAGCAGCTAAACCTGGCCTTCAGCTCCAGCAAGAGAAGTCTCTTTACTGCTACTCACCAAGCAAAGGGAGGATGGCTTTTCCCACACCTGCATTCACAAGTACTTCTTTCAAGTGTGGTTTGTATTTTGCTGCAAATTAATTCATTTTTCTACCTCATGTCAACGATCTACTTTTGCCTCCTTCCTCTGCGGACCAGGCTCCCACTTGAAACTGTCTGTATCTTTGCATTGGCTGCCAGAGTGCTTACCACATCACTGCCAGAATTTGTTTCCTCAACTTCACATATGTATGGTGGATAATTCCCCAAATTTATGACTTTTGGTCTTCTAAAATCTGATCTTCTGTTCATAAAGAACAATCAGAATGTTTTAGGTAGACTTATTTTCTGAGTGATAAACTAAAGGTAATACACTCACAGCCTGCACTTGGAGCTGCAGGTCATTTTTCTCCTGCACCAGTTTCACCATTTTCTCCTCCAGCTCCTTCCGCTTTGCCTCAGACTTTGCAAGCTCCTCCTTGGTTTTCTCAAACTCTTGTTTCATGTTGGCCATTTCTTTCTCAGACTCTGCACTCTTCAGCAAGGGCTTGATCTTGAAGAACAGCTTCATCCATGGCCAGTGTTTGACATTCATGAATGCACGAATGTTGTACTGGATGCAGAAGATGGATTCCCTGAGGTAGAATTAAAAAGTACAATGAATATTCTCAGTCTGATGCGTGTCAACAATTTCCCCCAAGCAGAGTGACTTTAACTGAAGAAGAGGAAGCCATACCTCCTCTCCACCATTCTCTGGTACTCCACCCTCATCAGGAAGCCCCTGCACCTGGCCTGGGTGCGGGTGATGAGCTGTGCCAGCTTCTCATCCCTCATCTCCTCCAGGAGTCCCAGCAGCCCAGCTTTGAAGAACACCTTGAGAGAAGGAATGTGTCAGCACATCACTGTCAGGTAGAGCAAAGCCCAGGCAGACAGTGAATGGGGGCATTTGTACCTTGGTGTGTCCAAATTTGTATTGGGTGTGATCCACATCGATTGAGCCAAGGAGCTTCTCAGAAGCCTTCTTGCTATCGATGAACTGTCCCTCGGGGATGGCACTGGCATTAAGCACCTTGTATCTGTGGAATTAGAGGAAGATAAGGCTATTTTTTCCGAGCAACACACAGCAGCCACTAAACCCCACCAGCTCTTTTTAAAGTTAGAACACAGCTTAAATGATGCTGACAAGCACAGTGCTCTCACCTCTGTTTGAAGTCAGCATAGAGGACTCTGCTGGGGAAGCCTTTCCTGCAAATCCTGATCCCTTCCAGCACGCCGTTACAGCGCAGCTGGTGCAGCACCAGCTCGTGCTCCATGGCACCTGGCAATGCAGAGCACAAATGAATGGCACTGATTGCAGTGCAGAGGGGAAGAGATATATCAGAGCAAGGATCTTTCTGCTTGAGCATCTTACCAGGTGTTTTAGTCTCATTGGGGATGATACAGCGCACAAAATGGGGGTGAGTGCTCCGCAGATTTGTCATCAGCTTGTTCAGGTTCTCCTAGAGGAACCAGTTACCAGTATGAGTTTCCTTGTCTAGAGTGTTTGATGCACCAAGCCCAGGTTATGACTTTACAGCTTCTCAAGCTGGGTTTTGGAGCATTTTGATAAAGCCACAGAAACCAAAAATTTCCTCTATTTGAAGACACTGAGCACCATTTTTAGACTGAAATACTACAGTGCTGCTATTGATTCTGTGAATACTAATATATAATTTCATACATTCACAAAGAATAAATGACTTATATTTTTCACATTCTGCCTTCAGAAGCCAATCTACTTAAGTTTTTAAAAATAAGGATTTATTCCAATGAGATAAATATCTCCTTGGAAATTATTTTCTACTACTCAACAGAAGTGCAGGAATACTAATATTACCATTCTAGTCTTAATCAAAGACATAAAAATATGAAGATCTGAATGATGTGTGCTAATGAAAATAAAAGGAAACCACTACAAATTAGTGGGTTTCCATTATTTTGAAGACTAAGTGCTCATTTTTGGACATATGTACAATTTAAAATTGTCCCTGGAAAACGTGATGTGGAATTTACAAAGAAATTTACACCCTTTACAGTAATTTAAAATAGCTCTTTCAAACTTAGTATTAGCCCATGCCCTTTCTTCACATTTTAGAGATAAAAGGTGCAGTACTATACCCGGAAAAGAGCTGAGACAGTTTGGAAGGAAGAACCCTTCTTCTTGCCTCCTTTCTTGCCACCACCAGCCTCTGTGGATTGAATAAAAAAAAATACAAACAAACAAAAAACCTTTTTAAATTAACTTGAAACAACATTAAATGTTTAGTGCTTATGACTTGAATTTTGTGACAATTGTCCCACATTAAAAATACAATTTCCACAAAACTGACCAGCATCTGCTCCACCATAGTTGGCAAAGAGTAAAGCCAGGGTCTTCACAGATGATTTCTGGTACAGCCCAATGACAGTTTCATTCAGAGGGTCCTTGTTCTTCTCCAGCCAGCCAGAGATGTTGTAGTCCACTGTGCCAGCGTAGTGCACCAGGGAGAAGTGGGCCTCGACCTTGCCTTTGGCAGGCTTGGGCTTCTGGAAGTTGTTGGACTTGCCCAGGTGCTGGTCATAGAGCTTGTTCTTGAAAGAGGTGTCAGTTGCCTTGGGGAACATGCACTCCTCTTCCAGGATGGAGAAGATGCCCATGGGCTGGGAGAAATTACATCAGACAAGAGGCAGAAACAGATTAGAAAAATGAGAATCAATCAAAACAGAAACAGAGAAACAGATTAGAACCAGTCTTTTGATTGGAAAGTTGCTGAAGTCAGAAAAGGAAGCTGTTCCCATGCTGACTTTAAGTCAGAGAAAATCAACTAAGGCTCAACTTTTTCCAGTATTGCTGTTTCATTCAAAATTATGGAAATGCCTTTGATGATGAAATTATTATGGATATGACAATGTGAAATACTATCCTCTCCATAAACCTATTTATTGATAAGTACTTAGAGAACATGACCACCTTTTTCACTTCATTTTGTAATTTGGCAATGAATTATCTCACCAAAAGTCCTGATATCTGAGTGATGATCTCCAAAAACACATCTACCCTGTTGCCACTTTCACATAGTATATATTTGAAGAAGCCAAAATATTCTCACATGGTTCTTAATTGTTTCTCTTGGCAGGAACACAACACCCAATTTATATTAGACTTGAACAGGAAGGATACCTTCTCAATGAGCTCAATGCAGGCAGCCAGGTCCATCCCAAAATCAATGAATGTCCATTCAATCCCCTCCTTCTTGTACTCCTCCTGCTCCAGCACGAACATGTGGTGGTTGAAGAACTGTTGCAGTTTCTCATTGGTGAAGTTGATGCACAGCTGCTCAAAGCTGTTGTACTGCCAGACATAAAAAGGCATACAATGCTTTCAAGGATCAGCAATAATACCAGTGTGGTTTTTTGTGCAATCCGAATTGACCATGTCTCATACTTTAAAAACAAGTCGTCTTCCTGTGTAGATTTCCTTTGCCGTCTCTCTAGGATAGGCTTTGTATTTAGAAAAGAGAGGTTTCTAATTTAGAGCAATTAGAAGATTAGTTTTCTATTCTACTATTTTTTCAGGACTGGAAACATGATTACAAATGACCTATGAATAAGTGTAGGGAGATACTTCTATTAAATATATTTCAAAATTCTCAATTATAGTTCTACAAAAATGCTAGGAAAGCTGTACTCCTTACATCAAAGATCTCAAAGCCAGCAATGTCCAGGACACCAATGAAGTACTGCCTGGGCTGCTTTGTGTCCAGCTGTTGGTTGATGCGAACAACCATCCACAGGAACATCTTCTCATAGACAGCCTTTGCCAGGGCACCCACTGAATTATTCACCTAAAGCATAGGGAAAGCTTTGGAGGTTACTATACACAGCAGAGGAGAATCAATGGGAACCATCACGACATGCTCCATATTACCATATTTTTCTACCTGCTGAACAGTTTGGCCCTTGGTCACGTATTCATTCCCCACCTTGACTCGGGGGTAGCAGAGGGCCTTGAGCAGGTCTGCTGAGTTCAGACCCATCAGGTAGGCAGCCTTGTCAGCAACTAAACACCAAAGACAGAAGGGTAGATATTCAAAAATTCTTAAAAGACAATGTTTGACTGACTGGACCTATACTGTTTTGTACAAGGTTGCACAACAGTATCTGTGAAAGCTACAAAGCTAATTTTCCGTTTGAGTTCAAGATTCAGAGTCTGTAACTCTTTCTGAACTTCAGTTTCTACAAATATTCTTCAAGAGAGCTCATTGCCTTCATCCTCTTTCAGGTGTCAGTATGGAACTTCAAACTTTCTAGTCGTACAGCAGGAGGATTTATTACTCAGAAATATGGAGGTAGGGACTGTCCTTCCTGCTGTAACAGCGGCCAATGAAGTACACATCTCACATCAGAGTTCTCTTCAGCAGGCGAGGGTGAAGAGGAGCACAACCTTGTGTCTCGTTAGGCTGAACCATTTTACTGCTCCATTCTGCAGCAGAGGTTGCAAGGTAGTATTTCAACTTAAGCATGATTAGCAATGTTACAGCAATTGACATGCAAATCTCCTGGCTTCCTATCAGTGTACACTAGATCCCTTATATAGTAGTCACAGATGAAAAAGTACAGGTATCATTACATGAGATGAATGCCTCAACTGACATCTAGTCATGGAGCAACTATTCTTGTTCTTAGTTAACACACTTAAAGCATTAAATCTGCCTAAGTCCTTTTGTAATTAAGGATATCTCTTTTGGAAAGCTTGCTGAATTTGCTGATACCTTCTGTGCCATCTGGCTCTGCCTGCTCTTCACGCTGTTTCTGCTTGAACTTCAGGTTCCCATAGTGCATGACAGCCCCAGTTAGCTTGTAGATGGCTGTTTTCTCATCAGCACTGAAGCCCAGGATGTCAATGGCACTCTGGCAACAGAAACATAAATGTATATATACCAGGGCTCAAATCCACCAGACAATCATTTGTTAAAGTTACTCACATCCGTGGCCATCAGCTCCTCCTGATCATCAATGCTGGGGACTGTGATCTCACCTTGACTCACAAAGTGGAAATCATAAGGGTTGGTGGTAATGAGGAGCATGTCTGAAAGCAACGGAAGGATAAAAACGAGTTCAATTTATTTTCCAGGTAACACAATGAACTATTGCTCAGTGATCTTCCTTCAAAAAAAATGAGTGATCTTTCCTACCAATTAACTCTGGCTTCTTGTTGGACATGATCTGATAAAAGATGTGGTAGCTCCTTTCCGCCTTGAGCTGGAAAGTGACTCTGGACTTCTCCAGCAGATCTGGCAAGGATGGTAGGACACAGTCAAGAACAAGAAGTGGGGAAGGCTGGAGGGAAGGGGATCAGGCCAGAAAGATGTCTTACATGTTTCAATGTCAGCAGAAGCCAGTTTGCCTGTGGCCCCAAAATGGATTCTGATGAATTTACCCTGAAAGCAGCAGGAAAGTCAATCAAGACTTATGTTACCAATCCAGACATCAATAATATTCAAACTGGTGTTGACAGTTGTCCCAAGTAGCAACTCACAAAGCGTGAGGAGTTGTCGTTCCTCACGGTCTTGGCGTTTCCAAAGGCCTCCAGCAGTGGGTTGGCACTGATGATTTGATCCTCAAGCGTTCCCTGCATGGAAATAATTATTGCTAGTTATCCTTTCCAAAAATCATGCCAGGAACAAAGGAAAAAATTGATCCCAACATATGTCTATTAATTTACCTGCATTTTGCCTGATGCATGTTCTTCCTTCTTCTTCTCGCCACTGGCTGCAATTGTTGCAAAGTACTGGATGACACGCTTTGTGTTCACAGTCTTCCCAGCACCGGATTCTCCGCTGCCAAAGCCAAGAGAGAAGCAGAGGGTGCGTGGTCAGGCAGGAGGTGCCCTGGCACCGGGCAGCCCCGCAGGGACCCGCGCAGGGGGTGTACGTACGTGATCAGGATGGACTGGTTCTCCCGATCTGTGAGGAGACAGAGGTAAGAAAGAGAAATAAGAAAAGAGAAATAAGAAATTCAAGAACTAGGAGAAAAAGAAGAACTGAATCTTCCAGAGGACCCAGGAAGAGAAAAATACCAAGAAGTGCCCAGAGAATTCTAGTGGGTACTTTTGATGCTATCAGCAGTACATCAGCTATTAGCAACAGGTTCTGTAAAGGAAACACTTCAGAGGAACTTCAGCAGTCTTATGCCTTTGCTGACATTGTCTTTTCATCAGGCTACTTATTTCTCTCTTAATAGGAGAGTAGAGGTAATGAAAATATTGAGGTTGCAATTTTTTTTGTATGTTAATTCTTCTGAATCTAATAGTTTCTTGAATAATCTTATGGAAATTTGGAGGCATCATTAATTACAGAAACATCTGACCAACCTCTTGCATCCTTTTTCACCTCTGTTTTTTAATCCCTCTATATACAGAAATTATGTATTCTTGAGATTATACATCAACAACATTCATTTTTTTATTTTTCTATTCTGAATGCATTTCCCAGTGTCTAAGAAAAGAACAAAAGAGAAGTTCTAAAATCCTGCACACCTTTTACTTCAATATATATATAAGGAAGAGAAAATGAGGTGAAAGGAAGAGGAAAAAGCAGAATGAAATTTTTTGAAGTCAGTATAAATGTTAAAAGTTGTATTTTTTTATTTTGTTACATGAAGTTTACTTTTCACTATACAGTGCAATTGATTCATAGATGCAACTACAGATCAGTGGAGAAGTTCCAGAGATCACTAAAGGCTGCTTGTAATTTAGATCACATGGCCATGATCTACATAATGAAATCCATTTTCATAATAAATGCCTCCAGTGAGGCTTATGTACCCATTTAAGGTAGAGATCTCTGTTTTATTTCTCAACACTAATGCTTGAAAATTTAAATTTATATTATACACATCATTTATAGGGTATCTGTCATTTAACTGTACCCCGTACTCTCTGAGACTAATTTAGTGATTAAGATACATAAATCCATCCATCCATTTATGTAAGATTCCATTATAGGCATAAGGTCTACACCACACAATAGGTGACTTCTTTCCAGTGAATTTGCACCCCCTAGGTTATGTCCAGGTCTTTAGTGATTCTAATGGGAACACTGACAATCAGCTCTCACAGACCATTACAGTTAAGTGAATGAATCTTCCACTACTTTCACACACGCCATTTTTTTTTAAGTGTGGCACCATATTGCCAGAGAATACCCTACATCTATTTCCCTCTACAGATAGATGATTTCAAGAGCAGCTCAAAGGAATTCAATCACTCACCAGTCAGCATAGACTGATAGGCGTTGTCAGAGATGGAGAAGATGTGTGGAGGGGCCTCCTGGCGCTTCTTGCCTCGGTAGGCCAACACCACCTCGGGGTTGTACACCGGCAGCCACTTGTAGGGGTTGACGGTGACGCAGAAGAGACCCGAGTAGGTCTGTGAGGAAGGGACACAGCACGTTGGCTTCCCCTGAGCCTGGCCCAGCAGCTCCTGAGGCTGCCCAAAGGAAGCTGCTGCTGCCACTTACGTAGATCATCCAGGCTGCGTAACGCTCTTTGAGGTTGTACAGCACAGCGGGTTCGTGGAGGTGGGTCATCATGGCCATGTCCTCGATTTTGTCATACTTGGGAGGGTTCATGGAGAAGATTTGATCTTCCTTCACGGTCAGGGTCTGCCAAGAAAACAGAAGGTTCCACATGTGTCACCTAAAAGCGCAAAGTGGGGATTCAAATGTTGTTCTCCAGCCTTGTTTTTTGACTCACCTCTCCCCCTTCAGTCTTGACAGTGACTTTTCCTGATTCCCTGCTTTGGATTGTCCCTTTCACAAAGGATTCTTTAGGATGAGCCACAAACACAGATGACTTGGCATCAAAAGGTTTATTTTGGGCTGCAATTCTCTCCTTTTCCGATTTTCGGAGGTAAGGAGCTGCCTCCCCAAAAACAGCCATCTCAGCGTCTCCAGAGGCCATGTCTGCCCTCTAATGAAAGCTTGTCAGCAGAGGTGTCTTGTAGAGAAAAAAAAGTTTTTGGTCATCAAGAAAAATAATACAATCTATGCCAATGAGAAAGCTCCTTGCTCTTTAGCAAATACATTCCTAATGAGTGTCCAAAATAAGCTCTTAGGAAGAAACCAATTAAATCCACTTTGACTGAAGTTACAAGTACCCTAGTCTGAATCCAAGAGTAAGACTTGGACTTCTACAGCATGTAGATCCTGTAACAGTAAATAGAACATCTGAATATTGAATATGGTTCGGTAAGTCACCCTGAAGTCTGACAATGTTTGAGTTTTTCACATAAAAAATGTACAGTCTTAGAAAAATCACTCTCTGATCTGGTCCTTAATTATGAGCAGTGAGTCTTCAAGAGAGTCCTTTCTTGATGAAAGGGTTATCTTTCCTATTACAAATGAAAAATTACTTAATTTTTTAGATCTTTCCTATATCGAGCTATCTACCCTCAGAAAATTCAACTGGAACATAAGAGGATTTATGAAGAGAATTTGTTCAGCTTTTTAAGTCCTGTCCTAGAATATAGACTAGGAATGGATTATTCAGTGCATTACCTTTGGATAACAGCTTGTATCCTGGAATATGGCCAACCCTGTAAAATAGGAATGGCAATTGTTTCTCATGGCTGAACAGAATTGCATAAAATACTGTACATTTAAAATACAGACATGCATCAAAATCACACTGAAAATTTTTGTTCACATAGGCACTCCCTCATGGAAATTGTTGTTAGAGACAGAAGAAATGAAACAAGATATTGCAAGGACATTTTCCTCTTCCTCCAAGTTCATGAAATGCATGCACTTACCTAGAAGCCTTCTGCGGAGACAGGCTAGACTTGTCTCTGGCAGACTTTATAGTGTCTCATCTGCAGATGATGCAGATGGTCCCCCTTTCTTCGGTCAAAATATTTCTGGCAAACCTTTTTTGGCCAAGCATTGTCTGTCAAACTAAGGGCATAATTGTCACTTGATTTGAATGATATAATTAGAACATTTTTATATATTACTGACTACGTGAATACATCTATAAATAATTTGTCAAGAGTGTTTAGGAGAGAATCTAGACTACTCAAGGCACTTAGAGAACTTGCATGGTTCTATTGCTGCCTTTCTCAGTGATTTGCTCCTTGACCCGTGGTAGTTTCCTTGGTATGTTTATACCACAACTTTTCAGTCATGTAATGGTGATGACAACGCCTATGATGCTTTAGGAACATATGCATTGGGAGGAACAAGGAAAATATGTCAAAAACTAGCAGAAAATGTTGGGAGCCACTTTTCTGTGGTATATTCTAAAAAGCAGGAAGCAGAAATCTATTACAGCTGAGTTTTCTGTATAGGACACTCTCAATAGCTGAAATGATTTAAAATACAGTGAGCTGGGAGCCTGATCCCAAGTAATGGGAGACTCTACTTTGATATGGAGCTCTTGAATAGATTCCTGAACTGACTGTTAAGGAATCAAATGTTGCAAAAGAGTTAGGGTTGCTTAAAGTATCACCATCAAAGACATTAGTGAAAGAGGGTTCAATATAAATCTTCAAAAGTACAACAAAGTTTGATGGCAAGGTTAGCTTTATTACTTGCTACAAAGATAAAAAAAAATGACTAAGAATTCCTTTAGAATGATTTGCCTAACAGCTGCAGATGCAAAAGATAAAGGCAAAAAGCATAAGAAAAATCCTCCTCTTGAGTCGCAAGGTTCACAGAGGGCCCCTTGGTTTCTAAACTGACAGAGTCTAGGTGCAGTTGGACCCAATCATAATAGCAGACCTGGTCAACAGTTCGTGTGTAAAGGGTTTTAGCAGGACTTAATCATTGACTAATTTCACATTCATAAAGTGATTCAAAAGGATTTACTGTAATTGCAACAGTGACTTAATTATAGACCCCAGATAGCAACATTAAAACTATACTTGCTGTAGAGTGTTTAAATGAATTGAATTCACACATGCACACAGGTGTGTATATAAATATTCAAGGGTTACACCTCTTAAAAGTTCCCTGAGTTCAGCGAAATACTCACTTCAAATGTCTTGGAATTTCTCAGTGAGCAATAGCTGAGCCTCAGGGAGTGGATGGAGATGGATTGGTCTGGTGATTCAACTTTTGGTGAATTTTTTGAAAATCAGTCTTCTATTTTTCACAAACTTGAGAGTTCATGAGTTTTGAAAAGCACCCCACTCTGAGGGAGATGCTGGTTGCAGCCTGCTGAAGTCCAGGAGAGCTCCAAGTGCCTCACTAAGTCCTGCTATTTATAGGGTTGCAAGATGTTTGGTTTTAGTCATCCATACATTTCCATCCTGGACACAATCCAGGTCAGTAATTACTGGTACTTACAAAATTCCATTAGCAATGGTACTGGAGTTCCCAAAATTCCAGCAGCAATAGTACCATTCTACTTGGCTGTGATTTAGGTAGGGAAAGTTCCAAGGCTTTCAGCAAATGACTGATCCTTCACCTTAGCCAGGCAACAGCAGTTCCTGATACAGGTATTGCTGCTCCCAACTTAGCCATGCAAGTGTCCTTGGTAGAGTCAAGGAACACTCATCAAGGCTTTGTGGGAATTCCTGAGATTGTAGAGCAGACCTGAGTAAGAAGGGGGGATGCAATGTCACATCAAAATAAAATATATGCTTGTGCATGCATAGATAATATATGAGTTTGTGTGTATTTAATTTTGAAAGTGATTTCTCAAGAAACCTTGGCTTCTCACTTTTGACAGTGTTACATTTCTTACTTGAAATTGATGTGCACTTGCACCTTTGATTGTCTGCATAACTAACAAGTTCCCTTTGTCAAACCTGACGTTTCAGAGGTTCCCATATCCCCTCCATACCTCCAACTCCCCAAAAACCAGCATGCCATGCTCGTGCCAATCATACAAACCTTGGCATACAATTCCAGCTGCTATTCATTCTGATAAAACCTCATCCTTGCAGTGCCTTGTCATCAAAATAAGTGCTTTTACACATTCACAGTCCCAGAAACACCTAACAACATAGCACCTTCTGTACCAGGACTTAGAAGCAGCAGGGTGTGTAATGCTGATGGTGTGGGATGAAGAGATTTTCTGGTAGTCCAGGAGACTAACTGGTCCAGTTTTAGGAAAGAGTGTAATCACAGTACTATGGAAACACAGGATTTTTTAGGCCGGAAAAGACTAGTCCAACTGTCATCCCAGGACTGCCAAATCCACTCCTAAACCTTGTTCCCACATGCCACATCCATACTGGATCTTAATAATTTTGACTTTTTCAGATCCTCTAGATCTAAAGACATTTTTCTCCTGGTCATTTGTATTTCAATCATTAAAATAGCTCAAGAAATATCACAGTGAAGTGGTTAGAAAAATAGTGCCTGCAATCCAGTGCAATATGCAGCATCAGATGACTTCCCGTGATGTGGGAGCCCCTTCCAACACTCCTCTGACACATTTAGGGCCTCAGATTGGAAGCCAAACCCAGAGCTCACCCCTGAGCTCACTAAATGCATTATGAGGACAGTGGAATATCTCAAAAGGCTAATCTTTTCATATGGATTAGGAAAAAGAGCTGCCCATTACCAGAGAACTGGTGTGAAATTTTGAATTTTTGTTTAGTGCAATGCAGTAATGTAGAGGGCATTTAATTTCTGATTAATAATGCAACCTCCACAAAATAATTAATCATGTAGGAATAGGGACCTCCCGCAAAATTCCTCTGTATGTTCAGCTGCTATTCAAAAATCCTTGGAGAAAGACAAGTCATTCAGTTCTGAGGAACATATACTGACCGTAGCCTTGTTTGCCTTTTTTGGTTGAATAGCAGACTCATACTAAACAGACTGCACTCAGGAGAGGTGGGAAGCTGAATTCCTTCTAGCTCCTGCCATGTCCAGCACTGAAGTCCTGTCTTAAAATTTCTCCATGCTCATGCTGCTCAGGGAATTCAGGTTCCTCATGTTTCCTGCTTCAGGCTCTTCACCAAGTATCTCCTCATTTCTCAGCAGCTGTCCTTTCAGAACAAAAATATCAACTGCTACCACACTGCTCATGCAACTCATGTAACACCCATAGGAGACTAAAACTTCTCCATACAGTATGGGCAGATATTATTTTGGGTTCTTGTACCCATTGCCAGTGAGTGCTTGTAGAAATCACTAATTAGGGTATGAAAGAAAAGCAGTGTTGACTTACCTGTTTTGAATACAGCTGTGGACATAGCTGAAAATAAAGCTGTTTGAGAATGGATCTATGACAATACATGGAATGCAGCATCCTATGAAGGGTTAAAATAGCCCCCAAAATTCAATATGATTGTGTTTATAAAACACATCTATCCTGAGCAGTCTCTATCACAGCTGCTGCGAAGTGTGTGCTATTTAGCAGTTCCTTGAATGCAATGAATTCCAATCTTACAAAGTCTAGAGTGCTAATTCTGTTACACATCTCCCCAGCTTTCCACTGTATCCTTCATCTAGTCATCATATGTTTGCTGCAGCCTGAGGTGCCATCTGGGATCCTATTTATCACAAGTTCATCCCTACTTCCAATACTCAGTGTTGCCTGTACAGTATTTACATTGGGATATTAACATCAGCAGTGCCTGAGAATTTTTGGCAGAGCTTGCCTGGTGCTGTCACCCTCACAGGAGATGTCCACATGGCTTAAAACCTCCCTTAGGCAGAGGAGACTTGAGTTTCTCCTAGTTGTAGAAATCCCTTCACTACTTTGTCTTGTTCAGGTGGTCCATGACAGACCCTACCACAACATCCCTTATTTTCCTCCTCTCTCTGACAGGACGTCTGCAGCCCCACAGGGGAGCATTGCACAAGCAAGGAGCACTTTGACATAAAGCATAAACCCTTCTCATTTCCCTGTGTAGTCTTTCTGCACAGACTCATACTCTCGCATGACTATGCTCCCATGACACACACTGTCCTACGTTACCTCCATAATTCTGACCACATTCCCCTTCTTCCTTGTAAAATTCCTACATTTGCAGCTATTGCTCTGTCATTTCTCAGCTTAAGTGTTCTTACCATGATGAAGCTGATTTCAGACCCTTATCATCAGATTAGTAGCCTCATGGCATATTTCTTTCCTTCTCAGTACTCAATGCAGATGTCCGAAAATTATGGGGAACTCAGACGAACATGTGAAGTTTCCAAACACAGTGAAAGCTCCTACTTCAGAATCAATTAGTACATCACAGGACTGCCAGGTGACTAATGTAATCCCATGGCATTAATAGGTATTATGGGGAAACCAAGAGAACTACAGTGCAGCAAGGCTGATGGCTTTACTGGACAAATGAATTCAGCTCCCTCCCTCAACTCATTTTTTCAGGGCAGCACCAATAGTTTGTTTTCTTGGTCTCAAGCCTTAAATTTTACAGTAAGTAACAATAACACACAAGAAACCCAAAAAGGCACCAGCTGTTTGTCATGCATTGTTGGAAGCCCACTGCATCCCACACTTACTGGAAATTTTAGCATATTTCGGAATGGGGATAGAGATGCATTCTCCCCCTCCAATGACTCCAAATTTCTCATACAACAAGCTGCTCTCTGGGTTAAGACACCAGGGCTCTTTACCATGTACTTCCCCCTTGAAAAACTTAATTTCATTCCTCCCCATTAGCCTATTTGAATTATCAAAACATTCTCAATTCAATTTTCTTTAGAATGATTGCTAATTTTCTCTTGTAACTTAACCAGTTCTGTTGCAGAGTGAAATACAATTACCATGGTGTCTCCTTCCTGATAAAAGAATTCTCTTTAAAACTGGGCAGAGTTCAGGGTGCAGTAGAGAGGGCAGGTTGTTGGCTTTGCTGAGTCCTCCTCCAAGGAGTGAAGTGACATCCTGTTTAGGGAAGTCCACCTCCTTCTGGAGGGTGAAGAGCCCTGGCTTGGTCTTCACCAACACCTTCAGACAGTCAACTTGCAATTGCGATTCTCTTCCCAGAGACTTGCTCAGCTGGTTCTGAGGGTTTTCTGTTTCTTTTTGACATTCAACACATGCTCCACCTTTTGCTGAATTATGAGCTCAGCCTGTAGGCTCCTTTGCAAGGTCTGAGCTAACTCAGAAGAGGCAGAATGAGAGAAATCCTTGGATAAAGATGGTCCTGCACAGGCACAAGGTGCAGACAAAGTGCTGGTGTAATGGCATCCAAGTAATGCTGGAAGCAGATCCCATCCCACTTCCTGTAAGACCCTACAACATGATTTCCCTTCCCTTGTGTCCAGTGAGTGTGAGCTGGGCAGCTCTGAGGAAAAGAGGAGAACTCATGAACACAGGTGAAGTATGAACGTTGAGCACTATTGAAGCTCTTGAATTTGTGGCCACAAGGAAACCTCACTTTCTATTCTGCTGCCTGGAGCAGCAGCCTTGTAACCTGTCTAGATAGAAAGAAGTCTAGGACCAGTATTTTCATGTCCTTGTCACAGAACCAAACACCTTCAGGCCTTCTGCTTAGGTCTTGCACTCCTTCCTCCCTGAAGCAAGCTGACCAGGACCTATTGTCCAGTTGCATTAACAGAAAATGAATCATAAATGTAAGTTGCTGACCTCCACTTCACTGGGAGTCTCAAGACCTCCCACTGATGTTCTTTTCTGCCCAAAGAGAAACAAATATAGTAAACCCAGTTAGAACACATAGGAATCAACAAGAAAAGTTCAGGAAGTCATATTCATCTTCACAGGCAAACTCACTTGAAAAATTTCCTTCTGTGGACTTAAAACTCCTGGTCATATGGACACTCAGACAAGTATCTTGCAAAAATCTCTGAGCTGTACCTCCAGTCCTGGCATCAGTTTTGGACCCCACGCAACATGAATGACATTGAGGGGCTGGAGCATGTCCAGGGAAGGAAACAGAGCTGGGAAAGAGTCTGGAGCACCAGAAGAGCTGAAGGAGCTGGGAAAGGGGCTCAGCCGGGAGAAAAGAAGGCTCAGGGGGAACTTCTGGCTCTGCACAACTCCCTGACAGGAGTGGACAGCCATGGGGATCGGGGTCTGCTCCCAGGGAACAGGGACAGGAGGAGAGGGAATGGCCTTAGGGGAGGTTTAGATTGGATATTGGGAAAATATCTTCTCTGAAAGGTCTGTCAAGCCCTGGAACAGGCTGCCCAGGGCAGTGGTGTACTTCCCATGCCTGGAGAGATTTAAAAGATGTATGGGGACATGGTTTAGTGGTAGACTTGGCAGTGCTGGGGTAATGGTTAAACATATTGATTTCAGACATCTTTTCCAACCCAAAATGGAGATCTCATGATATCATCACATTTTGAAGAGTACAAGGCAACAGGGGGAGCAACTGTTCTGATTTCTTTTCCTGCTTTTATTTCTGCAGGCTCTTTATCTTTAGGATACTGAGACACCACCTTCATCTCTTTTATTTTCCCTGTGTCTGCTAAACTGTTTGACATTATGTCCAGAATACTGAATGGCAGTCATTGCCAAGTCCTCCCCTTAGTTACTGGCTAGGATTTGCAGTAATATTTCAAAAAGAGGATGTGGTTTCAGTATTGATTGCTTAAATTCACTTCAGTTGGGAAATTAGTATTTAATATCAGTGTCCTTATACTCTAAGAAAAGAGGAAAAATGTATTTTGTTCAGTGCTTTGATTCTGCTCTAAAAACATTTATGGCAATGTGAAACCTAGCTGCTAGGATATCACTTTCTGATCTAATTTTTTTTCTTGACAGACTCCGTAATTTGTACATAGTGGAATACTAACTCACCATAATAAATGGCAACATTTGAATTCTAGAATAAGGGTATTAGTGTATAGCACTTGTGAGATAAAAAACACATCACCACCACCACAAAACAGCAGAGACTAAGATACTGACAATGGCAGACACAAAAATCATGTAGATTAGAACTATACTTACAACTCTTCTAGAAAGAGGAATGGTGTAGGAAGGGGTCTGAATGACTTGCTCATTATTTCCCCCCACTGCCAAAAAGAAAGGATCTTAAATCCTTGCAGGGTTTTTGACTTGCAAGTGCTGCTGTTGTCATTAAGGTAGAGCCTGCCTAGACAGGTCAGTTTTCTCTGCAGCCTGTCATGGACAGTCTGACAGGGAATGCTCAGCCCCTGCTGCAGCAGATTTCCTGCTGCCCTCTGTGTAAAATGAGAGTCTCCAGAAATGTTAGCAGAGGACAAGCAGAAATGTCAGAGCCCTGCTCTGTAGCAGCACTGCTCACCCCCATACTTCTGCTTGGATGTGACAGGACACTGAGCCCTGGAGAGGGTAAGAGCACATTTTCCATATTAAAAGGTAGGTTTTCAATTCAGTGTCACTCCATTAAGGTTCATGTTTTCAATGTTGAAACACGCCCAGTCTTACGAGCAGAACATGCTCAGTCTGTAATATTGATGAGACATCTGGCTAGGAAATTTACCATTGAACTAATGTTTCTGATAAATGTGGCTGAAGAAATATGCTGAGGCAACTGCTGGAAGCAATAAATGATTTCCAAGGAAGAACTAGTGAGGACCATAACTGGTATGACTTTAAAGCTGCAGGTAAAGAATAGGCCTCCCATTCTTTACCATGGTAAATGTGACCAAAAATTTCTGTGTCTAAGTGTGAGCACCTGTGAAGACAAACTGAATTTCACAGGCTGGCCATGGAGGGGCTGTGATGAACTTGCTGTCCCTTCTGCTCTAGTTAGAAATTAATTTCTGTAGATCTTAGTGCAGCTGTGATTTACCTCCCCTACATGTCAAAGAAAGTGAATGCACCGGTCCTAGGGGGAGCTTTAATTATAAATTTGTTTCCAAGCAGGTTCCCACAGACTGGTATTCTTGGAAGTCTTGGAGTGAGTTTAAGATGAACATGAGAGGCAAATAAATCCTGTAATCTGGGATTAGAGGAGGGACAGTTTCAAGTGGTTGTGACTTGTGCACTGTGATTCACACTCCTCCTGTCTCCACAGACACATCAGCGGAAGAGGTCTGGGCAGTGGATCCTGTCCAAGGAGGTGACCCTCAGGATGCCCGTTCTAACCCGTGCCAAAGCAGATGAGGATCTCTTATTACAGAGCAGGTGAGTGGGGTGGGCAACCTGGCAGAAAGTAAGAGGTAATTGAAGCAGCAAGTAACTGTAAGAGCAGGAAGGGAGGAGAAGGTAAAGGAAATAATGAAGGAGCATGGTATTAACCCCTGTTAGAAACTCTGTCATAACCTAAAATAAGCTGTCCTTGTGAGATCAAACGTTCATATAGCCCTGCTTCCTGTCTTTGAAAGTGATGCTCAGGAACAATCATCAGCATAGAATGGCACTTCTAAAGAACTCTTCTACCTCCAGTAATTTGTATTTATGGAGTCCCTGAGCAGAATGAAGTGTGTGAACACTTAACAGCTCACGGTAGAATGATAACTGATTAATTTCTACAATCATTTTTTGAACTCATAGAGCATTCTTTGAACATAGGTTATGTTTCTGTGATCCTCTACTGACTAAGGCTAACCCATAAAAAGGAAGATCTCGTTGCTGGTCTGCAGTGGAGCAGGGCCCAGATCAGGGTGCCCTCGATGGCTCCAGGCTGCCATCCCCTGGCACTGGGTGCCTGGAGCAGAGGGCCTGGTCAGCTCCCTGTGACTGACAGCAGCCTGGTGGGGCCGTGGGACCGGCACCCCCTGCTCCCCTCTCCAGGAATAATGCTGTCAGCTTCCTGCCAAGGATCCCTGAAGGAACTTATCTGTCCTTCAGTGCCAGGTGACGAGGCCCAAGCTGAGGAGAAAGCTGATGTGGCCTGTGCTGTCAGAGCAACAGCCAAGGCCTGAAGGGAAAGGCACAGCCAGCATCCCAGCTGATGTCCTGGGCTCTCTGTCCTCTGCCTGATTGCCCACGGTGACTCTACCCAGCTGGGACACGGCTTTCCTGAGCTCTCCAGAGGCTCAGGGGAGTCAGGGTGCAGGCAGGGCTGAGTCTCCATAACCATCATGTCAGAGCCACCAGCCCAGCCAGGGCTTTGCCTGCAGCCCTGATACTCCTGGGGCACTTGAGGGACATCTGGTGTATGGCCCTACAGCCTTCCCTAAATGAGTGCTGGTAAAGCACAGCTTGGGCAAAGGGGCATGGATGGGCCCTGCAGCACTGCTGGACCTCGGAGCAAGTCCTGCCTCTGCCTTCACCCTCACCCAGACTGGGACTCCAGGACAGCAGCTGTAAAATGCTGCACTTCCAGAGCTGTGCCTCAGCCTGTCTTTTCCATTTGGTGGCTAATATGAGGGAGGCAAAGCCCCATCCACCCTGAGGAGCCCCAGCTGAGTGCTGGAAGTACCTGGGCAGCTGCTGTGTTGCCCCTGGACAGCACATCCCAGCAGGGAATGGCCATGGAGCTGGGCTGGCACAGGGCCATTGCACAGGCTCCAGTGGGGAGCACTCTGGATTCAGGCTCTGAGCAGGGAGAGCACGCTGGGGCCCCATTCTGATGTTTAACCTTTCAGCTGGCAATGGAGCTGTGCTGCAGCCAGTCTCTCCGGGGTAAGAATAGCAGCTGCTGCCTTGGGACACAGCACACGTGTCCAGCTCCTCCACGGCAGCACGTTGCGCTGCCACATAGAAGGCAGCCTACCCGCCCAGGAATGTCTTCAGGCACTATTCGTGGAAGCAAACCATCCCCACAAACAGGCACGACCCCGCACAGGAGTCTTAGGAGAGCGGGGCTATTTTGGGCTTTTGACACTGAGGATGAAAGGGGACACGTGATGGGCTGATCCTCCTGGTAGGGGCCTCCTGCAAAGCTCCTTTCAGCCTTGTCCCCTCCTCTAGCAATGGCTCTTGTGAAGGCTGAGAGGCAATTTGGGGTGGCCTTGGAGCACAGGAGAGGGCAGAGGGAGCTGTGAGTTTGCTGGAGGACAGGGCCAGCCCTCAGTGCCATTGGCTGTGCCCAGGGCAGCTCTGGCCTGAGGGTGTGCACCTGTCCCTGAGTCTCTGAAGTTACTGCTTGTACCAGCTATTGCAGCTAACAGAGATACAGATTTTGTGTGCTGTCTGGACTCTACCAGACCCACCTGAAGCTTTGGACATGCCCTTAGGTGGGACTGCTCTCAAGAGGAGTAGCCAGCTTTTAGGTGGGCTTGGGCAGGTAAAGATTCACACCAAGAGGGCCTGGCTGTAGTGACAGAACAATGCACACTGTGAGGCAAGGAGAAAAACTGCAGGGGATGAGGAGAGAGGAAACAGATTAGGAGTCTCCTAGGGAGCCCCTGGGAAAAGTTGTGCAGTGTCTTGAGAACGGAGGACTAGTCTGGCATGTCTGCAAGGCATTGGGTGGCTTTCTTAAGGTCTGTGATTGAAAGCTGAGGTCTGCTCTTAAAGAACCTTCTCCCTTTTCTCTCATCAGACAATACTGACTGGTTCTGCCCATCACTGTTGGTTAGTGACACTGGAATCATGCTAGACTTCCAGGAAGAGCTCGTATGCTGGTGAGGCTGCACTTGGGAGTCAGGTAAGGTCAGAGCCCTCTGGATATTGCTGTCAGGGGTGTAACAAAAAAATCTCAGAGTGGTTGGTTTCAACTTCCCATCAGTGTGAGCATCTATATGGATGCAAAGCCTCTGGCAGTGATTTCTGCAAGCTTAGACCAAGCAGACAGTGTCAATCCTTATCACTTCCCATCACCCCAAGAAGCTCCACAGGCAAGCTCCCACTTGAAAACATTGTGATCCTTTTGGGTTCAATATTCCATAGAGCACAAACATCTGCTGCTGAATACCAGCACTTCTACAGCTGACAGTGGTAAAAAGTTGTGGACTAACACAACTTTACGCATCACTGCTTACACTGACCCCTGTTCCTTTGTCCACATCTTGTTTCCCTTCTGTGCCAACTGCACTTCACACCCCAGTTGCTGAAAATGTGTTTCTCATTCACACCACATTAGTCTGCATCAAGGAGTTCTGCAACCTGGATTCAGCTGGAGTGACTGACAGTGAGAGCTTCAGGGGTGACAAGGCTGACATTTGGGTCAATGAGGTGAAGAGGTGTGTTGGAGCCATGTGGTGTGTGAGAACTGGGCACTTGGGGAGAATCCTGAGAGTCCTTCCAGCAGCTGGCCCCAGGCAGGCTCAACTGTTTGCCTATTCAAGAGAAACTGGCAGCAGCTGGTGGCAGCAGCTGAGGAAATCTGGAGTGAGGGACGTGGCACAATGTAGGGACACTGTTGGTGTCTTGTAACCATGCTCTTTGTGCCTGGAATCATCTCTGTCAAGGAACTGTGGGAACAATGGGAGGAGCATTAGGAAGACGAAGGCACGTGCTGGACTAGGAGCTGCTGGAGACAGGAGAGAGCACAGGCTGGATTTTCAGGAGTCTCTCCAGCCTCTAAGTTTGCGGACCCTCAATCCAGCACTGGCACCAGCTTCTCCCTTGTCCCAGGGAAGAAAAGTAAGGAAACTTCTTTTGCAATGCAATTGCCCAAAGACAGCAAAACCCAAAGAAGGCACTGGTCATAGTGTGCATGCAGAGGAATCTACTACAGTCTTTATTCACTAGACACTGAAATGGGTACAAAGACTCATGGCAGAAGGAAGCGACCGAGAGGTTCACATTTTGTGCAGCCCCTCAGGTCACTTTACTGCCTCATGACATTCTCACTCTTCCTCTTCTATCCTCCTATGGAACTCCCGGCTCTTGGCCCGGAGCTTGTTGACCTGTGACTCTGCAATGTCAGCCCGCTCCTCGGCTTCCTCCAGCTCATGCTGGATCTTGCGGAACTTGGACAGGTTGACATTGGACAGCTGCTCCTGGGAGGGGGAAGGAGTCAGTAGTGGGAATTTGGGGTTTGGGGTTTTCATTCCTCCTGTGCCTTGGCCTGGACAAAGTCACAAACCTCTAAACTCCACCCACCATTCCTTGTACAAAGTCTCACAGTGAGACTGATGAAATCTCCTCATAGTCCTTCTCACATATCCCCTCAACTGAACCAGAAGCCCTACTCTGTGCTGGACTGTTTCCAAACTGAAGAAGCCATGCTCAGACAATCATAAATTCAGGAGCTGTAGGACTTCCCTCAGTTCATCCCTGACTGCTGCATGCCTAGGAAAATGCAAACATTCCTTGCACTATTCTAAAAGTGGAATGCGATGTGGTTTAGGGGGGGGACTTCCAACACCTTCCTTTTCTCCTATCAAAATTATAAAAATAAGGTATTTCCAAAATTTCTTAATATATTGTACTACCAATATAATTCATAAAATCTTCACAGCTTGCTTTGTGGCTATAATGCAAAAAATGCTATGTGCATTTGCCCTGCTAAGTAGTCTTCCTGAGGGGATCATTGTTTTCATTTTCAAAGGCAATTCTGCTTAATGAGCCTTTCAGAAAATTTGAAGAACTCCATTATTCATGCGTGGCATCTTCTAAATTTCTTATATTTGTCTCCTGAACAGTGAAACTACCCTCAAAGGAAGTGGTTCGTCCCAAGCACTCAGAGAGATACTTACAGCCTCCTCAGATTGTCTCTTGTAGGATTTCACTTTCATTTGCAGCTTGTCCACCAGATCCTGCAGCCTGAGAATATTCTTCCTGTCTTCCTCAGACTAGGGAGGTTGGCAAAGAGGATAGAGAGTCAATTTTTGGTCCTCCATCAGGCAAGGCTAACAGTTCCCCTTGGGGATGGTGTGTGCAAAAGGTGACTCACTGTGAGAAAAGCCTGTCAGAGCAGGAGACCTCCTGCCTTACCTGGTAGGTCAGTTCCTTCACCCTCCGCTCGTACTTGCGCACACCCTTCACGGCTTCAGCGCTGCGCTTCTGCTCAGCATCAACCTCCCCTTCCAGCTCCCGCACCTGCAAGGACAAGCCCATCCCTGCAGCTTCCCTGCCAATGTCTCTCCAAGGACACGCTCACTCAGCCACAGCCCCAGCCCTACACACCCTGGCCTCCAGCTTCTGGATCTGCTTCTTCCCTCCCTTCAGTGCCAGCTGCTCAGCCTCTTCCAGACGAAGCTGCAGGTCCTTCACTGTCTGGTCCAGGTTCTTCTTCATTCTCTCCAGGTGGGCACTGGTGTCCTGCTCCTTCTTCAGCTCTTCTGCCATCATGGCCGCCTGATCAGAGCCAAGGGTCAAAGCCATTTTAGGACTGGAGATATTTTGGGCAGAGTACATTGACCATCAGCAATGCCAGGAGAACCCAACTCACATCTGTGATGGCCTTCTTGGCCTTCTCCTCAGCATTGCGGGCTTCCTGGATGGTATCCTCCATTTCACCCTGGATCTGGGCAATGTCCGTTTCCAGCTTCTTCTTGGTGTTGATCAAGCTGGTGTTCTGTGCAATGGGAAAAACAAGGCAAAAGTTCCATTCTCAAACCTGCCATAATTAACCTTCTACCTGAGCAAAGTCTTTCCCCTTCCAGCTTCCACCTCTTCTTGTGGAATTATTGTTACAATGGCTGTTTACAAAATGTCAGCCATGGTCTTGGGGAATGGATGCAAACCACCTTTCCTGGGGGACAGCAGTAGAGAGGCCTTTCTAATACTGCTGTTCCTCTGGTAAATTCCAGCCCTCTGTGTTTGGCCACTGTCAACACAGGTCTTTGTTTCCTGCCCTGACCTGGGTGTGGAGGAGCTGCACACGTTCAGTGGCATCCAGAAGCTCCTGCTCAGCCACTTTCCTCGACCGCTCCGTCTGCTCCAGGGCTGCCCGGAGCTCCTCAATTTCAGCCTGCAGCAGGTTTGCTCTGCGCTCCACCATGGCCACCTGCTCCTTCAGGTCATCCTGTGTCCTGAGGGCATCATCCAGATGGATCTGGGTGTCCTGGGAAGAAAGACAAATTGCCAGGTGTCAGTGTGGACTTGAGTGGAAAAAATGTCAAAAATCTCATTTTGTCTTTTCTGTAATTTTGTTGAACAGACCTTGAGCACTGCCTGGGTGTTTCTCAGGTTCTTCTGTGCCTCTGCAGCCACACGGTTGGCATGGCTCAGCTGAATCTCCATTTCATTCAGATCTCCCTCCATCTTCTTCTTCAGCCTCAAGGCTTCATTCCTGCTCCTGATCTCAGCATCCAAGCTGCTCTGCAAGGACTCCACCACTCGCAGGTGATTTCTCTTCATCTGGTCAATCTCCTCATCTTTCTCAGCTACCTTCCTGTCAATCTCAGCCTTGACCTGATTAAGCTCAAGCTGCAGGCGCAGGATCTTCCCCTCCTCATGTTCCAGGGAGGCCTGGACAAGTGGACACAAACGTTGATAGTATTGAAATCTTCCTTCCTTTCTTCCTTTTTTGGGAATGATATTTCTAGAGATCTCAGCTGTCTGCACTCCCCAGCCAGAACAGAGGGGAATCCAGCCCTTTTTAGCCCTATTTCCTCATTTATTCAGTGCAGACATCAGTGATTAAATAATGTACCTCAGCTTCCTCTAGAGCAGCCTGAATTTCAGACTTCTCCTGCTCAATCTGCTTCTTGACTTTCTCCAGCTCATGAATTGCCTTTCCTTGCTCAGCAATCTGCTCTGTGAGGTCAGAAATCTCCTCTGCAAGGAAGAGTGAAAAGCAGCATGGTCAGGTACAGAGCTGAATGGAGAAAGGCTCTGGTGCATCGAGGGGCAAGGCACGTTCTTATCCCTGTAGGCCCAGAACTGTTTAGTGTGTCAGATAGACAAGCTTGTGAGAAAGGGCAGTGAGGAGCAGAGGGCCAGGGACTTACGCTGCAAGTTCTTGTTCTCCCGCTTCATTGTTTCCAGGTGGTCCAAGGACTCCTCATAGGCATTCTTCATCTTGAACAGCTCCGTGCTGAGAGAGCGTGACTCCTTCTGGGAAGCCTCCAGCTCAGCCTGCGTTTCCTCATACTTCTGCTTCCATTCTGCCAGGATCTGCAGAGAAACGGGCTGTGAGTAGGGCTGTGGCCATCATGGGGGCATGCTCTGGGCAGGAGTGCTGGTGCTGGAGGCCAAAAGACCTTGTCAAAGTTCTTCTGCTTCTTATCCAGAGCAGCACAGGCAGCATTGGATCTCTCCACGTCAATCATCAGGTCCTCCACTTCATTCTGCAGCCTCTGCTTTGTCTTTTCCAGGGAGGCACATTTGGCATTGACAGCCTCAACATGTTCCTCTGCATCCTGCAGACGCTGGGCCAGCTTCTTCCTGGAAAGTGGCAAGCACAATTCTTAACTGGAAATGAAGGTGGATGCTGATTATTGTATTCACCAGAGTACTGATACACTTCTTAGTATTTGGTCCTAATTCACATGGTGCAGAGCCTATCCCTGCACTCATTTCTTTTCTATCTCATTTCCCCACAGTCTTCATAGAATCATAAAATCACAGAATGGTTTGTGTTAGTGGGGACATCAAAAATCCACTAATTCCATGCTACGGGCAGTGAAACCTTCCACTAGACCAGGTTGCTCCAAGCCCTGTCCAGCACTACCTTGAACATTCCCAGGGATAGGGCAGCTACAGCTTCTCTACAGTCTTGCTATCCCTCTGCACTTTGCATAATCCCATACATATCCTTTCTCCTGCTTTTTTTGTCACATAGCCCTTTGTCCTCATGTTTTTTCTGTTTCATATAACTCTTCAACCTTCTATTAGGCTTTTGCCTTTGAAAGCATCAGTGGTGTCTTTAAATTTCCCTTCTTGGTGTTTGCCAACCTTCTACCCAATGTTCACATACTTGGCCTCCTCGAGCTCCTCCGTGCGCTGAATCGCGTCCGTCTCATATTTGGTTCTCCACTGGGCCACTTCACTGTTGGCCTTGGACAGGGCTCGCTGCAGCTCCCCCTTGGCCTCCTGCTCCTCCTCATATTGTTCTCGGAGCAAGTCACAGTCGTGGCGAGCGGACTGCAGGGCGTGGGCCAGGGCATTCTTGGCCTGGTGGTAAAAATACAGCAACAAGTAGTAGGTGTTTCCTGGGAAATTTCTCTTACTGGAACTTATACACTGATATACATCCCAAAGAGAAAGTGGTTAACTGACTGCCTGGTAAAAACTTAGGAGTCCTTCAGTGCAAGGGTTGATTGCGTGATCTAAAGGGATTAATTGAACTTTAAATTGGATCACCTTTTGAAGTCTTGAACACTTCAAGAAAAACAGTATTATGTCAAATAATTACTTAATGTGTAATGTGTATATCTTCACCTTTATCTCTTCTTCTAGTTGCCGCTTCAGTTCTTCAATCTGCTGGGTGAAAGCCTGTTTCCCTCTAGACAGCTGAGAAATTAAAGCATCTTTTTCCTCCACCTGCCGTCCATATTCACCTGAAAAAGTTTGCAATTGAGACATTTTAATAGCCAAGAGAGCAATTTATGGGGTTCTCCCATTTCCAAATTACAGATGAAAGGGCTGTACCAGATTCTGTCTGCAGACGAGCTCTTTGAGCACTAAGATCACTAATCATGCGCTGATTCTGTTCCTCCTTTGTTTTATATTCACTCAGCTGGTCTTCCAGAGTGCGGCACATCTTCTCCAGATTTGCCTAGTTATCAATTGCACATAAGAAAATGAGTAAACACCTTGATCCAGCCTTCTTTCAGCAGGGAAAAAGGTCCAGAAGATGCAGTTGACATATCTTGGGACTGTACATGTTCACACATTTCAATACATAAGATTTGGAGAAATCATTTATAATATAACCTGATAAAAGTTAAATAATATAAGATTAAAGAAAAATATTGCTATCAAATTCCTAATAAAAATAATTGTGCACCTTGGCTTTGGAGACAGACTCTATGTTACTGGCCAAGTCATCAATCTCCATCTTCATCTCACTCTTCTCCTTCTCCAGCTTCTGCTTCACGCGTTGCAGGTTGTCGATCTGCTCCCCCAGCTCAGCTGTGCTGTCCGCGTGCTTCTTGCGCAGGGCGGCAGCCGTGGCCTCGTGCTGCAGCGTGGCCTCTTCCAGGTCACGGCGCATCTTCTGGAATTCTGCCTCACGCTTCTTGTTCATCTCCACCTGAGCTGCTGTGGCCCCTCCTGCTTCTTCCAGGCGCTCGCTGATCTCCTCCAGCTCCCTGGACAGGTCAGCCCGATGCTTCTCTGCTTTAGCGCGAGAGGTTCTCTCTGCCTCAATTTCCTCCTCCAGCTCCTCAATACGGGCCTGCAGAACAGCAGGGACCCTTCACACCCATGTCCTCCTCGTGCCTGTGCTGCACCTGAGCAAGGCAGGGCAAGGAACAGACACTTGCCTGCAACTCCTTGATCTTCTTCTGAAATTGCATGCCTAGAAGTTGCTCATCCTCGATCTTGCTCTGGATCTGGCTGATTTCAAAGTCTTTCCTTTGGGAAAAGTGAATTGTGTTAGAGCACAAAGGGAAAAGACAAGTGCTGCAGCCCAGCACTCAGGTGCCCCAGAGTCACACTTACTTCTTCAGTTTCTCATCCAGCTGCTGCTTGTCATTCTCCAAATCCATGATGCTGTCCTGGGCCAGCTTCAGGTCCCCTTCCAGTTTCCTCTTAGCTCTCTCCAGGTCCATGCGCAGTTTCTTCTCTTGCTCCAGGGACCCTTCCAGCTAAACACAACAAAACCATCAGTGCTCTAACAGCCAGGCCAGGCTCCACACCTGTCCTGTTCCTCCTCTATGTCTGTGTGCTTACATCGTCCACTTGCTGTTCCAGCTTGATCTTGGCTTTGGTCAGAGTATTGACTTTGTCCTCCTCTGCCTGCAGGTCATCCAGGGTCTGCTGATGGGCCTCTTGGAGGGCTTTCTTCTCTTTTGTCAGCTTCACAATGGTCTCGTCCAAGGCTGCCATCTCCTCAGTCAGGTTTTTCACCTTTGAGAAGAAAAGAGCAAGCACAGATAGAAAATGGTGCTTAAAAACCATAACAAGACAAATCTTTTCCAGAGTGCGAGTGACAGGTTTTGCCTCATACCTTGTTTTCCGTGGCATGTTTTTCCTTCTCCACCTTGGCCAGTGTTAGCTCAAGGTCATCAATGTCTTTCTTCAGCTCTGAACATTCATCCTCCAGTTTCCTCTTCTTGGCTGTCAGCTCAGCATTAATTTCCTCTTCATCCTCTGCCCTTTCAGTCACCTCCTTAATTTTGGCTTCCAGCTGGATTTTGGTTTTGATGAGCTGGTCACACCTTTCCTCAGCATCAGCCAAAGCATCAGCTTCCTGGTAGGGAAATACCATTTTTAGTGATATGTTTTTTGAGGGAATATTGAGGGAATACCCCTCATAGTGCTGGGACTTGGATAGAAGTTTTGTAGTTTAAAATGTTATTCATGATCCTACCAAATGACATATAATATAGAATTGATTTTATATTGTTAGTTTTGAAACAGCCAGATTTAAAAGCTAAAACCAAGTTAAATCTTTTTCAATTTACCTGAAGACATGAATATTTATATATTTGTACAGGGTATAGAATCCAATATTTTCTCATAATTTTGAACATTGGATAAAAGTACATAATCATATCTCAGCATACACAATAAAAAAGTGTCACCCAAGTAATATTTTGACTACAGACACCTCACAGTCCTTACAGAAGCTAGTTATACCTTTGAGAGCACCACTGAACGAATTTGAATTGTACTGAACTGAATCAAATTTTCTATGCTGCTTGAAAATGTATTCGTAAATATCAACCTGGTAGTTACAGTACAATTAGGATAAAGCCCACTGGTGGTACTCACAGACTGAACCTGGAGCTGCAGGTCATTTTTCTCCTGCACCAGTTTCACCATTTTCTCCTCCAGCTCCTTCCGCTTTGCTTCCGACTTTGCAAGCTCCTCCTTGGTTTTCTCAAACTCTTGTTTCATGTTGGCCATTTCCTTCTCAGACTCTGCACTCTTCAGCAAGGGCTTGATCTTGAAGAACAGCTTCATCCATGGCCAGTGTTTGACATTCATGAATGCACGAATGTTGTACTGGATGCAGAAGATGGACTCCCTGAAAGATAAGTAGAAATAATATTCAATATTTATATGATGAAACAATAAGCCAAGTAAAGTACAGTGCACCTGATTTGAAGAAAAGTCTACCTCCTCTCCACCATTCTCTGGTACTCCACCCTCATCAGGAAGCCCCTGCACCTGGCCTGGGTGCGAGTGATGAGCTGTGCCAGCTTCTCATCCCTCATCTCTTCCAAAAGGCCCACCAGCCCAGCTTTGAAGAACACCTTAGGTAAGAACATGAAAACAAGTGCATTGTCTGTACTTGTTTAATGTACTCTGATACCCTGTCCCCCCCATCCCCCCCACCATAACAAACACTATGGAATTTAAGAGCAAAACCACAAACAATATATGTAGTGGTAGACACTCTTTTGTAACTCTAAGCTTCTGTTTACTTGCAGTTGAGGAACTATAATAGCCAGACATTTTTCTTTTATTTATATTCAATCTCAATTCTTTTATTCTACAACTTTGTCTTAAATTAGGAACTTGATTAACTCTTAATAAATCATCTTATGACCATGAATTTCAGTTTATTCGTGTGTTGAGTAATCAAGAATCTGGTTGATTTATTTTACACTATTTCTTATACCCTGTTGGATCATTTACTGTACTATCTGGAGTATGTGAGTATCAGTATCAAGCCATGCAAACCAAAACCACATAGCACTTGAAGCAAACACATCTTTTACCTTAGTGTGACCAAATTTGTATTGAGTATGGTCTATATCAATTGATCCAAGAAGTTTCTCACAAGCCTTCTTGCTGTCAATGAACTGTCCCTCTGGGATAGCACTGGCATTTAATACTTTATATCTGAGGAAGAAAATGGAAGGACTTACTTTGAAGTCCAGAATGCTAAGGGTCTTTTCCAATCTAAGTGATTCTCTGAATAGAAAGAGGTCTGTTGTTGAGACCAGCTGGCAGGTACGTGGCAAGAAAGAGTCTTAAGAAGGGTTGAGAGCAAACAGCACTTGTTAAACTGAAACTTTAGAGAAGGCTTTAGGCACAGGAGGGGAAGGTTAGATTCAAAAAGCTTTTTAGGATGGACAAAGTAATCCAGTAAGAGGATGAATTCTGACCTCTGTTTAAAATCTGCATACAGGACTCTGTTGGGAAATCCTTTCCTGCAAATCCTGATCCCTTCCAGCACGCCGTTACAGCGCAGCTGGTGCAGCACCAGCTCATGCTCCATGGCACCTGGCAATGCAGAGCACAAATACATGCCATGTTCTGCAATACAGTGGGGAAGAGCTGCACCACACTGAAAACCTTCAATATATATGCAAGTCTCTTACCAGGTGTTTTAGTTTCATTTGGGATGATGCACCGTACAAAATGGGGGTGGGTGCTTCTCAGGTTGGTCATCAGCTTGTTTAAATTCTCCTGGGACAGTCATTAAGAAAATCTGATATAAGCAAATGTAATTTCTTAATTTCTGCTGTAAGCATCAAGTCCTCTGAAATGAGATACCATATATAAACAAGCAGAACCCTGACCTCAAGCTCTCTGCACCAGCTTTTCTGACTTTCCACAGATCTTTGCTAAAATTAACTTACTGTACAAAGTTTTTCTGAGTAATGTGTAGGAAAGACTATGCTTTAAACATACAATTTTAATATATTTCACTGAGTCTAGTGGAATGCCTTCATTTAAAAGGATATCCATCTTGTATTGGATGCACTCAGAGAGATAAAGTAGTACCCCTATGAGGCAGTGTGAAGCATTCTGCAGTAGGCATTTAGGCTGGGTCATATGGAGCACACTACATAGAACCACTGTATTTTCCCTACTTAAAGCAAAAGCGACAAAACCAACAAGCAGAGTTTTCAATGTCTAGATTATGCATTTATCTAGTAGGGTAAGGTGAAATGAAACCCAGCCTTAAACAAATGGAAAAACTGTTCATTCAGTGAAATGAAGTATGAGTAGATTAATTGGATGTATACCTAGCAGAATGTGGCCCAAGAACGTCAGAATCTTTTAACAGAACAAAGCCAAAACAAGATTAGCCATAGTAATTGGTGGATTTACTACTCCTCTTAGGAAGAAATAGTGACTTCTCTACTGTACCCGAAAAAGAGCTGAGACAGTCTGGAAGGAAGAACCCTTCTTCTTGGCACCTTTCTTGCCAGCACCAGCACTTGCCTCAGCTAAATTGAAAATAAAACAGATTTTTTTTTTTGCCTTCTTTGATTCCTTTTTACAAGCTGTACATCAGTGAAGACATGGAATTCAAAGAACCAACCTGAATCTGCTCCACCATAGTTGGCAAAGAGTAAAGCCAGGGTCTTCACAGATGATTTCTGGTACAGCCCAATGACAGTTTCATTCAGAGGGTCCTTGTTCTTCTCCAGCCAGCCAGTGATGTTGTAGTCCACTGTGCCAGCGTAATGCACCAGGGAGAAGTGGGCCTCAACCTTGCCTTTGGTAGGTTTTGGCTTCTGGAAGTTGCTGGACTTGCCCAGGTGCTGGTCATAGAGCTTGTTCTTGAAAGAGGTGTCAGTTGCCTTGGGGAACATGCACTCCTCTTCCAGGATGGAGAAGATGCCCATGGGCTGGGAGAAAGCACAAGGGAGACCGATTGTAATTTATCTTTCAGGGCAATAATGACCTTCACCTAGGCACAGTAATGGAACTCAGAGCACACAGATGTGTCAGACAAGTTGAACATGAGCCAACAGTAAACCATGGCAGCAAAGCCACTAGTTCATCCTCAGCTACACTGTGCTGCTAACAGCTTGAGGAAGTTGATCCTTCCCGTCTACTGAGTTCTGAGAAGAAACATCTGGAGTGGTGTTCTAGCTCTTAGCTGCCCAGCACAAGAGAAACATGAACATAAAAGATCCCTTTGGAAAATGAGACCAATAAATTACAGAGATTCCATACATGTAACTGATTTGAACAGGAAGGATACCTTCTCAATGAGCTCAATGCAGGCAGCCAGGTCCATCCCAAAATCAATGAATGTCCATTCAATCCCCTCCTTCTTGTACTCCTCCTGCTCCAGCACGAACATGTGGTGGTTGAAGAACTGTTGCAGTTTCTCATTGGTGAAGTTGATGCACAGCTGCTCAAAGCTGTTAAACTGAAAATAAAATAAGAAAGATGAATATTTGAAGATGCATCAATAATTACAAGACCTCATATTTTAAAATTAAGGAATGCAGTTAACTTGACTTCCCATGTATTTCTTCAGCCTGTTTTATGGCATTATGAAAAAGAGATAAGGATCAAATTAATTGTCCACACAGAAATTTTTTATTGACAAAATTTAAAGATAAATTATATATCCTATTTAAAACAAGACCAAGTTACAGGGAGAAAAAACCCAAGCTTAGGACTATCATGATTACATAGTTTTATAATGTCTTGTTCTTGATCATATGAACAATGAACTGTTTTGATTTGACCATTTTGTACCTTTGATTTTGCACATCTTAAAATAGCACAAGTCCTTTGAAAGGTCATGTTTTTAACTTAAAGAAGACAAATAGCAATAATTTGATGTGATAAATAATGTGATGATACTGTGTTTTCTTTAAAAATGTGTCTCAAATGAATCATAACATTCAGTTGTCACTTCCAAGTAGCTCTTACTTACAAATTTTACTTACATCAAAGATCTCAAAGCCAGCAATGTCCAGGACACCAATGAAGTACTGCCTGGGCTGCTTTGTGTCCAGCTGTTCATTGATGCGAACAACCATCCACAGGAACATTCTCTCATAGAGCGCCTTTGCCAGGGCACCCACAGCATTGTGTACCTACAGGGGAAAAAAACCCAAAAACCTGGAGTAACAATACAGGGCCGAGGAGAATCAAAAAGATAATAATTCTACACATGTTTACAGGTCACATGTTTCTCACCTGCTGTGCTGTTTGGCCCTTGGTCACGTATTCGTTCCCCACCTTGACTCGGGGGTAGCAGAGGGCCTTCAGCATATCAGCTGAGTTCAGACCCATCAGGTAGGCAGCCTTGTCAGCAACTGAAAGGAAAAAGGAAAATTTTATGTCCAATAGGCTTTGAATCCTGGGGCATTCCCTAAAGGATGAGGTTCAGATTTCTGTTCTTTGAAAACCTTTGATAGACTCTCATATAGGGAATCTTCGTAACATCACACTTGCCATCATGCATATTGAGCTTTTCTAAAATAATTTCTGTTTGAAATTCTTCACTGCAGCATGCAGAAGGTAATGAAGTTTTCAAAAATATCCTGGCACAAAACTGAAAACTGAAGCTTGCTAGTCTGAATGTTTGCAGTACACATGCAGCTCAGGAGCTGCAGTGACAACAGTCAGGTACTAATCCATATTCAGGTGATCACAACCACAAAATAGTTAGAGTGGAACACAGAGACAATATCTCTGTTCTCCTTCAGATCCATAGCCTACAGCCTTTTCTGAGCTATTGTTTCTGATGTTGAATAAAACATGTTTGGCTTCATCCTGTTACCAGTGGTGCTCCCCACCTGCTTTGCCCTTTTAACAAGAGGAGACATTGCTCACAGAACTGAAGACAGGGGTTGGAGGTCCTGTGCCAATACAGGAAAAGAATGAAATAATGCCTCTCACAGCTGACTTTCCTGAGCACCTGATAGGTGAAGGTGCATGGGAACATGGTTCCCTGTCATGATAGAACTGAATCACTGGGCTGTTTCACAACTGCAAGCAATATTCCACCAAAGGTATGATTAAGGAACATCCATAACTCCTCACTTCTTGAAAGATTATGAAGACCACTTTAAAGTATTAATTATTCACAGCATAAGTCATATAAATCATGAGATCGGGGAACTCCATGTACTAAGGACAAGGGACAGTTGCTTTTTCCTGGATGACTGTTTTTCTTGGGATCCAAAGTCCAACAGTGAACAACTTTTGCTGTCTTCCACACATGCAGTGGCTTACAGAGGGTTAATTACTTAGTTGCATAATACCTTCTGTGCCTTCAGGCTCTGCCTGCTCCTCTCTTGGTTTCTGCTTGAACTTCAGGTTCCCATAGTGCATGACAGCCCCTGTCAACTTGTAGATGGCTGTTTTCTCATCTGCAGTGAAGCCCAGGATGTCAATGGCACTCTGATAATATAGTGAGCAAAGTGAAATATTTGCATGTTACCTGATGTATGACCTGTGCCTGTTCACCTGTTCTGTGCACTACTTACATCTGTCGCCATCAACTCCTCCTTGTCATCAATGCTGGGGACAGTGATCTCCCCTTGACTCACAAAAGGGAAGTCAAATGGATTGGTGGTAATGAGGAGCATTTCTGAAAACAAATGTGTTCATAGGTTAAATTTAATTAATCTTGTAATATAGTTAAATGCTGCTCAGAGATTTTCCTCTCAAAAGCTCAGTGATATCTCCTACCGATTAGCTCTGGCTTCTTGTTGGACATGATCTGATAAAAGATGTGGTAGCTCCTTTCCGCCTTGAGCTGGAAAGTAACTCTGGACTTCTCCAGCAGATCTGCCCAGGGAGGTACCAAGAGTCAGGCACTTGTGGGAATGTACATGAATGTGGGAATTTGGGAAGGGATGGGAGCAGTCCAGGAGAATCTCTTACAAGTTTCAATGTCAGCAGAAGCCAGTTTGCCTGTGGCCCCAAAGTGGATTCTGATGAATTTGCCCTGTTAAGCAGAAGCAGCAGCAGGTCAGCCTGGATGTGTTCTGCTGACATCTCCTTTGCGTGAAGAACTGCTCCGGCATCATTTATGATGCCATGAGGAGGAGAGATTTTATGCAAAACAAGAACTCACAAAGCGTGAGGAGTTGTCGTTCCTCACGGTCTTGGCGTTTCCAAAGGCCTCCAGCAGTGGGTTGGCGCTGATGATTTGATCCTCAAGCGTTCCCTGCAGGGGAATTATTCAGTGACTGTGTTTAGTTGACAGGGCAATGACAGGCCAAGCGTTCAGTCTGTTCTCCCTGACTCACCTGCATTTTGCCTGATGACTTCTCCTCCTTCTTCTTGTCTCCACTGGCTGCAATTGTTGCAAAGTACTGGATGACACGCTTTGTGTTCACAGTCTTCCCAGCACCGGATTCTCCGCTGCCAAAGCCAAGAGAGAAGCAGAGGGTGCGTGGTCAGGCAGGAGGTGCCCTGGCACCGGGCAGCCCCGCAGGGACCCGCGCAGGGGGTGTACGTACGTGATCAGGATGGACTGGTTCTCCCGATCTGTGAAAGTGGAACAATGAAAGACATGTTAGCAGCGGACCTGGGTAATGCTAAGCTGAATGAGAAGCAAAACTGCAAACTGAAGATGGGGATTCTTCAGAAAGTCCAAGACTACCCCATTCCCATCTATGTCCCAGCAGTATTAAGCATAAGCCCAAATGGATATACTGAACAGTCAGAGGCATCCAGACCTGAGACAAGCTGTGTATCACTTGTGCATCACACAATTTTCCTCAAAAAATGAAATCAAAGTACATACCCAAGTTCAAAATAGAAGAAAAAACAACTTTTTCTTTCTTAACAGTGAAAAATTGTAGAAAACAGACTCAAGGACTATTTCGGCAGTAGGAGAGTGTAGAATTTTGTACAATAAAGTACAAATAACTCACTATGGTAAGTTCATGAATGGTCCTGGGTCAGTTACGCCTGAAATTATTTGCAACATAAATCGACCAAGTTCACAGTCATGTGCTCTGGTGGCTTCAGCTGGTTTGTCACATGCTCCAGTGAGATCAGCAGGGCTCTTTTGGTTAGATTGCTGTGAGGGTAGTCAAGCACTCACCAGTCAGCATGAACTGATAGGCATTGTCAGAGATGGAGAAGATGTGTGGAGGGGCCTCCTGGCGCTTCTTGCCTCGGTAGGCCAACACCACCTCGGGGTTGTACACCGGCAGCCACTTGTAGGGGTTGACGGTGACGCAGAAGAGACCCGAGTAGGTCTGTGAGGAAGGGACACAGCACGTTGGCTTCCGCTGAGCCTGGCCCAGCAGCTCCTGAGGCTGCCCAAAGGAAGCTGCTGCTGCCACTTACGTAGATCATCCAGGCTGCGTAACGCTCTTTGAGGTTGTACAGCACAGCGGGTTCGTGGAGGTGGGTCATCATGGCCATGTCCTCGATTTTGTCATACTTGGGAGGGTTCATGGAGAAGATTTGATCTTCCTTCACGGTCAGGGTCTGTCAGGGGGCAGGAAGGTACATGCATGTCAGCTAAGAATCCAGAGTGGGGATCAAATGTTGTTCTCCAGCCTTGTTTTTTGACTCACCTCTCCCCCTTCAGTCTTGACAGTGACTTTTCCTGATTCCCTGCTCGTGACTGTCCCTTTCACAAAGGATTCTTTAGGATGAACCACAAACACAGATGACTTGGCATCAAAAGGTTTATTTTGGGCTGCAATTCTCTCCTTTTCCGATTTTCGTAGGTAAGGAGCTGCCTCCCCAAAAACAGCCATCTCAGCATCTCCAGAGGCCATGTCTGCACTTTACTGAGGATATGTCAGTAGATGACTCTGAGGAGAAAAAATATGGTACTGATTATTTATTCTGTAACATTTTGGAATATTTTATCCTGTGCCTTGGTGTCTCTTCATACTCCGGGTATTTTAACATGAAATAACTAGAAACTTCATTTTATGTTAAAATAAGATATTTTCATGGACATAGTCTGGGTTTTCAAATATTCATTGATGACCTTTTCAAAACTGTGGATTTGGTGTTTTAAGAATACTGTCCCTGTAAGACAAGAGTGACTTTGTTGATCAAGTTTCACTAAGACATCACTATTAGGAATAGAAATAGAATAAATTGTTAAAAGGATGAACAGTGAAATAAAACTACTGAAAAATTGTAATGTAGGTGACCTACAGTCTTGGAAAACAATGAATCTGTGGGACATTTACCTATTTGATGGTAATGGAGAGTTAGTGGATAATAAATAAATTTTTCTAATTAAATTTGCCACAAAAAAGTGCTTTTAATATTCTGCCACAATTAATTTGCTCTTTGTATTTGTCCCCCTTCACTATAATACCTAAATAATTTCAGCCTGAAAGTTCTGACTTAGGTGAAATAGAATTCAGTCATTGAAATTGGAATTTCCAATGCTATATTAAGATCTCAAATAAATACTTACTGAAAAAATCTAGGAACACACAAGTTCTCAAAAGTTTTTTTAAAAAATATTTCTTCAAGTGATTTATTAAACATCTAGGGTACCTAAATTTAGCCAACTGCACGTGAAAATCCTCTAGCTACTTTAGTAAAATTTATTCCCTCTATTCTTTAGGTAATCAATATATTCTTTTGTCTGGAATAAGAAAACTGATTCCTAAGAAAGCTGAGAATTCTGACACTCTGCAAAGGTGGTTAGAAGGTCTGTATGTTCAGATGATTTAATAATTAATATTTTCTTAAGCAGAATACATGATTTTGCATTTTTTCCTGCTGTGCTTATCTGGTCCCATTCTCCTCCTGCCATAGCAAAGAAGGGAAGGCAGCAAATCTTAATTTATGTAAGGTCAGTTAAGCAGAAGTGAAGAATGTCCCCTTGGAGATTTTCTGTTCTGTCATCAGTGCCCAGAGGCTTCAAACACAGCCTTGGACATCCTCACCACTTTCTTTGCAATCCCACCAGGTTTGCATATAGGGTGAACCAGTGAACCTTCCTGACACCCCACCCAAAAGGATCTGTCTCTGCCCCTAAGAATTAGTAAATCAGCTTCTTACCTCTCGTGACACCAAATGTGTGGCTTGTGGGCTGGCAGCTGGTCAGTACTGTAAAACAGAAATGACAGTTCCCAAATTGCTGCTGCACAAAGTCAAAAGTGAAAATATGCAGGTGTCTTGAAAACAGATTTATAATGGAGTCCCCTCCTGGACAGGAGCACGGGAGGCAGCAGGAATGTGGTGGCACATTAGGCTGCCATCCCCTTCCTGCCAGCCTGCAGACCCCATCCTCTTACCTTGGAGCTTTCTGTGGAGCCAGGGCAGACGTGGTGCAGGGACGTTTTATACGATCTCGCCTGCAGATGCTACAGATGCCTACTCTTTCTTCGGTCAAAAATATTTTGGCAAACCCTCTTTGGTAAAGCATTGTCTGGCAAACTGAACTAAGGGCATAATTGTCATTTGACATGACTAGATATAATTAGAAAATTTTGATGTCTTAGTGGCTATATGAATGCATCTCCTATAAACAATCTTCCAAGGGTGTTAAGGAGAGAATCTGGACTAGTCAAAGCACTTAAAGAACTTGGATTCAGGACTTATGGATTTTATTGCAGTCTTTCCCACCGACTCATTGCACAACCTGGGATGGATTGCTTGGTATGTCTGTGCTGCAGCTACCCCAGCTGTACAATAGATAAAACAGGATGTTAAAAGGTAAACTAGCATTATTAAAACCTTCTGGCAGTTTTGTTGGTTTAACCCTGAAAGCAGAAGTGCTGAAAGCAGAAGTGCAGATGTATAAAAGGTGAGGAGGGTGACAGGCACAGCAGGGTGGTCAGCCAAACACTGAGGCAGGGGGAGGCTGGCTTCTATCTGGGCTTTTAAGTTGATGGGTCTGACAGATGTGAGGCAGCTTTAGGGATACCAGGAAGAGTGTACACACACACACACACACACACACACAAACACACACATAGAGACATATATCTGTGTGCTTCTTTGCATACACTTCAGATTGCAGACAAGCAGGAGATTCTCTAAAATCTGCTCTTGTGAACCCTGTGATGGGTTATACCTGCTGAGACTCCTGATCTGCAGATTAGTGCTGGTGAGCAAGATACTCCCTGCTTTTGCTGCCAACTTAATTTATCCTTAACTAATGCCTGTAACCCTAGGAAGAATAAGTGATTTTAAATGCCTTCCAACTGAAACCAACACGCCTACTTAAAAATGGTAGAAAACTCCTCTTTTAAGTAATACCTATAAAAATAATTTGATGTTTGCACAAACACATCATGTCAGCATGCAGTCCCAGATGTTCTCTACCTGATACATCCTCAGTCCAGCACTTCCATTTCATTATGAATATCTTGCACACTTAGTCCAAAATATCACAGGTATATCAGAGCACTGGGGGTGGCAGACATGCTTGGACAATGCTGATGGAGAGAGGGGAAAGGGATTTACTGGTGGTGCTGGAGAGAGACAGATCTTGTTTTAGGAATAGAGCACGGTCATGTGAGCTGATTTAAATCCTGACAGATTCAGGCTGAGGTACTTAATACCTTCTTTGCCTCAGTCATCAACAGAAAGAGTGGTTATCCTCAAGGCAACCAGCCCCTAAAGCTGTTAGTCAGGTAGAGGAGTAGAATGGACTCACTGCAATCCAGGAGGAATTAGTCAGCAACCTGCTGAGTTGAGACACTCACAAATCTGTGAGGCCAGACAGGATTCACCTGAGGCCACTGAGAAGAAGAAGGCAAGAATTTGCCCAGCCACTCTCCATCATTTATCATTAGTCCTGGCTAACCAGGACTCTCCTATAAGCAGGTGTGAGAGACTGGAAAGATCGATGTCCTGAGATATTTTGGGATGCATGTGTGTGGGTGAAGGGCAGGTCAGACCCTTCCCTGATGAGGCAGTGCACTTCCCCATGTCCCACCCCACCTAGAGCCATGATTCTATGATTCTATGGCTGAGAGTGCTGGGCTAGATCAGCTGATTTTGGGGATGTTGCCTTGCCAGTGGCCAACAGCAAAGCCATTTTACTCAGAGAGATCTTCTGGGTTTTTGCTGTTGTACTGTGCAGGATGTGGACCCAGCTGTGCAAGAGACAGGAGTGAGGCACACAGCCAGGTACCTCTGGGCAGGCAGCTGAGGGAAGTCTGGTTTAAATGGGAAGCAGTCAGTGAGTTGAGATGTCTCCAGGTCTCCACACTCACCAGTGATTTGGGGATTGAATTTAGTGTTAGTAGGTCCCCATAGTTCAGTGGTAGAATATAAAACCTTTTTTTGAAAATGGTCCAAATGTCAGAAGAAGGTTGTGAAGTAGAACACAGCAATGAAAGGGATTCTTTAATCCAGATGGCTTTTGAATGTCTCCAAGGATGGAGATCTCACAATAGCTCTGTGAAACTTGTGCCAGTGCTCAGTCACTCTTACAGGAAAAAAGTATTCCCAGGTTGAAAAGTATTTCACAGGTTGAAAATCTCTGTGTCAGATTGTGCCCATTGCCTCTTGTCTTGTGACTGGGCACCACTAAAAAGGGCCTTGTTCCATCCTCTGTGCACCTCCAGGTATTTATGTCCATGGATATGATTTACCTGATCATTCTCTTCTCCACACTGAACAGTCTGCTCTTTTAGCCTTCCCTTAGGAAAGAGATGCTCCAGTCTCTCATTCATCTTACTGGCCCTTTTCAGGACCCTCTCCAGTAGCTGTGTATCTCTTATACTGGTGAGCTCAGCACTGGACATCATTCCACGTGTGGCCTCAGTGCTGAATTAAGAACAAGGATCACCTCCCTCTACCTGCTGCAACACTCCTCCTAATGCAACACCATTCACCTTCTTCATAGAAAGGACACATTTTTGGCTTGTGTTCAACTTGCTGTCCCCAAAAACCCCCAGGTTCTTTTTTTTGCAGAGCTGCTTTTCATCTGGTCAGCACCCAGCATATACTGGTGCCTGGGCTTGCTCCTCTCCAGATTCAAGGCTTTGGGCTTGCTTTGTGTTATTGGGTCCCAGATGGACCTCAGGGTTTTGCCTTACCAGTACTCAGTTGCACACTGTCCTTAACACAGAAAACACTAAATGTTTAATCGGCCTCGGCAATCGTAGAATCACAGAGACTCAAATCTTACTGCCATGTTTATCTGTATTGTTAATTAAGTTATAAAAACTTATTTTATTAAAGATAAAATGTTAAAACATCAACTGCTTTCACTTGAAAGCTCTAAATTCACCCCCATTTCCTTTTTTCCTCTTTTGCATTAATGAAATAGGACACAGAAAACGAGAATTTCTCTTTCAGTATTTTGAGTTGCTATTTTAAAATACCTTTTTGATGGGTTTTGGAACTAAAGCAATGGCAGCTGTAAGAGCATGCATTTTGTATACAAGTAGTGTATGAACTCTCAGGCAATGTCTATAGGGGAAAGCCACTACATTTGTGGAGGCTGGAAGAGGAGACAGGAGAAAATGCAAAAAAAAAAAGATTGGGCAAATAACCCAGCACTCCATGTTGTAGTGTATGACATAAAGCTCATGAAAAGTGAAAAGTGAAGTGTTTGGTCAGCTGTCATAAGCATCACTGGATAGCAGTCTAAGGTACTGAGCATTTGCTTTGGATTTGGTTTAATTTATATAGCTCTTCTCTTTCACCAAGGTATCATTTATATGACACTGGTATAGTAGTCTTTTACAAAGAAGTAACAAGTCTCTAATCTGAAATGGAATATTCAGATTTCACTGTAGTTTCTTCACTCTCTAGATCCCAAAAAATTACTTCAGAGGAAATTTTGTCATGCTCCCTCTATCCAGGTACAACAAGGAGCAATCTGTCCAGCATGTAATTTGTTGAAAGAAGTGCAAGAACCTCAAAGAAAAAACAAACAAACAAACAAACAAAAAAACCCATTAATATTCTGTCAATTCTATTTCCATCTCTGCAGGTTGAACTTCACTGGGACCAGAAGCAAACCACAGCAGAGATAAATGGGAAAATGGGAAGAGGCAGGCTGGAAGCCATCTCTGAATACAGACTGTGCTGCACAGCAATGCAGTGTCATCAAGGTGCACATTCCCCATGGAGGAGAAAGGATTCAGTCGTGCTGAAAATAGCTCCTTCTTGAGACAGTGATCAGATCAGACAGCTGCTCCCTTTCTGCCAGGGCCTAAGATATGTACTTTAGTCTACCCACCCCAGAAGTTAACTGAGAGATAAAGAGTGAGAAGGCACTTTTTAGCCAGGCAGCAGCCAGGCTGGGGAGGGCAAGAGGAAGTTCCTGCAGGTGCTGTGTGCTGGCCACTGGGAACCTCCCCCTCCTGCCTGTTCAGACTCATCAAGCTCATGGACTGGAAACACAAGAATGGCCTGTATGGGTGGAGGTTTTGCAGTAGGAAAAGGAATGTTTCCTTGTAGTCTTTACCCCTGGGAGCTACTATCAGGCTATATGCTCTGTGATTCTCTGAGACAGACAGCCCTCCAAGGTGGCCCCTCTGGCTGGGGGAAGTCTCCAGGTGGCCCCTCTGGCTGGGGGTGTGTTCAGGTGGCCACTCCCGTGCAGCTGAAGCTGTGGCCATCAGTGAAATCTTTGATTTCACTTCATTCAATTAACAGACAGGGAATTCCATGTCACTTGCCAAAGCATATCCCTCCAGAACACCAAATCCATAATATTGCTTCTCATGAACATCAGCTGAGATGTCCTCAGCAGCAGCAGCTGGCTTTGGTGGCTTTCAGTCCTTCAAGAGCAGTGTGACCTGCAGGCAGAGATGTGTGGAGCTCACTGGGACAGCGAAATACATCACATCACATCTGGAAGGAGCTCTACCAGGTGAGGAGCAGTAGGGCAGAGTATAGGAGATTATATGCATTACCACAAGCTGGACATATTCTCAGTGGTAACTGTATGCTGGTAAGCATTTCTCCAGGTCCATCACAGGAATTTAGGGGTGTGGTTTAAACATTTCTTTTTCATTCTGAGTTGCCAGACATGATTTTTCAGAAACATATTTATGATACAGCACTAACATCACCTCTGTTGGTTATTTCTGACAATAACATAACATCAAAGGAAATAAGATTGCATGACATCCCTACCCATGTCAGGGAGATTGTATTAGGTGAGATTTAAAGGTGTCTTCAACCCAAACTCTTCTGTGATCTGTGAGACTCTCCGAATAGCTCTACTGGGTGACTCCAAAGGAACAGGCAGACTCTCACACCCAAGACATTTGTCATCATCCCACTCTCCCCAGACACCCACCCTGTGCATGACATTCCACCCAGGTGGTGACACCTTATAGAGAAAAAAAACACCTCAAGATGGTGAAAAATGTCATGCGAATGGAACAAAAATCAAGTAATTTACACATGGAAAACTGTACTGAAAACAGCAATGTGTTCTGTGTGTCCCTGCCAGTAACAGGAGACAGAAGCACAAGCACATTCCTACAATCTCTATATGAAGCCTAAGAAGCCTTTGGCCTTCTCAGGTCTCAGTGACCTATTTGTACCCCCACGTGGAGCCTGTAATGGTCATGGGATAGAGCAGATATCGTGGGATATCAGGGGATATCAGGGATCCCCTTGCACACTCTGCTAGTGAGCCCTGGGAGGCTGGAGAGGGCTCAGAGGTGCTCACCTGCTGCTCCAGTAGGAAACCTCCTGCTGTGGGTCAAGGGCCTGTAGAGCAGCTCAGGTGCCTTACACAGACAGCAGTGTCTACTTAGAGCCTGGGAAAAGGTCATTGCAGCTCCTTCTTTGGTGACTGGGGTCCCTGATGCCCTGAGAAGGAATTGAGATGTGCTCAGGGCCATGGAGGAACTAGGAATGAGCAGGATCTGCATGGATGTGCTGCTCCTCTGAGCACATGTTACAGCTGAGGTGAAAGGAAGTCAGTCCTGCATGCGGTGGGTCACTACTGGTGATTACTCTGCCCTACTTCAACCAAATCAACTTGGGGGTGACTGGTGCCCAGACCCTGATAAACTATGGTAGAAATTCCAAATGTTCAATCTATACACATCTGTTCATTGTTGACACACACATTTGATGTGTTATCAACTCTCTTAACACGATGTCACACAGGGAACAGACAAGTAGCTGTGCTTGGGCATGCTTCTGAAATTGGGTTCCTTTCAATGACAGTGGGTGAGACTCAAGAGCGGCACAGCCCAGCTCACAGAGCAGTGGGGAGACAGCAGAAAACTTTAATTTGGAGTAAGAACTCTCCTCTGAGTATCAGAGCTGTGCTGTTAATCAGACTCCTCATGTTCCCAGCAAACACCAGCGGAAGAGCTGGCCTAGGAGGTGACATTCAGGATGTCCTTTCTGTCACCCACCAGAGCAGCTGAGGAGCTCCTGTTACAGAGCAGGGGAGTGGGGTGGGCAGGCTAAGACGCCTCCGGGTAAGACAAAGTCAAAAGATGCCAAGTGGCAAAAGGGGGAGGGAAGGAGAACTAGGATTAGGTGCATAATATTAGCACAAGCAGCAACTGTATCCTAAATAAGACAGCAATGAGGTGGTGTCTTCCTCAGTTGGCACTCATTTGGGACAGATGCACAAATCCTACTTCTGGGCAGATTTCAGAGCTGTATATGGAAATAAACTGGTATGACATTTCTATAAGTCTGCTCACTTTAAAAATTAGGCTTTTCAAAATTAAGACAACCCAGTGGATTACCACAGAATTTTCTGAGTGATACTCACTGTAATGAAGTTGCCAAGAGGATAGACAGCAGAATTTTCTAGTGCCCCTTCTAAACTAACTTCTTCTTGCAGAAAAGTTCCTTTTGCATCCTTAGAAAATTTATCAACAGTTTCATTATTTTATATTGAAAGACAGATTCCCTTGTGGGTCAGGCTAAACATTTCTTTAATTGCTCTTTGCATTCATCTCATGTGCCAAGGGAAGAATGAATACAAATCCCTGCTGCTCCTGAAGGGCAAATCGGTTGTGCAAAGCAGAGCAGCTCCAGGTTTTTTTCTTGGATGATCCTACATAAAATATATGCCACAGGATGTGCTCAAAAAGAGTGACAAGCCAGGTCACTGTGGGGTGAGCTACAGCTCAAAACTTGGCCCACTCTGCACCACTCCCATCCACTTTCCCTGTGCCAGAGAGAAAAGCAGCTCTTGAGGCTGCTGGACCACAACCCAGCCTACCTGCCCTGCCTGGGGAGCTGAGTTCTGGCCATGCTGGGGACTTCCAGGCTCCACCTGTGAGTAGCCTCTGAATTCTTCAGCCCTCTGGGAAGGTCTGGATTTCTCTCTGGCCTCCTAGTACAGTTTGTGTTCCCAGGTTTGGGAAATGCTGCTTGAGGATTTGAGAACAAATCTCTGCAGTGCACACAGCTCTGCTCAGCACCATGCCTGGGCATGAGTGACAAACCTTGTATCTTCTCAGCAGTAATGAAGCAACAGAATAAATACAGCAAATCATTTCTTCAGAACTAAGCTTTACAAAGAATTTCAGAGGTAGGGTATGAGTTAGTTGTTTGCAGATTATCATTGTAGTGCTTCTCAGCAGTTCCCCTCAGATTTCTCCTGACTTTTTGTCCCCAAACTGTTCTGAGTTGTCATTTCTTCCACCCCCACATCCTCTACTGTCTTATCATTTATTTCTTTACCTTGCACACATGCATCTTGCTTTCCTCCTCCCGGACCCATTCTGAACTCCCCAGCACTGTTTCAACCCCAGCTCAGTTCTGTGCTTAGTCTTCCACATTGTCTTCTACCATTTTGTTTCTGCAACAAGACTCACAATACATCAAGTTCAGCTACTCACACCTAACACACCGTGGCCCAGCTCTATTTGATCTGAACATGTTCAACAGTCTGCTCCTGCTCCACTTGGCTAAAAGAGGGGACAAGACTTTCTGCAATGCTGCTGTTCCTGCAGCAAGCCCTGCCTCTGCTTTCCTCACCACGGAAGGGATTCACGAACTGGGGCCTCTTGCTGATCTGCAAAGCAAAAATGGCCTTCTGTGCCTACAGGCATTGCATTAATTTGTTGGTTTACCCAAGAAGGGTACACCTTGAGAGAAGGGTGGCCCCATCCACCCTGAGGAGCCCCAGCTGAGTGCTGGAAGTACCTGGGCAGCTGCTGTGTTGCCCCTGGACAGCACATCCCAGCAGGGAATGGCCATGGAGCTGGGCTGGCACAGGGCCATTGCACAGGCTCCAGTGGGGAGCACTCTGGATTCAGGCTCTGAGCAGGGAGAGCACGCTGGGGCCCCATTCTGATGTTTAACCTTTCAGCTGGCAATGGAGCTGTGCTGCAGCCAGTCTCTCCGGGGTAAGAATAGCAGCTGCTGCCTTGGGACACAGCACACGTGTCCAGCTCCTCCACGGCAGCACGTTGCGCTGCCACATAGAAGGCAGCCTACCCGCCCAGGAATGTCTTCAGGCACTATTCGTGGAAGCAAACCATCCCCACAAACAGGCACGACCCCGCACAGGAGTCTTAGGAGAGCGGGGCTATTTTGGGCTTTTGACACTGAGGATGAAAGGGGACACGTGATGGGCTGATCCTCCTGGTAGGGGCCTCCTGCAAAGCTCCTTTCAGCCTTGTCCCCTCCTCTAGCAATGGCTCTTGTGAAGGCTGAGAGGCAATTTGGGGTGGCCTTGGAGCACAGGAGAGGGCAGAGGGAGCTGTGAGTTTGCTGGAGGACAGGGCCAGCCCTCAGTGCCATTGGCTGTGCCCAGGGCAGCTCTGGCCTGAGGGTGTGCACCTGTCCCTGAGCTCAGGGCATGGGGCTGCCTGCTTGATTCTCAACCATACCCATGACAGAGAGAGAGATAGCAGAGAGTATAGTAAGGCTCCAAAAAACTTGCTGAAAGCATGCATGAAATACAAATCCTTTGCATCCATGTGAGTATTTACTTCTTTCCATCTGAAGCTCTCCATTTCAGAGTGGTTCTTCAGCACCAGCAATGTTTGAGAGGTCTGTTTTCCTCTTCCCAGCCATCACAAATTCCCTCCCCAACTTACTCCCATCCTTTTAACATCCTCTTACTGGTATGGATTTCTTTCATTCCACTTTTTTTTTTTTTTGGTCTCATTTATTTCTGTTTAATTTACCTTGCTTTGTGAAAAGTTGCAGATTAAACTGTCAGAGGAAAGATCACCACTTTCCCAGAAGGGTTTTCTGGCTGGATCAACCAGCCAAGCTGGTCTCCCTTGTGACTCCAGCAGTGTTAGCAGGCAGGAACAAGTGGTCAGGGGACTGTGTGTGTATAGGGTAGTTTATAAAGTGCTGCCACTAAATGCAATCCCACACCCCTGGGGGTCAGTCTCATGCTAGCTCCTGGAAGGAGGGCACTTGGCACAGTCACAGCCTTTTAAGCCATTACCATGGATATCCAGCACTGCTGCAGACAAAGACTCCATCAGTTCAGCCACCAGACAAGAGCCACAACTCCTCATGCATGGTCAAGTTATTTTTCCAGCAGCCTAATAAGTCACCCTCCTAAATCTGGCTTTGCCAACACGTCCGTGCTTGTTGGACATCCCCTGTGTCTGTCAGAACACATTACAATGGGTGTGGGCACTGTGCACACAGGTCAACTCTTGGCTGCTCACTTCAAGGTCAGGCTGGTGATAAAGTCAGTCTTTACCCCCATTTGGTGCCATATGCTGTGATTCAGGTTCCTGTGGATCACCTTGCCTGGTGGTGACTGAACCAGGGCCTCAGCACATGGTCTGTGGTGTAGCAGGTTCTGCAACAGGGCTGTGTGCTTCTCTGAGGATCCCCAGCACTGCAGGGTTCATCTTGTGCTGCCCGGGACCATCATGGCTCAGGTACAGGCCAATCTTCTTTGCAGAAACCCAAGCTGTGAGGATTTGTGCCCCATGGCCATGCATTTCTTTCAATGTCTTTAATTTCTTACTGTATACAATTGGCAGTGCAGGCTTTCCACAGAGGTCCATTGGTACCAGCAGGCCCTGAGGCCAAACCTGCCCTTGTGCTCTCAGATCCTCCCCTCCAAACCAGCCAGACCTACATGTACAGTGTGTTATGCCAACACAAGCACCATAGTCCTGGATAGAGTCAGCCTGGGGACTCCAGGTGCTGGGTGGGAAAGCCAGGATTTGGCATCTGCCATTCAGCCAACCCTGACATGAGTCAGAGCCAACACAAACCAAAAGTGAATTCCACTTTATGACATGGCAAAGAGCTGCACTGCCAGCAGAAGGGAGCTGGTGCAGAGAAGGTAGAGATTATCCTGCTAAAGTCACATCCATGCAGAGCCTTGCAGGGCTGCTGGGGCTGCTGTGCTCTGCTCCCTGTGCTTTGAGTCTCAAAGAACCAGGGACTGTGTAGCTGGGGCAAGAGCCAACAGCAAAATTTGTACCAAAAGCAGGCAAGAGGCTGGGAGGATTACATGACATTTCCATGTTGATGCCTGGATACTCTGGAATGAATAATGACAGGCTGGTAAGGGTTACCAGACTTGACTAGCAGTTAGTAATTTTCTGTTGATTTTGCACAGCTACTCCTAAACAGTCACAAGTGTTTTTCTGCACGTTTATGAAGTAGAGCATTGCACTGAGTAAACCAGGCATTTGACATGGTGGGCTAGGGTCAGTGACATGGCCTAGGAGCACAGCAGGACTTTGGATTGCATCCTGAAGCACAGCACTGTGTCATGAGCTGCCGAGAACAAGGTACAGCTGGTCTCCTGAGAATGTGCTGCTTGCAGGATACAGGAGCTGAAACAGAATTCATCCCTTGGGAAAGCAAAAAGCCTGTCAAACCTCTAGGTTTTAAATTCAGGATAAAATTGGTCAAACTGGTCACAGAAGCAGTGAGACTCAAACTCTCAGTTTTGACTAATTTTAGTAACAAAATGAGACTTTCATTTAAACATTCACATTTGGAGCATCTGAAGTTGCAGATATCTATTTTATTGACACGGCACAGCAGCAAAGACAGAAGATATTTGTGTTCATAAACGAAGGGAAAATTACTTCTGTAGCTGGAGAGATACTTTGTGGAAGTTCTAGTTACCCCAGAGGAAGCTCATTTTTCAGTTTTTAACACCACCTAGAAAGGAGAGGCTTTGTTTAATCTACACATGCCAAGATGAGTCTTTTGATCCCTAAAATCATCCATCCCAGTGCACCATCCATCTAGGATGTGCAAGTGGAGCCCAAGCCAATGCAGAGATGTCTGGAACCCTTAAAACCGCTGTGTGAGTTGAATTTATGCAGGTAACACCAGGATGGCCTCCATCCACAGCTGAAGTGTGAAGAAAAGATTAATTCCATTATTTCACTGGCAAAATGAGGACACATGAACTGCTAAGCTTATTCCATCTTAAGAGGGGCAAGAAACAGCAAGGTCAAAGCCTTGCATTACAGGCTTGGAACAGGCACAGTCTGTCACCAGGCTGTGTTTTACGATCTCTGAACTTCTTTTCCTCCTTTTCCCCTTACAACAAGGCCCCAGTCTTGTGGGAAGAAAGCTTTCAAGTCTTTATGAACATTCTGTTACCTGCTTTCAGAAAATTCCCTTTCTTCTTTAGCACACAGAAAACAACCCAAAGCAAACACATGATAAAAACATGTAAAAAAATAAAAATCTGCAAAGCAGACACATTAATTCTCTCACACTAAGTATTTTCTAACATATCCCAGGTGCAGGGGAGTATCAGGCACCTTAAAGCATGATCTCAACCTACAGGATATTGCAGAGTAGTCCACAGTCAGTCTATTTAACCAGCCTTCACCTGGGGACATCCAATAGAAGACACCTGAAATCTTGCCTCTGTTTGGGCTTCCAATTCAATTAGAGATTGAGCATTCTCTCTGTAAGGTTCTCTCATGTCTGGAGACTTTGCTCATGAACCTGGACTCAGTCATCCTGGTGCATCCCCTGGGGTGTTGGCAAGATAGACTGGCAGGCACTGAGTCAAAGCCTTTTACTGGTGCACAGCTTTAGGTGAGGGAAAGAGGGCTCTGCAGAGGGCCAAATTGATGGGCCAGATAAAACAATAAGAAGTTCAAGAAGACCAAGTGGCAGTGTTGGTCACAACAGTCACCTACGGGGGTGGGTACAGGCTGGGGACACTTAGAGGCTGGACAGCAGCCAGGCAGAAAGGGGCCAGCAGATGCTGGTTGACAGCTGACTGAACATGAGCCAGCAGTGTGCCCATGTGGCCAAGAAGGCCAATGGCACCTGGTCTGAATCAGGAACAGTGTGGCAGGACCAGGGCAGTGATTCCTCTGCTGTACCCAGCGCTGGTGAGGCCACACCTGGAGTGCCGTGTCCTGTTCTGGGCCCCTCGGTTTAGGAGCGATGTGGAGATGCTGCAGGGTGCCCACAGAAGGGGGTGAGGGGTCTGGAACACAATTCCTGTGAGGAGAGGCTGAGGGAGCTGGGGATGTTTATCCTGGAGAAGAGGAGGCTCAGGGCAGACCTCATCACTCCACAACTCCCTGACAGGAGGGAGCAGCCAGGGTGGGGTCGGGCTCTGCTCCCAGGGAACAGCGACAGGACAGGAGGACACAGCCTTGAGCTGAACCGGGGGGGTTCAGCTTGGACATCAGGAAGAAATTGTTCACAGAAAGGAACACTGGAATGGGCTGCCCAGGGAGCTGGGGGAGTCACCATCCCTGGAGGTGTTTGACAAAGCCTGGATGTGGCACTTGGGGCCATGCTTTAGTTGACAAGGTGGTGTTGGGCCACAGGTTGCATTCCATGATCTCAAAGGTCTTTTCCAGCCTGGGTAATTTTGTGACTGTGTGTGATTCTGTGACTCACTGAAAGCTGCAGACCAGCCTCTGGAAGAATCAACATTGTCTGTTGAGTCTCAGGCCAGATCCTTCAGGAGAAAGCAGATTCTCCATAGCGTCTCTTCTAGTGTGAAAATGCTTTATGAGAAAGACGATTCTGCAGAACGCTGTCTGAAGCCAAAGTTCTTCATTTCCTGGATACATGCTCTAGGTACTACTTACCCTTCCAAAATATGGACTGAAAGTATTTTACCTCCAACCACAAACTAATCTAGACTAGTGCAGCCAAAAGGCATTACACCTGCTCAGATTACACGAGGAAAGGCAGCTCTAGATCTTGTACCACTCTTGGGTTGGAGATAGACCACTGCCCAGGAAGTTCAGCTAAGGACACAGAGCTTCTGTTCTTCCTTCAATGAGAATGCTAGCTCTGCCTGAGGTTCAGAGAAGGGCTGTGCTAGAAATGTTCAGAGCTAGGCTGACTCTCATTACTTTCACTTTATGAGGCAACTTCTTAAATCTGAAACTAATGTGATGAAACTGGCCAGAAGATTCATGCTCAGCATCAGAGCCAGAAACAACAGAGTCACAGAAATGCAATTCCCAAAATGATGTGAGCTGGAAGGGACCTCCAAAGGTAATCTAGTCCAAAACCCCTGCCATGAGCAGGGACATCCTTCACTAGACAAAGCTGCTCAGAGTCTCACCCAACGAGAGCCTCAACATTTCCAATGATGGGGATCCACAACTTCTCTGGGAAAGTGTGCCAGCGCCTCACTACTCTCATCATATATATTTCTTACTTATAGTCAATATAAACATACCCTGTCTCAGTTTAAAACCATCACCCCTTGCCCTGTTACTAAAAGTCCTTGTAAGGAGTCTTTCACTGTCTTTTTCATAAGACCCATTTAAGGGCGCCAGAATAAAGTCTGCTCAGAGCCTTCTATTCTTCAGGCTGGACTACCCCAACCAACTTAGCTTGTCCTTAAAAGCCCCTTCCTTCCAGAGCTGTCCTTTCCAAACGATGCCTGTACCACTGGCAAGGCACAAATCTGCTGCTAGACTCATTTTGAGCAAACAGCACACCTGAAGTAAAGCCTTACCTTTGTAAGGGCTTTCTCGGGCCTTAGCTCTGAGTTTAGTTACTTGGCTCTCAGCAATATCTGCCCTTTCCAGGGCCTCACCTATCTTGTGCAGTGCATTTCTCAGTTTGGAGAGATCAGTATTGGCTTGTTCACCCTGAAATTACAAAACCAAAAAATTAAAACCATCTGGCAACATGCTGGGGCACAGAGACAACTTTTAAACTAACAGTCCTATAAACAGGTAAATAAGTATTTGCTTCATTTTAGTGACTCACAGCTTCCTCAGCTTGTCTTCTGTAGGATTTGATTTTCATCTGCATTTCATCTGCCAGATGTTGTAACCTAATCATGTTCTTCTTTTGTTCTTCATACTGTGGAAAGAGAATGTGCAATTTTATATTCTTAGGAGAAAAAACATCAGAATTGCTTTCTATTTTTACCCACCTGAAAAGTGAGCTCTTTGTAACGCCGTTCATATTTGCAGATGTTTTTCATAGCCTCTGAGGATTGTTTATGTTTTTCTTCCAGTTCAACTTCTAATTCTCGGATCTGGTGAATTAATCAGCAGTTGGCTTAAGCTCTCACATAGGATTTGGAGAACAAAGATGTTTCTGACACCCATGTTCAGTGCTGGTACCCACCCTGGCCTCAAGCTTCTGAATCTGCTTCTTCCCTCCCTTCAGTGCCAGCTGCTCAGCCTCTTCCAGACGAAGCTGCAGGTCCTTCACAGTCTGGTCCAGGTTCTTCTTCATCCTCTCCAGGTGGGCACTGGTGTCCTGCTCCTTCTTCAGCTCTTCTGCCATCCTGGCTGCCTTGGAAGGGAGATGACACAAGAAACTGGAAGAATGTGAAACAACAGCACGTACTGTGCACCAGCAGATGATTAACCCCTGTGTCCTGCTGACCATTCCTGCTGCCCCACTCCCTATTTTGTTTAGTTTTTTTTTTTTTTTCCCATGACATTATAATGGCAAAAACATGACAGGAAATAGGGGAAGAGATAGGAAAATTCTGCCTTACTGCACACAGAGCTGGAGTGATAGAAATGGTAAATGTTCTGTCTCACTGCATGGTCCCACTGTGACCTCACTAACAGCTGGGTGCTGGGGGAAAACAACCAGAGCAACAGCAGAGTCTGGGAACAGAACATAGCACACCTGAAAGATTTCTGTGCTCAACACACCTGGGGTGTGCTGAGTGCCGTGCTTCAGTGCTTGCCCTGCTACTGCCACAACCTCCTGGATGGCAGTGTCGCAAAGGTACAAAATAGTTTAAAATAATCTGTTATTCAACACAAACTAAGATTTATTTTGCTCTCAAACATCAGACTCCTACACAATATAATTAAGCATTTTGGTGAGATTTTGAGTGACGTTATAATTAATGGTATAATTATATAATTATAATTACAATTATAATTAATGCAGGATTCAACAAATTGCTTTGGCAGCAAAATATCCGAAATGGTCTAAATTGAAAAACGTGACCACTAGAAGTTTTAAATAAATACATATGTATATGTGTGCATAATTCATTGTAATGTTTTCTTTCTCTTTTATTCAAAAAGCACAGACATCATTAAAATACAAGAACACCTCAACATGAGGAAGAGCTTTTTTCCATGGAGGGTGGCAGAGCATGGAACAGCTGCCCGGGGTGGGGGGGGGGGGGTGGTGGCATGGAGTCTCCCTCTCTGGAGACATTCCAAACCTGCCTGGACACATTCCTGTGTCACCTGCTGCAGGTGACCCTTCCTGGACAGAGGAGTTGAAGTAGATGATCTTTAGAGGTCTCTTCCAATCCTAATGATTCTGAGATTCTATTTGATTTCTTTTCCATTTAATGAGCAAGTTGAAAAGTTTTCTTTCTATTTTAATTCCACATAATGTATCTAAGATTTTGGTTTGATCCTCTGCATCAAAAATCATTAGCAGATTGAGTCCCATGACATGCCAGTCCTATTGCCTTTACAGATCTTTACAGAGCTTTACAGATCTTGCATGGGAGGATTAAGCACCAATTTTGAATGGAAATTTGCAATTCTCATTTTAAAAATTGTTAAATAGGATTTTGCATAGATAACTATTTCAGATACCTTAGCCACTTTACTGGTTTCGATACTGCAGGATTTCTCTGTAGATTTTGTTTTCATGCAGCACTGAGGAAAGTTATTTTGTTTTCAACTGACTAAATGTGAATTTAGTTCTTTATGATGGCAACAGCCCCATCTGTCAGCAGGACATGTTCCCTGTTGCTCTACTCCTCCTCTGACACAAAGCCTTTTCAACCAAGCCCACAGACTGGTTCCTTGTCCAACATGTAACAAGAGTATTTACATTAACTCCCAGCAGCAATGCCACTGAAAGCCTTGAAAATTCAAAGTGAAAACCACAGTAACATCCTCACATCTGTCATTGCCTTCTTAGCTCTTTCTTCAGCACTTTTTGCTTCATTAGCAACATCCTCTATCTCTGCTTGGAGTTGTGCCATATCAGTTTCAAGCTTCTTCTTTGTATTAAAAAGGCTGGTGTTCTATAAAGGAGAAAGAGAGTGGCTTTGAGTGTCTGTCTTTGGTCTCTTACACACAGAGACCATCAATAACTATTCATTCCACCATCAATCTCTGGACCCCAAAATACATCAGTCTTGGCAAAGCAAATTACCTGGGTGTGGAGGAGCTGTGCACGTTCAGTGGCATCCAGAAGCTCCTGCTCAGCCACTTTCCTTGACCTCTCTGTCTGCTCCAGGGCTGCCCGGAGCTCCTCAACTTCAGCCTGCAGCAGGTTTGCTCTGCGCTCCACCATGGCCACCTGCTCCTTCAGGTCGTCCTGTGCTCTGACAGCATCATCCAAGTGCAGCTGGGTATCCTGTATTTGAAGAGCCAGTTTTGTCCTAATGAATTTCTTGAATACTGTGCTTAAAAATTAAATCAACCAGAAGGTAAAGCAAGACCTTGAGAGCTCCCTGGATGCTGTGCAGGTGTTTCTGTGCCTCTGCAGCCTGACGGTTGGCATGGCTCAGCTGAATCTCCATTTCATTCAGGTCTCCCTCCATCTTCTTCTTCAGCCTCAGGGCTTCATTCCTGCTCCTGATCTCAGCATCCAAAACACCTTTCATTGTCTCCACAATCCTTTCATGGTTCTTTTTTAGTTGGTTGATCTCCTCATCCTTATCAGCTATTTTTTTGCTGATTTCTGACTTTATCTGAGTCAGCTCTTGGTTGACACCAAGGATTTTGACTTCTTCATGCTCAAGAGCTGCCTTTAAAAGAAAAAGGGGGAAAAACAAAGATGAAGGTAACATTTCAGAGAACATGATTATTGAGGTGATACTCAGTAATTTCACAGAACTTCCGAAGCTTGTGGCAATCATCCTTGCACACAGCTACTGCCAGAAAAGGGAACAGAAAACTGCTCAGCATGCTCTTTACTACTAACAGTAAGATTTAAACTAACTCACCTCTGCCTCCTCCAAAGCTAATTGCAGACCTTTTTTTTCTATTTCAGCTTGATTTTTGGCTTTCTCAAGGTTTCTGATCATTTTGCCATTTGCAGTAATTTGCTCTGTGAGATCAGCTGCTTCCTCTGTGAGAGAAAAATGGCATCAGCCAGAGGAGCTGAACTCCATGCTTTGTTGCTGCAGTCAGCACCCCTTTTGCACACATAAATATGTATACAAAAATGTACACATGTACACAATGGTACACACGTCTGTAAATATGTACAGATTAAACCAGACACAACCAACTCATTCAGGCCAAGTGGGCACTGGTGTGGTTTCAGAGCCCTCCTTACAGAGAGCCTGGAAGAGCCCTGAATGTGTTGCATCTATGTACAGGCCATCAGGGTCTAAAACTACCTGTCTAGTCATTGTCTTCAGTGCATCTCTAAAACTCACTTTCATGAGCTGCTCAGTCTCCCAGTCACTACCTTTGCCTGGGAATGGCACTTCAATGTCTGCAGCAGATCAGAGGGCCAGGACATTTGCTTTATTAGCTTAATCACTTTACAAACATGCTTGACAACTTTTGGTAAGACACTGATATTCTGCATTGAGATGGAGAGCACAGGAAGGACGACAGAGTGCTGTCACTTGGTGCCCTTCTGCAGACATGGGTGTGCTCCAGGAGCACACCTTGCTCTGGTGGGTCTGTGAAAGCTAATGGGAAACCAGAGCCAAACACGTACGCTGGAGAGCAGAGTTCTCCCGTTTGATTGTTACAAGCTGATCTGAGGTTTCCTCATAGGCATTTTTCACTCTGAAAAGCTCGGTGTTCAGCAAGCCTGTTTCTTTAGAGAGAGCTTCCCGCTCCAGCTGGCTCTCCTCATACTTCCCCTTCCACTCTGCCATGACCTGGAAAACATCATAGAATCATAGAACGCTTTGGGTTGGATGGAACATCAAAAATCACTTAGTACCAAATCCCTTGCCACAGACAGGGACACCTTCCACTAATCCCAGGTTGCTCCAAGCCCTGTCCAACCCAGCCTTGGACACTCACGGGGATGGGGCAGCCACATCTTCTCAGCCTGTGCCAGGGTCTCCCCACTCTCACAGGGCAGAATGTCATCCTAATATCCAATCTAAACCTACCTTCTATCAGTGTGAAGCCATTCCACCTTGTCCTGTCTCTCCAGCCCCTTGTAAACAGTTTCTCTCCATTTTTCTTGTAGCTCCCTTTAGGCACTGGAAGACCACAATTAGGTAACCCCCATACTTCTGTTCCCTCATCTGAACAATCACGATTTTCTCAGCCTTTTGTTATAGGAGAAGCTATTATGTTTAATTTCCTGCTAGTACTGAAAAAGTTATTTTATCTGTGACAACATTTTGTACTAGATAAGTAATGCAGTCTCTGAAACCAGGACAAATTCCTACTTCCATGGCCTAGTTGCTCTAGTTAGATTCACCTTGACTTCAGCATTGACTGGTGTACAGAGTGTTAGTTTGGCTTTCTGGAAGGCTACAATTGAAAGATACTGTGCTCATTTATCACCTTATCAAAATTCTGCTGTTTCCTGTCAAGGGCAGCTGCTGATGTGTTTGCTCTCTCTATGTCCAGTGTCAGATCCTCCACCTCCCCCTGCAGCTTAAACTTCATCTTCTCCAAGGAGGCACACTTGGCATTCAGCATGTCTGCCTGCTGCCCTGCTTCCTGGAGACGCTGAGAGAGCTTTTTCCTTAAGGCACATAAATAAAACAAGCATACAATTTAAAAAATCATCACATGTGTCTCATTTTAATTAAGACAATATGCAACAACCCCCTCCAAAAAAAATTAGGTAAGGCTGCTAAAAGTGGATCTATATTCTGCCCAATATACATCTGGACAGCTCATGTCATCTATTCTGTACTTGGCCTCCTCGAGCTCCTCCGTGCGCTGAATCGCGTCCGTCTCATATTTGGTTCTCCACTGGGCCACTTCACTGTTGGCCTTGGACAGGGCTCGCTGCAGCTCCCCCTTGGCCTCCTGCTCCTCCTCATATTGTTCTCGGAGCAAGTCACAGTCGTGGCGAGCGGACTGCAGGGCATGGGCCAGCGTGTTCTTGACCTAAAAATTACCCACAATATTATGCATTTCTGTTAGCTGTGACCAGCAGGAGACCCCATGACCTTGCACATCTGAAAATATCATCACTGCAGCATGATGTGCAAAGGCTGAAGACAAAGGGCTGAGGCTTTGTAAGTGTTCAGGAAGCTTCCTTTACCTTTCACCAACTCTACCACTAGAAAAGACCAAAAGTGATGCTTTTACCTCAGCATATGCTGTAACTTGTCTTTAGACCATGGCTTTGAAATTTAAAAACATGAAAGAATTCACCAAGTTAAATCAACTTTCAGCATGCCAGAGTCATCCTTTGCAAAGAACTTACTGCACACAGTGCTTACTGTACATATCCTTCCCTGGACTAATTTTACTGTTTGGACTATAATACTTAAAAACTCCCAAAAGTGTTTTTCAAATGAACTGAGACCCTGATACATTTTGAAGCCTTATCAGGTGCTCAGTAGTTCACACTACCTTGATCTCTTCCTCCAGCTGCCTCTTGAGTTCTTCCATTTGCTGTTTAAGTGCCTGCTGGCTTCTGGACATCTGCAACCTTATGGTTTCTTTCTCTTTGAGTTGACAGCTTAGTTCACCTGTGGCAAGAGAAGGCAAGTTCTCAATACTGTCAAGATTAAGCATCCTGAAAACACTCACATATAATAATAATAATAATAATAATAATAATAATAATAATAATAATAATGTGGAATCACACAGCACTGTTTACCTTATCAATTGCTCAAAATATGTAAATACATCTACCATTGAAGAACATATTTTAATCCTTCAAAATGCTTTTGTTGTTGTTCTTTCTTTATCTAAATTCACCTCATTCCCTAATTCTAATTATATCCCTTATTACAGTTCTCATCCATTGGATGCTATTTTTTTCCTGAAGAAGAATGCTTTCAAAATTTTGCTTAATTGTTTCTTTTAAATCCCAATTTTCATTTTGAAGCAGTAGGATTTTATGCTGTCACACTGACTGAACTGACACCAAATGCTGTAGCAGTTTCCCATAATTGACCTTGTAATGCAAGAGATAAACCCGAAAGTTTCATTTCATGAGATTTGCAGTAACTGGAAAGCGTTTATGCCATGTCACCCCCTGTCCTAGGGGCTGAAGTACACCTTTCCCCTTTCTTGGAGAGGTGCCTATAGCTTACGCCATCATGTCTAGTGCTCTCAGTGCTTCTTGTAGCCATCCAATATTGTCTTTTCCAGATTTTTCCTAAGTCATTTCATGTTTTTTCTCAAACTTTCAGTTTTGTTCTAAGATTTCCCTTAAGCACCATGCTCAGTGAATTTACAACAAACTGGTCAGAGAACGGTACACATGAGAGACTATGTTTGCTACTGAAGGAAAAAAATACCCTCTCAGCACATCTTTGTGCCTTCCTTACCAGACTCTGTCTGGAGCTGGGCTTTTTGCATCACCATTTCGTTCACATTCCTCTGGTGCTCCTCAAGTTTGGCTTTCATTTCACTCATCTCATCTTCCAGGGTGCGGTACTTTTTTTCCAGAATAGCCTGCAAGAGAATAAGAAAGTGGAATCTGTGTAGCTGAGTTTGCAAAGTTCCCATTAGAAAGAAATAGTGGTAATACGAGCATTTAAGTTAAAAAGAAACACCTTGGACTTGGTAATGGTCTCTGTACGACCGGCCAAGTCATCAATCTCCATCTTCAGCTCACTCTTCTCCTTCTCCAGCCTCTGCTTCACACGTTGCAGGTTGTCGATCTGCTCCCCCAGCTCAGCTGTGCTGTCCGCGTGCTTCTTGCGCAGGGCGGCAGCCGTGGCCTCGTGCTGCAGCGTGGCCTCTTCCAGGTCACGGCGCATCTTCTGGAATTCTGCCTCACGCTTCTTGGTGAGCTCTGTTTGAGCAGTGGTGGCTCCTCCTGCCTCCTCAAGGCTCCCGCGGATTTCCTCAAGCTCCCGAGCCAGCTCAGCACAACGCTTCTCTGCTTTTGCCCGCGTCGCTTTCTCATTCATGGTCTCCTCTTCCAGCTCTGCAGCACGGGCCTGGGGAACAGGAGGGAATAGCACATCAGGAATTAAATAGGGAACAAGTCATTCCGTTCTTAGGTTACTGCATATTTGTCACAGTAGAATACCAAGAATCTAGTTTTGGGGACTGTAAGCAAAACAAACTTCCTTTGAATTTCAATGTTTTGGCATTGTAGGTAAAGACTTAGTGACAGGAAAGGACCTATGGATCAATTCATTCTAGCTTTAGATCACAGTTTTCTGTTGTTGTATTTGGTTTGCACGGCCAGGTTTGGTAGTGGGGGGATACAGGGGTGGCTGCTGTGAGAAGGTGCTGGAAGGTTCCCCTATATCTGACAGAGCCAAACTGTGGACAAGCATTATTCATGGTATGGTACTTCAGTTTAAAACAAGCAAACAGTAATGATGAAGTAGGTACATAAAGTCTCTTGCCTGCAATTCTCTGATCTTCTTCTGCAAATGAGTACCTGAATTTCGCTGTTCCGCAATTTTATTTTGCATCTGGTTAAAATCAAAGTCTTTCCTGTGAAAGATATGTTCTTTTTATTAAAAGAAAATATGTCCAGTTAAGACAAATAATATTTTTTTTTGCAATTTTTTCTCATACTTCCTTAATTTTTCATCTAAATGTTTTTTATCATTCTCCAGATCTACTGTGGTTTCCTGTGCAAGCTTCAAGTCGCCCTCAAGCTTTCTCTTTGCTCGTTCAAGGTCCACACATGCTTTTCTTTCGAGTTCCAAAGATCCTTCAACCTGCAACAAAAACATATATAAACATGACTAATGGAACAACTAAAGAATCTGCTCCTTCTCCTTACGTTGAACATGCTCACATGGTTCACTTGCTGCTCCAGCTTGATCCTGGCTTTGGTGAGGGTATTAACTTTCTCCTCCTCTATTTGCAGGTCATCCAGTGCCTGTTGCTGTGCTTCTTGCAGGGCCTTCTTCTCTTTCACTAACTTTGCAACAGTCTCGTCCAAACCTGTCACTGCTTCAGTCAGATTTTTTACCTAGTGTAAGGCAAAATGCTTAAAGGTTACTACCTTCACATAAGCCATGAACACAGACAATGAACTTGCTGTTAGATTCCCAAAGAGGCTTTGACCGTTGTATGGTCACACTCTACAGTCTCTCTGTTATATATCAACCCTTCAGAAGTCACAAAACAATGGTGAGCTTTAATTTTAATGCATTTTTGCATGCTTATGGGTTGGTTTTCCTGCACCAGGTGCAGGAAATAGGGATGCCCAGGTTCAATACCAGGCCCATAGATCTCCTTACACAGTAGCATGTAAGCATTCAAGTTTACTGTACCTTTACAGCCTATACATTGCCTAACAGAGCAACTGTTATTAAACACTGCAGAAATAAAAAGCACCTTGTTTTCGGTGGCATGCTTTTCCTTTTCAGCCTTAACCAATGTTAACTCAAGGTCATCCATATCTTTCTTCAGCTCGGAGTATTCATCCTCCAGTTTCCTCTTTCTGGCTGCCAGATCAGCATTCATCTCCTCATCATCTTCCAGCTTTTCCATTACCTCTTTTATTCTTGCTTCCAGCTGGAATTTTAGTTTGATCAGCTGGTCACATCTTTCTTCAGCATCAGCCAAATTTTCATTTTCCTTTTTATAGAGAACAGAAATGTGTTTCATAATCACACACTGGCACTGACACTTGCAGCAATCACCTGCTTATTAAGTGGCTGGTACATGAAATAACAGCATTTCCTTTCAGCCCTTTCTTGAACACTCAGACACAACTGATGTAATCTGAAGAGCCAACAATTATTTAAATTACATACAGTTTGTACTTGCAGCTGTAGGTCCTTTTTCTCCTGCACCACAGCCACCATTTTTTCTTCCAGTCTGTTCCTTGTGGCTTCTGATTTAGCCAGTTCTTCTTTTGTTCTCTCAAACTCTTCCTTCATCATGGCCAGTTCTTTCTCAGTTCCTACACTTTTTAAGAGGGGTTTTAACTTGAAGTACAGCTTCATCCAGGGCCACTGCTTGACTTTCATGAACGCACGGATGTTGTACTGGATGCACAGGATGGACTCCCTGGAACCAAAGTGATCTATCAGTACTGTGAATAAAGCCTATCTTTGAGCAAGCAGACCTGGCAGAGGACACACACCTGTGGTCAAACATTATTTTCAACTCCAGTCTCCGGAGGTATCCCCTGCACAAAGCCTGGGTCCGTGTGATCAGCTGTCCTAAGCAGTCATCTCTCATCTCTTCCAGGACACCCAGCAAACCTGCCTTGAAGAACACCTGCAGCCAAAGAACAGACATCAATCATTGCTGGTTTACATTTCAATGCAATGAATGTTTTCTTATTGTATGGCAAAATTAAACATTTACCTTAGTGTGTCCAAATTTGTACTGAGTATGATCTATCTCAATAGAAGACAGCAACTTTTCACATGCCTTCCTGCTATCAATAAACTTTCCTTCTGGAATGACACTGGCATTCAGTAGGTGGTATCTGATAAAACAAAGAAAAAAAGCTTACCCATCAGTACCATCTTAGTGCACAGGATGCCACAAGAACAGCTGTCAGTTTGAAGACACAGAGGAAGGCTGAGTCTGACCCACACCTCAGCCTCAAATAGCAAAGTAGTAAGAAAAGCAGCACATAGCAGCAGGTCAGTTCAGTAGATTCCAAGGATGTATTACAGCCCTCACTGAGACTGAAGGCATGGACAGTCTGTTCTCTAGACCTGAGACACTCTGCTCATCTGTGTCACAGTCATTATCACTACTCTAGGGGTCCAGCTCATTGGGTTAGCTGTAAATTCAATAAATGGATGGATTTTAAGAGTAGCAGACTGCTTTTCTGAGCCATTTCCAGCTTCTCACATTCCTACTGAACCATGTAACCCAGAATTACACTTCGTATCCAGCAAAGGACTTCCTAATCCTACACTGAGAGATTATTCCATACCTATTTTCAGCATCGATACACAAATTTGCCCTCCCACACCAATGGCTGGTCCAATGCCTTCAGTTAGTGCCCAAAACACCATTTCAGCCCTTCTCAGTGTCCTGCTCTCCAGCACATCCTGCACAGAGTTATAAGGGGGAAGTGATTGCTTTGTTCTTAGAGACCTCACCCTAAATTTGCCTTTGTTCTAACACAATGAGCAGATGACCCCAGCTCGGTTGCCCTGAATTTAGTTACCCTCTAAAAATGTAAAAATGTCTTATTTGCAGCAGTTCCCATGACAAAATTTTTTTTTGTTCTTTTGTTGGTTGGTTGTGGTTTTTTTGTGGGGTTTTATCTATAAATGCATCTGCTAATGCTGTAGAAATGTTAGCATGTAGAAATATTAACCCACTACAAAATGAGAGGGCTGTGTGGAACTAACTTGGATTTCCTGCTGGAGTCCCTTTTTTTACTGCAGCTCTAGTTGTCAGTCAAACCTAGCATTTCATCAAGAAGTAGTATTGGATTGAATATAATTTCCTCTTCGTAAAAACATTCTGGCTAGAGTTATCTAAACTACGCTCTTCAAACCTCTGCTAGATAGCAGTTAAATATAGGATGTGCATAAACCACCCTCTGTACTTTTGCTGAAACATGCTTGTGCCCAGTTTGAGAATTAAAGCAAAGAATATCCAAACATTCAGATTAACAGGAATGAATTAAAAATAGGTTTTGGCATACAGTATTGAGGAAGGCATCTGGGTGGGCACTGCCTACACAGACTATGTTATTAGATATGTCTTTTGCTTTCCATGCATGTTAAATATTAAAATAATCTTTTCCTAACAACTGTATTCAGAAAGACTCTTCTTTCAAATGAATTGGGCTCAATGCAAACACAAGAATGTTATTACTGACCTTTGTTTGAAATCCCCATAGGGTATCTTGTTAGGAAATCCTTTCCTGCAGATCCGAATGCCTTCCAGAACACCATTACATCTCAGCTGGTGCAGAACAAGCTTGTGATCCATCAGGCCTGTGACAGAGCAGCATGGGGATGTACTGATTGCTCTAGCATTGCTCCTTCTGCCCCTTTCTATTCTATGTTTTATGAATTACCTGGAGTCTTTGTTTCATTGGGAATGATGCAACGCACAAAGTGAGGATGAGTTGTTCGTAAGTTAGACATCAGCTTATTTAGATTTTCCTGCAAAACAGAGATAATTTCTAATCTCTATAGTATCTCAGTTCTAAAAGTGATTTGATTCTGCTGAAAAGCAAAAATTGAGAACTTTCTCCTTGCTCTTCTAGTGAATATTCTATAATCCTGTGTAGGCATCAGCAAAGTAAATGGTTGTTACTGAAGAACTTCCCTCCTGCCTTAAAATGAAAATGTGGCTGTTGTAGGTGTGACAGTCTCTGCCAGAGAACACACTTACCCGAAAGAGTACAGAGACAGTTTGGAAGGAAGAGCCCTTCTTCTTGGTTCCTTTCTTCTTCCCACCACCTTCAGCTGGAAATGAGATGACAGTCTAGCTGAGGAACTGCTGCAGATCTCTTTGACAGTGTTATAATTGTGCATCTAACACACAGCACACAAGCACTGACTCAGCACCGATCCATGTCAGGTGAGAGGTACAGTAGGAAATATCAAACTGGTAACATAATCTTCTGAGTTTACCTTCATCTATGGAAGCAAAATTGGCATAAAGATGGCATAAAATCTTCAAGGATGATTTCTGATACAGCCCCACAACAGTTTCATTCAGAGGGTCCTTGTTCTTCTCCAGCCAGCCAGAGATGTTGTAGTCCACTGTGCCAGCGTAGTGCACCAGGGAGAAGTGGGCCTCAGCCTTGCCTTTGCCAGGCTTGGGCTTCTGGAAGCTGCTGCACTTGCCCAGGTGCTGGTCATAGAGCTTGTTCTTGAAAGAGGTGTCAGTTGCCTTGGGGAACATGCACTCCTCTTCCAGGATGGAGAAGATGCCCATGGGCTGAATAGAAAAATGGTGCTTTCAAATAAGATGAATTCAAGCTATAATAATACAGAGCAAAAGATATGCTGAAATTTAAGTGCTGGAGATATTTTACAGAGAATTAGCCTAGGAGGAGCAAGCAAGATTTTTTGTGAACAGCTGGAAAAATATTTAAAAGAACTCATAAGATTTTAATGTACAGTTTTGAACTACCCAGGCAACGTGTGGAAAACAAAAGAAGTCAGACAAAAACCGTGCAGTAACTTCCTAGAATACAATAGTGACTTCTTACCCAGAAGGAACGAAAAAGCAACCAGACATGAGGCTTTCTGGGATTTGAATTTAATTGAGAAGGAAGGAATGAGGGAGGGAGGGAGGAAGGAAGGAAGGAAGGAAGGAAGGAAGGAAGGAAGGAAGGAAGGAAGGAAGGAAGGAAGGAAGGAAGGAAGGAAGGAAGGAAGGAAGGGAGGAAAAAATCAGTGTCTTTTTAGAAGACAGGATACATTGCCAGTCATTGGATAATTAATTAATCAAGGGTAATATTTAAAGAAACAGAGGAGGTAAAGAGACCTGAAAGTTTCCCAGAGAGATTGCATTGAAGGCACTCAGTAAAAACACTCTCAAGAACCCTTTACATATCAAATTTGTGTGATTGCACAAGTTACTTATGAAACTTACCTTCTCAATGAGCTCAATGCAGGCAGCCAGGTCCATGCCAAAGTCAATGAACTCCCATTCAATCCCCTCCTTCTTGTACTCCTCCTGCTCCAGCACGAACATGTGGTGGTTGAAGAACTGTTGCAGTTTCTCATTGGTGAAGTTGATGCACAGCTGCTCAAAGCTGTTAAACTAATATTTGAGTAAGTGTGTTAGTAGTATTAAACTTCCTCTGATCAATTTTTTTTCACAAAGATGTCATGGCAAGGTCAGCCAGACTGTCCCAAAATGGTTTTGATAACAGTGTAAAGAATATACCATAGGTGTCCAGGCTTACAGAAAAGTTGTGCAGTGCAGGATATGGTTGCTGCAGCCTGCACTGGCCATGATTTGGGTGGCCCTAATGTTCCTAATTACAAATTCTTTGGGGAGAAAGTAAACAGCTTCATGACTATGCTTCTGCCACATCCCTTCTCTTACAAAGTGGGTGATGGATCTACAAAGGCAGAAGCAGCTTCAGACAGATTTGCCCTGTTCTTGAGGGCTGCACTGGGGTGAGGAGGAAGAAAGGTCAGAGAAGTCAAATAAAATGAGAAAAAGCATTTAGAGACCGGCAGAAGTCTGAGAGTACTTCAAACCTCAAAGATCTCGAAGCCAGCGATGTCTAAGACCCCAATGAAGTGTTGTCTTGGCAGCTTCGTGTCCAGCTGCTGGTTGATGCGCATCACCATCCACAGGAAGAGTTTCTCATAGACAGACTTGGCAATGGCACTCACTGCCTGCTGCACCTGCAGGGACAGTGTCACACACCTGTGTCAGGGCACTGCTAGTGCATCCCCAGAACAAAACACCCCTCACCATGCCCACATACACTGCACTAACAGGCCTTAATGGCCCCGACCATTCTCAGCTGTGACCTGCACCCATTCCTTTTCCTTAGGGAGAGAATGGTCCCTGCTGCTCCTTGACACTCACCTGATCCACTGTTTGGCCTTTCATGACATATTCATTTCCCACTTTCACCCGGGGATAGCAAAAAGCTTTCAGCAAGTCTGCTGAGTTCAGGCCCATCAGATATGCTGCTTTGTCAGCCTCTGGAAAAAAAAATAATAACTTGAAACACTTTCTTCTTAGCTTGGACACACAGGGCATTGGAACCAGCCAGAGCCCACTCTGAAATTTGCAACTTGATTGGCTTTACCCCATCCACAAATCTTGACTAACATTCTCATTTACTTTTCTGAACAGCCTTGTAGGACTGGTCCTCATGACAGAGTGGCTACAGCAGCCCCAACAGATCTGGTGAAACCCATGAATGCACTGTTGATGGGACAACACAGAGTTTTTCCCATCAAGCCACTTCTCCACAATGTCATCCAGGTAGAACAAGCGTGTATGTGTAACCAGAAACTTGAGAACACTACAGTAACGTGCCCCAGGCACTGAGTCCTACAGCAGAGCTATCAGGAATAAAATGGATGCAGAAAGTGCCTCTGCTTGAGGAGGTAAGTTGAAAATCAAATCTCTTTTTTGTGTTTATCAAGGAACAACTGCATCTCTCCTGGAAGAGTCCCTCTGTTCCTAGTGAAAAATTGCATGGAAACAGTTGGAAATAGTTCTCTCCCAGCCATGAAGGTATTACCTTCTGTGCCATCAGGCTCTGCCTGCTCCTCACGTGGTTTCTGCTTGAACTTCATGTTCCCATAGTGCAGGATTGCTCCCGTCAACTTGTAAATCCCCATTCTCTCATCGGGGCTGAAGCCCAAAGTGTCAATGGCCGCCTGCATACCAGACAGATCAGCTGGTTTTAACAGTGCTGAGAGGAAAAGTGAGATGGTCTCTCCTTGCTAGCTGTACTCACATCTGTGGCAACAAGCTCCTCCTGGTCATTGATGCTGGCCACAGAGATCTGCCCTTGGCTGATGAAGGGATAGTCATAGGGGCTGGCTGTGACAAGGAGCATCTCTGAAAGGCAAACACAGGAGTGAGCCAGAGCCTAGCAGTGAAGATGGAACAATGGCTCAGCAAGGTTTCACAAGTTCTCCTTCCTTTTGCATCCCAAACTCTTGGTTTTCTATTAAGAGAACAGAAGACAGAGTAAAGCCTTTTATCTGCCTGGCGTGGCTGAGCAGTCCTTCCAGTTTAATATGTTGTGAACTGAGAGCCTGGCACCCAGCACTGGCAGACACAGAACACAGGCCATCCACAGAAACAGCTTTTAAGAAAGAGGCTTTTAGATAAGGCTCATTTGTGCTTGTCCTCATACATGACACACACACAGAGTGGGAGGATGGGAGCAGGAGCTCCAGCTTGGGAAATGTTCTGTGGGTTGTTGGGAGGGATGGGCAGAATGGACTGAGGATGAGTGCAGTAACTGAGTGTGTGGCAAAAGGGACAGATGTGGGGCATAGGTAGGGAGTGCTGTGGCAGTGGGAAGGGGAAAGGTCAGAGGGATTGCACTGGAAAAAGGAAATAATCTTTGCCCATATGATAGAAAGCTCAGATAAACGGTTTGTAGATCTGCCCATCCTGCACCCAGAATTGCTTACCTTTCCACTGAATGTTATTCACAGGATATGGCCCATCTAAGTTGGACTTTCCACATCATGGAGAATGGCAAGGTGCAAAGCAGAGTATATTGGCCACCCTGGCACCTCACCTGCACACAGTTTGTGTTAGAACTCACCCAGGGAGGATAAATGGAGAGGAGAGGAGTAAAACCCTAGTGTGACCCTGTTGTGCAGAGACACAACTACAGCTTGGGGAGCCCAGGCAGGGCTGACGCTGCAATGCTGAGGACATAAATCAGCACATGATCCCTGCTCTGCACAGACTGAGGCACTCACAAAGGGGCACCTGGGGGCCTGTGACATGGGCATTGTGCCTTGGTAGTGCTGGACCCTGCACTGAGCTGGTACATGGAGGGAAATGTTTCCCACACTGACTTTACCCAATGTCACCAGGTGGTGGCTGTCCTTACCAAGCAGTTCAGGCTTCTTATTGGAGAGGATCTGATAGAAGATATGGTAGCTTCTCTCAGCTTTCAGCTGGAAAGTGACTCTTGATTTTTCCAGCAAGTCTGTAACGTGCATGCACATTTTAGACATTTTTCAGGTTCTTTACATTCTAGCAAGGCTGTCAGCCCCCCTCAGTTACTCACAGGTCTCAATGTCACCAGAGGCCAGTTTTCCAGAGGTTCCGAAGTGGATACGAATGAATTTTCCCTGACAAGCAGACAAGAAGTGGTTGTCAGTGCAGCAATCTCAGAGCGTTTTTATCTCTTCAGTCTTAGTGACAGCATCACCAAATCAGTCTGATTAGCTTTGATATATGAAGATAGATAAAGGGGAGCAATTTGCTGCAGCAATGTGAGCGTGAAACAGCTGCTAATACATCAGCATTTCATAAAAAAACCCGAGAAATTAGTCAGCAAGAACATTTTTCCCAGCCAAGGAGCCCACAGTCACAGCTAACAAACAGGCAAAGAGCATTAGAAACACAGGAGGGCAGAGGAATAGACACAGGATGACTCACAAAGCGTGAAGAGTTGTCATTTCTGACAGTCTTGGCATTGCCAAAGGCCTCCAGCAGTGGGTTGGCACTGAGGATTTGATCCTTGAGCATACTCTGCAGGGATAATTGAATAATTATTGAAAAACACCATGAGCTATGTGATTGAAAGAAATTACTCTATGGCATGATTACATGTGCACTTAATTTCAGCTCTACAGTGCTACTGCAGCACCTTCTTGACCCCAGCACCAAGAACCAGCAAGGGGGGTAAACAACAAATAACTCATTTTTCTCTTATTCAGAATTTTTCCCACAGTCAGAACTCTCAGGTCTCAGCCACAGGGAGAGATTGATCCATGTTAAGAAACTGGAGCCTCTGATTCTTCCTGGGCACCAATCCTGCAGACCTGGTTTCAGTCCAGGTAAAGCTACACCTTGGCAGTGTCAGTGGCAGCTCTGGTGGCTTGCATTTATTGTGGTCCTAACTGCCCCGGTCCTACTGCCTTTCAAAGAGTGGTTGAAGTAAATAAAATGTATTTTGAGGTAAGTGTGTGTCACCAGTTCTGTCCACAGCCACAAGGGATAACATGCTGAGCTGCCCTTCACCAAGCCCTTCCTTTCCACACCTTCACCTGGGACTCCTTCTTGGTGGCCGGGTCCCCGCTGGTGGCGATTGTTGCGTAGTACTGGATGACACACTTGGTGTTCACTGTCTTCCCAGCACCGGATTCTCCGCTGCAGAAAGAAGGCTCAAAGTGAAGAATAATCTGACCGCATCGTGTTGGGGACAAAGTCCAAAGTGGTAGATGCACTTACGTGATCAGGATAGACTGGTTTTCACGATCTGTCAAAGGGAAAAACACCTGCAGTCACAGAAGCTGTAGGGAAAGTGCTGGTTCTCATATAACTGTGACCTGGTGTCCATCGGGGGAATGAAACAAAATCTCTGCAGGCCAAACTGAAAAGATGCATGATCTACTCTCCACATCTCTTCCCCTCCCTATACTCCATGTTTTGTCTTCTTTCCTTCTCCTTTGCTTGTCCTGTGCATGTTTTTGCTTCTGTCTTTTCCATTCTTTACCTTTAATACTATTAAATATGGGACAGGACTTTATTCAGATTACAACCATGTGTTTTGGTGACAATATTTCTACCAGCTTTGTTCTGGATCCACCTGCTGTTCCTACATGCAGCTGTGCTGCCCAGATAATGTGTCCTGTCCAAGTGCTACTGCCACTTGCAGAGGTCCCTGTTAGGCTGCTTAGCTTAGTACTTAGACCAGATAATGTGCAGCACATCACAGTGCTTGAAAAATAAAGAAAATACTTCAGGAGATGGGGAAAATTGTCTGGAGCTTGTTTTGCATCAGTTAGGGTTGAAAATAAAAGCCAAGCAGATAATCTGCAATATTACATGGACCAAGAACTCTGCAAGAGATGGCAAAGGTGACTGAGCCATGGCAGTATGGAATGGCACTTGGCAGAAGACTCTGACACTTTTTTACTCCAAGTCTTGTCAAAATAGAAAAGCTCACCAGTCAGCATGGACTGATAGGCGTTGTCAGAGATGGAGAAGATGTGTGGAGGGGCCTCCTGGCGCTTCTTGCCTCGGTAGGCCAACACCACCTCGGGGTTGTACACCGGCAGCCACTTGTAGGGGTTGACAGTGACGCAGAAGAGACCCGAGTAGGTCTGTGAGGAAAAAAACCAGAGGTGTCACTGAAGTCCAGATCCTGCAGTTGTATTTTCTCCTTTGCCAGAAGAAGGAACTTACATAGATCATCCAGGAGCTGTAGCGGTCCTTGAGGTTGTAGAGGACAGCAGGTTCATGCAGATGGGTCAGCATGGCCACATCCTCAACTCGGTCAAACTTAGGCGGGTTCATGGCATACACATCGTCAGGTTTGACAGCAACTGTCTATAATTCAGAAAGGAAGATCAAACCTTGGTCTAGCAACTCTTGACAGTCCTTCCACAACCACAGAGAAGTAAGCTCTAATTAATATTTTTCTTCCTGTTTAACCGTGCTAAGCAAGATATGGCTATTTCAGGGCAAACACAGCAAGCCAGCCAGGAACTCTACAACACTGGTGCATTGACAGGATGTAAATTTACTGGAATTGCTATGACCACACAGACAGGGTTTGTGCTGGACCAGATCTTTCAACACATTATCATTGCTTATGAACTTTAGGTCTCTGCTGCTCATGGCTATAGGAACCTGGGGCACATCTGCTGGCCAGCCAACCTCTCAGCTTCCAGGGTTCCCATGATAGTGCCAGAGAGCCGGGACACAAAGCACAAGATGCATCAACAGCAAATCCATCCTTGGGACAGACTTGTTCCACTCCTGCCTGTGGCTATTCCCAGTTAAAGAAAGGCTCTGTCTCTACCAAACAACACCATCTGCTGGGCTCACAGTGTGGGGGACCATCCTGTCACACAGCAAGAGCCCATGGATATGTTGTGGGGGCAGCAGATGTTCACAGCTGGCAGCAGCTTAACCCAGCCACTGCTTTCTAAAAGCCTTGTAGCACCTACTGCCAAGATATTGGTCGTGGTTGTTCTTTGAACTGCTGCAGTTATTCTTACAAAAGGTATCGGGACACGAGCTGCTAAGACATTTCAGTGTTTTTGAAGATTAACACCTTGGATGCTCCTCTGGGAAACTGCTGCCAGTGAGCAAAAGCAACTTGCAAGGTATCTGTCTGCTCAGCTACCAGTAAAGGAAGGAATTTATGAGTGGATATGACAGTGTTAGCTGAGAAAATGTTAAAAACTAAGTTAAGACTGGCAAGGCTACAATCCAGTCTGGTTTAGAGCACTGCCCGATTTTTAGAGTCAAACCAAGAAAAATGATCCAATGAATACTTTTATCCCACCATCTAGAGTTATACTTTCCTGTGGAGGCTATGCTGATCCCAGTCAGAGGACAGGGGAGGGCAGGGCAGATTTTTTTCCTGAGCTAGCCTGGTGCTTTCTCTGTCCATCCCCAGCAGATGCCCTGGGTCTTTGAGCAGGGCTGGGAGAAGGGCCAGAAGGAATGCACTTACTCTGCCATCCTCTGTCTCAACAGTTATCTTCCCATCCTGTGCAGCCTTAATCCTCCCCCTGGTGTACTCCACCTCGGGGTCAGCCACAAAGCAGTAGGTTTTGGCATCAAATGGCTGGTTCTGGGCTTCTATTCTCTCCTTCTCAGATTTGCGCAGGTACGGTGCAGCCTCACCAAAAATCTCCATGGCAACGTCTCTGCTCATGGCTCTGAAAGACAGACCCTGCTGGGCTGGTCCCCTGTGTGGTGCTTAGGGCAGAGTGGAGCTGAACATCCACACCCAGCTGACTGCTCCACGCTCAGCCCTCCCAGCTCTCAGGTGTGTGTGGCGAAATCTTGAGGGAGTTGTTTCCTTTTCCAAGCTGGAAGGTACAAAGGCAGTGAAGAAGAGCTACCACCCTTCATGGCCCCAAGGAAAAGAGATCTATGTCCAAGGAGGGGGAGGGCTCCCCAGGAAAGTGGTCAGATCTGAAGGATTCCTGTAATCTTTAGAAAAAATTAAGCCCTAACGATTATTTTTCTTCTGGTTTTTAATTTATGACTTACCCCACTCTCTATTAACATGGAACCTGTGCTAGTTCTCTAGTGATCAGCCACAGTGGGCAGGAATGGAAATGTGCCTTGTTAAAGGAGCTCATGGAGGGGGAAAAACAGGGTGAGCACAGGGCAAGCCAGGCTGTGCTCATGGCAGCCTGAGCAAGCTGTTAGTTTTCATGCCTCAAATCCTCACCTTAACAATCAGTCAACAGAAAGCAGGAAGGAACCAGCTGACATCTCGAATCTCTGAAAGAGAAAGAGTCAAATATCAGACTTCAACTGACCTGCAACCTCTCCAAAGGCCCAACACCTCTCTTGGCAAGTAACTTTGCCTTTTGAGGGCCGGAAAAGTTCACCAGAGACCACTCCTTCCCTGCCCAAGGAATGGCCCAGTGGGGAATCTACAGCAGAATTCCCACCACAGTGCTACAGCCTTGTGAGGCTCCAAGCATGGGGAACAGCACCTGTGGTAGGAGCCCTGTGTCCCACTGCAGGTCAGTCACAGCATGGCCATGAGCATGGCCAGGACATCAGGAGCCACCAACAAGGGCTTTCTCCCTGACAGCTTTTATGGGCTCAGCTTAGTTCCCCTGGTTCAGCCCCTTCCCTATATTTGGAAGGAAGGGATCTACACTTCTGCCTGGTCACCAATTCATGTTCATTTTTTGCCATATACAGTGTGTAAAGAAGAACCTGCTCTTCTCTCCCAGTTTTAGAAACTCTGAGATCTAGCTGTGGTTTGTAGACTTTTTTTTGGTGGAAACTT